>NW_026892579.1:15575000-16142500 GCF_033815535.1 Pezoporus flaviventris
AATATTACAGAATACATTGGTGTAGCTCAAATATATTGATGACTGGCTAGGTTAGAGATAAAAGCAGTAGACATGCATTTGCTCTGTTTGCTCTCATTTAATTTCATCAGTGAGTCACATAGGCATCAAGATTTATATGCATCTGGTAAGTAGTTGGGATAGAGCGTGCTAAATGATGGTTGTAATGCTTTCTAGAATGCTATTTCTTCTGACTTTGGTTGACATTGTGACTCTAAATACTGTAGACTCTGTAAGTTAGGAAGTGGAAGGTGGAGAAAGGGGAGCACCCACCTCAGAATTCACACCATATTCATCAATATTTAGTCATCATAGGTTGATTTTTAAAATTTTTTTTTCCTCCCTGTGTGTCTGGACAGACAGAATGCATGGGTCTGAGAATGTATTCCCTGAGAATACTCAGGGAATGTTTATTAGGTTGGAGTGTGCATTTATAAGGGGAAATTCAGGGAAAGTAAGTCTTAAAATAGGCAGGGTTTTTTTTTGTACATAGAAGGAACTTATAGCATTTATCCTTCAGTTCAAGGAAAATCCTTTTCATCAGTGCAGAATGGAGAGAATTGGCTGGGTCTTACTGATTCATATGAGACAACTGTCTCTAGCACAATCTGTTTATGCTGATGGCCCTGGCACTGACACCACAGATGCTTCGAAAGCTACAGTCTCTACTGCTGCTGTTGTTGACACCATTGCAAATTCTTAAAGGAAAGTTTCAGTGAGTCTTACTTTGGTTTAAAAAAGACCCAAAGTTAAACACAAGGCAGCCTTTTACAGCCTGATCCTACAGATCTCTCTTGCCATCATGTGCTTTTGGATGGTCATAACTGTAGGTATTTCACAGCTCTTAATAAGTAAGCAAGAGCAAGTACAGCACACAGAATCAATAAAAGACCCTTGTCTGTGTAACCTCTTACCTCAACAACCTCCTCCTGAAATCTGCAAGAAAAAAGATGCAGGAATAAAGCGTTTATCTTCTATGTGCCTGTCTATTGGGTATATCCTGTGGCTGACAGCAAGACTCTCTTCCACTTTTATCATTTCATGCTTATTTTGATGGAGGTGTAGAGAAAGAGAGTCAGTTCTTCCATTTAATTCTATCAGTTATTAGAGAGTATTCACTATCCTAGTGATGTTTTCCTCTGAGTAGTTTAAATTATTCTGAAAGTGCACAGATTTTACTGAAGGCTGTTACTGCTCTTCAGTGTGTTAATGCCTACATGTTTCAAACAGACACAAGAAGAGGAATCAGGTGATGCTGAGGGGCTACTGTATGTACAAGGAATGGGAATTTAGCCTCCTTTGCTCCTGTTGTTTATTATTTAACATGATACAAAAAATTTAATATGATACAAAAAAACGAGAAATTAAGTCAGTTGGCTATGGCCACAAAACTGTTAAGTGTTGCAGTGGGGAATAGAAGAGAAATTTTGGCTATGTTCACAAAACTGTTAAGTGCTACAGTAGGGAATAGATCCCAAATACAAATTTCAGCTTAGTACCCTTGTTACTGAGCAGTTCTAAATATCTTTATTCTATGAAGACTGCCTAGCCTGCAAAACTGGCCAAATACCTGTTGTAGTGAACAGAGCAGCAGGGTGAGATCTCAACATGAAATAAGATTAGGTGTGAATTTGATCCACTTCTACTTTATACCTCTGCTTAGAACAGAACAGAGGGTGTAAAAACTAAATTTGCAGGCTGTACCATACCTCATTATGACTAACAAAAGTTAAAACAGAGTAGGTTATCCACCTTCCTGCAGCTCTTCCTACAAAATCTTTTTGTAGTTTGATAGCTGTCGTCACAAAGAGAAGGATGCAAAACCAGACAGCTTATAGACATTTGAATAAATGGATTTTGAAGAAAAGACAGTATTTTTGTTTTCCTCATGTGTAAACATAAGCAACCAACTGGAACAATGTATGAAAAAAAAAGGCTAAACTTCTCTTTTTACACACTTTTCATGATGTGACATAAGGACATTGTACATACATTATTGTCAACTCAAGTCACTACAGAATAAGGACTTATGAAGACAGATCCAGTGAAAAAGTATGTTGTATTCGCTGCTGAGGGAATAGTCATTTGAAATTGGCAGACAGGTTCAGTGTACTTAGTGCCAGAAATTCAGACTGAAGAAGATGAGGCAGTAAGATGCTGAAAAACCTGGAAAAACAGTATAGCGATTCTCTGATACAAAAATGAGTAGCTAGAAAGGGTAAGATGAGTTATCATAACAATGAGTTACTGTGGTGATTTTATATCAGGGAATAGGTACTTCAATGGAAAATGTGCCCAAGTTCACTGAAAATGTAAAATATTTTTTTAAAGAAACAGAGAATAAAGAAAATGACTGCAGTTTTAATCTGACTTTGATGCAAGGAGAAAATCAAGGAGATAATGCAGATGTTTGGGTTGCCAAACACTGCATTTTTCTTTCATGAAGAAAAATTGCCTTTTGCCATCCCACTGAAGTGTTTAAGCATAGCTGCAGCCTTAATAAAGTAAGCCCATACCATACAGAATTAAGGAAACTCTGCAGAAACTTAGGAACTAAAAGAAGCAGCAGTTTGCATCACCTGTTTGACCTTTGTGAGAACAGCAGTGCCGTCAATCTTCTAACAGAACAGGTATAAAATTTCAGGAGACATAAAGTTTGCTGCATATGCAAAGAGCTGCATGTAAATGGACTATATACCTGTCGAATCCTTAGCTGAACAGTATAGACTGAGATAATACAAAATGTCAATCCCTTCCTCAAGTTTTGTGTTACTGGCTTTGATTTACTAGTAAAACCGTATAAACCTACCTACTTGTCTTGTATTCTGAGTCTGTTTCAGGTTGTCCTTTGTCCCTTGTTCTCTTTTTCTCTTCTGATTTTCTCATCTGAAAGAGGTGCCTCACTTTTTTATATTGGTGGGAGCTACTCATCTAGCAGCATGACTTGGCATTCTTTTGTTGTCTTCACTTTTTTTTTTTTTTTTGGTGGGATGAGGGCTGGTTTGTTTTCTGGTTGTTTTTTTGTGTTTTTTTTTAATTTATTTTAGTTTTAGTTTTTTTAAGCAGGGCAGAACACATGATGAACTCCTTGATTTTATGTAGAATCTTAAGTTTGCCAAGCTGCTACAAAGTGTTACAAACAGCAAAGGAGTGTTTTATTTTTATATGCCAGTGCACATAAATACAATTGCTGTGTGCTTGAGCAATGTCAGGAACAATTTAGATTAAGTTTTAGGACAATTACTGTACAATCAATTAGACTGTGGGTTTTGCTGCCAGAGGATGTTGTAGAAACATCATCATGGAAAAGGTCAGGAATCTGTATTTCTAAATTGTACAGCAGTAGCCTTTAATTCTGCAAACCAGCTATGGCTGACAGAAAATTTTACAGCAGGTTCACTGCAAATAAAAAACAGAAGCTGTAAGTGAACTCAGTTAAAAAAAAAAAAAGGCAATCAGTACAGCAACTGTAGCATTACCTATTTTCACATTAAATTCCATTTATTTTCCCACTAGTTCCCATTTTCAGATTTTGCTGAAACAGTTTTTTTTTTTATTACTAATCCACAATACATGTTATGTTCAGGACTGAAGGAGGATGAGTGAAAAGCCGGCACTAACTACAGGCTGTTTAGAGGCTCCAGTACTACTGGAAAAGCATAAGTGCAGAGGACAGATGGGAGGGTATATTGGTTTAAGTCCATCCAGAGGTACTTTTTGAGAACCTTACTGATTGCAAACATGCCTGCAATGATGATACACAGAATTGTTAGGGTTGGAAGGGACCTTGGAGATCATCTAGTTCAACCCAGCTGCCAAGCCAGGGCCATTTAGAGCAGGTTATGCAGGAGTGAGTCCAAGCAGGTTTTGTATGTTTCCAGAGAGGCAGACTACACAACCTCCTTGGATAGCCTGTTTGTGTGCTCTGCCACCCTTAACATAAAGAAGTTGTTCTTCATGTTGAGGTGAAACTTCTTGTGTTTTATCTTATGGCCACTGCTCCTCTTCCTGTTGCTGGGCACCACTGAAAAGAGTCTGGAACCATCCTCCTGGCACCCACCTCCAAGATATTTATACATTTGGGCTCATTCTTGCAAATATATACAGTACAGTCACCTTTGTTACATTGATGGCCAAATGTGTGGTTACACATAGTCAAAACCTTGCCTTGCATTTGAAGAAGATTTCCAGTGAGTTTTGTGTTCCTTTTACATCTTAGAACTCCTTGCTCTGAACAGCATTCTGTTTTATTTTGGCAAAGTTATAAGTAATTATCAAAGTAATTAAAAGCCACAGGTTAAGTGCAAAATAGAATTTTGACCTCTTAGGGCCTTATAGGACAAAGAAACTAAAAGGGCACAAAAATGCACAAAAGTACCTCATTAATTCAACACGAGAATTAGTGGCCAGGAAAAGGGGTTGGCACCCTTTGTAGTGTGGGAAGTAGAATTTTAATTAGGGATTCCTAGAGCCCCCAGAAGTGTTCATAATTAATTCTGTAGCTTCACGCATGTAGTGGCAAAAAGCCAAATATATGGCTTTTGCATCTGCTATTTCAGCGATGTCATATGTTAGTTTGTTCTAAAGTTTGAAGAAAAATGACACATGGAAAGACAAGTAGAGGTTTTGGGTTTTTTTTTCCTTCTTTTAAGCGTCAGTGTGTACTTGATAAAGTCTTTAATAACTCGGCTTTCTGCAGTCACTAATAGCTGATAATGTTCACTTGTTCTTGGCTTCATGTAAACTACTTGCTACTCCAACCATTCATTTTTGAACACATAATAGGCTAGTAGAGTGGATTGTATCAATTTAATATGAATGCTCTTGAAGCATGGACATGTATACACACATGCCCACAAACACAGACATGCTCACATTTTTTTGTGTAGACTTAAGATTCTTTGATTGTGTGCTCTGCTTACCGTGCTACTATAATGCAGTAAATTGGTAGCTTACTTTTGCATTGATATACAATTAATTTTCATCATCTTCCACATAAATATCATACTAACATAATCATAAACAACTTCACCAGTATTTTATTTTAAATTTAGTTAACTAGTTACAGTACACCAGTTCTCTACTCAGAGGTTCAGTTATGCCAGCTTCAGCTTGGTATTTCATTCCCTGTAGGCATACATTACTCATTTTAGTTCAGTCACTGAGAAATTGTGTGACAAGCTATAAACAGCTCTACAATACTGTGTATGGATCTATTTGGTACTTGATAGAGGCAGATCTGAGAACTGTGAATAATCTACTGTTCTCATTTCTCATCACTACCTACCTATCACAGGATGCTACATAAACTGCTGGCATATGAATACAGGAGATATTTTATGAGGCTTTGCAGTTGCGGGCCATTTAAGGATTACCGGTAATTCTTATGACTGGGTACTGCATATGTTGGCATGCCAGGACAAATGACTGAGAGCAGGATTTATTTTGAAGCTGTTGCCGGGAGAGCCATTCCACTGACCATTTGCAAGAGGCTGGGGTTGGGTTCATAAACATTGTTTGCCTAGTCTTGTTTGAGGTGGTTTATAGTATACAGGACTCTGTGTGGGCTGGCAGACGTGGTACAGGAGTCACAGAAGACCTCCTGTTTTTTTGACCATTAGCTCGGTACCTGTCAGGATAACCTTTTTCAGACTGGATTAGGCAATTGCATTTAGGCATCTCAGAACTGAGCCCTGCGTCTCCATAGACTTCAGTGAGAACTTAGGTACTTACTACATATGTAAGCACTAACATATTAACTGAAATTTAGGTATTGTTATCCTGGGGGAAGTCACATCCTGAACATTTAATCTGTGGCCTGTTGACAGGAGGTGGAGATCAAGGGATTAATTTGGACGATGACTTCTCTAAAAATATTCCTGTTCTACATCATATTGCTGCACTTTGTGTTGATGGTTCCCTCCCAACAGCCCCTTCTTTCCTGATGAAGTCCTCAAGGCAGACTCAGGACACCTAGGTCCTGAACTGACTTTGTATTTAAATCCACTGTCAGAGTTGGCTAACCTTTTTTCTTTGTGTAACTTTCCTGCCACTGTCTCAGAGGAGACCTATTTGGGATCAGCAGATTTGCAGGACTAGTATACCTGCTGGTGATAAGGAGCTGGTTTGTATAATAGAAATTCATCTGGCTTAGAAAAAGCTGGAAAGAAGGGGAGGAGTTGAGTCTGAGTGAAGACTGCATTCCTGTTTTGTTTCCCGTGGCTCAGCCCCATTCCCTGACTCCTAGTGGACCTCCACAGCCACTCTCTGAATTTGTTCCATTTTTGCTTTTCTTATAAAATTAATGTGAATTAAATTTTAATTGTATTTGCATTTTTACTACCCAGAAAAAAACATTAATATTTACTGCAGAAAATTTCAAGAACGGGGGGAAGGACAGTGGTACTAGAGAACTTGTATGGTTTTGGGTACTGTAGTAGAACTGAATACTGAAATGTATTAGAGGCCAGGGAGATACTGGGAAATGCTTTCTATTAGTGACAATATCTGCTGTCCCCTGGGCCACTGATGTGACTTTCGTGCCTTCTTGAGATATGTTTTATTTCTTTCTTGGTAGTCCATCCTTTTGAGAATGAATGAGTTTTTTTAATAGAGCTGCCTAATTGAAAGCCTAGAATTCTACCCTAAGTGGAGAACAGAATTTTGCCATGGGCTGTGAGGCCACTTTGCTAACATGGACAGTATTTCTTCTGCATACATGTTATGCGAGGACAATCTGGGCCCTTTTGCCTGTTAAGGAACTTTATATAAATTTTCTTCCCCCTCCCCCCCCACTTCTGTAAACCAGGTTTTTTTCTGCCTTTTTTTTTTTTTGCTTGTGACTGTAACACCTGGCTTCCTTTAGTGTTTTTTTCAGTATCTTGCTCTTTTTCAAAGAATTGTGCAGTTTCTTGAGCACCGAGGAGCCCACATCTATAAATTTGTCTTTCTAATAAGCTACACACAGCTGGTTGAAGAATTGCTTGCACAGAGAAAAAGTAATTTGTGTTACAGATTGTTCACAATTAGGATGCTGAGTCAGTTCTAAGTCTATTAGATAATTTATGTACTGATTTGTCAGTCACAGCCAACAATTAAAGCTTCTCCAAATAAAGAACTAATGTTTTCCCCCTCATGGTGGTGTCACTCACAAGGAGCACAAGGAGTAGGAGTGAATCTGTAAAATGAAACAGTCCTGAGGACCTAATGCCCACACTAAATAAATGGGGGGTTTATTTGCAGTAGGTCTAGTCTGATCCAACTGTGGTTGGAGTG
This sequence comes from Pezoporus flaviventris, assembly GCF_033815535.1. Lineage (NCBI taxonomy): Eukaryota > Metazoa > Chordata > Aves > Psittaciformes > Psittacidae > Pezoporus > Pezoporus flaviventris. The sequence goes on from NW_026892579.1 coordinate 15,582,294, forward strand.
CATTAGTTTCACTCTTGGAGCACGTCTTACGGTTATTTTCCTCTGAAAGCAAACCAGTTCATGTTCTCCGAGATAACTCAGATGTGTACCAAGACATGGTAATAAGCAGGGATATCTGGGAAATTAGTACAGATGTATGTGCTGAAGTGTATTCATGTTATATTAGCATTCTTTCTATTCCCTTTCAGTTTTTAAAAGTTGAATCCTGGGACACAAAAAAAAAAAAAATAACTTCACAGATGGGAAGTCTAAGTTTCCAAATCCTTAAAAGTTTTGTAAAGGCCTTAGAATATCGGTATTTTTGGAAATACACTTGACAGCTGAAGAGATACAGTGGAGATTGTTCATGTGGTCTCTGCTGTGACATACCTGAGCTGGCTATGTAGTCAATGACACCTGCACATAGCACTTGTAATGTTTTGGTGTTAAGAATATGCTATTTACTCAGCTTCTTGGGTTTCTGGAAGACCTAGAGAGTTGTCTGCTGCTGTGGCATTACTGTTGTCGTTACCCAGGTTCAGTGTTTGTGTACAGGCTGCAGCTATGTAAGGAATTGTGTGGAAACATGCACTCTATACTTTTTCATGAGAAATAAACTACACTTTAGCATTCAGGTAAATAGTCACTTGTATGAACTTTGATAGTTATGATAAATTCATGAAAGTCTGTCAGGGGATATTAAGAAAAGAGATGGAGATGACTGATAGCTCATGATTGCTAGCTCCTGCTTGTTGGATGCAAGTTCCCTCTGCCTCTGCCCTATTCTTTCTTTCCTTTTGTAAGCGTGTGGCATAGGTCATGCCCAGAAGCAAGCCAGTTTTCTAGGCTTCCTTGTTTGATCTTCCTCATTTGCCTTGTCTTTATTGTGTGACTCAGGTCATCCATTGTCCAAGACACCTGCGACTTCAGTGGGTTTAGATCAAGCCCTCAGGACTGTAATTGCTTAGATGACTAATGCCACTACGTTTTCGGAAATTTGAGGAGAGCTGTGATAGCACACAGTTCCAGTGAACCTGGGTATTGTATGTGCACAGAACTGTTCTCTTAGGGGTTTTAAAGAATTAAAGGTAGTGTATGCTGAAACAGAAAGTATGATAATCTTAGTTAAAGAGCTAGATTAAGTGGCAGAAGCAGTATGGAAGTTCACAGCATTTTCAGTAAAACAACCCTTTTGTGTGGCTAGATGAATATCCTCTTGTCTTCTCTAGCAAAAAATGAAGTTCATGTTTTAAGATTACTCCATGCTGGCTCCATAAAGCTGCCTTAGGTGTCTAGCTCCTTTGTTTTGCAGTGGCGTTTAATCACTTGCAGTATCATACACTCTTCAACCATGTACATTATCCCTTAATTATATATGACTAAGCCCCTCTTGACTATAAGACATGTTGTTTGTTCAAACGCACTTACAAATCCATTTTCTTATCAGTTCTTTGCCGAACATTTACACAACGGGGTTCTGTTTAAATATTAAAATAAACCTTTTGTGAAAAAATTGTTTGACCCACCCACCTGGCCTCCATCTGTGATTGTTCTGTCTTTGCAATCTGTTGTCTGCTTTTCCTCAGCCTGTTCTTTATCTTTTTGGATGGCTGCTATCTTTGAGCGGCTTTATTGTCCCTCCCTGTTTTCTCTGTGCTTAGTGGAAAGTGACATATCCAAATCATAAGGATCAGCCAGGCAGATTTGATATGCTCTCTTCTATAAGATGCACTTCTGCTCAGAGTATGCAATTAGTAAAGACAACTTAATTTCACAGTATCACAACTCATGCTGTACTATTTGGAATTAAAACATTGTGTGAATCTGGGAAGTTTTCTCATAAAAGTTTGTAGCAGAAAAATGTGTCAGATTTAGCAATGTTGTTTCTTACTACAGACTTACTGAAGCAAACCCAGAAGAAGTTTCTTTATGTTTTATTCCAGTTCAGTTTCATATCAGTGAATTACTATGGTAATGCTTCTCCTTTATATATATATTTTTTATCTTTCCATTAAAGGAGAGTTGTCTGTTTGTCATCTCTTAATGAAGTGAGACTTTGATCTTTAGATAAAGAGGTTAAATCAATTTTTATTTTGAAAGATTATAGTTAAATACTTGCACAATTTTAATTTCCAGTCTGTGCACTGATAAAAATATTTTCTTTGATGAACCTGGATGGGAATCTCTGCTTAAAGAACTTAGAATGTATTTTTTTGTTTCCTTTCCAGAAGTATTTCTGTTTCTTCCAAGCCAAATGTAACTGTAGTTTTTTAATTAAAGTTTCTCCAAAAGCACCACAATGAATTGATAGGCATATTTTTCTAAGCAGGACAATGAACATTAAATGTGGGAATATCTGAGACCAGGATATGCAACTAAAGTTATTTTTAGATTCTGTATCACCATTGTGCAAAAGTGGAGTCATTTCTCTCTTGTGGGTTCTTAGAAGCTGGTCTTTTGTTTGGATGGATTTGCCTGCTGTATAATGATGGCCTTGAGGAATGTGTTACAGAAGCCTGTGAAAAATTTCTTCTCAATTGAGGCCTGGAATGATAATGGTAGGTCATTGTCCAAAGGAAACAAAAATGTGTTATTAAGTTATTTTAATTTCATTTCGATTGGAAAGCTCATAGAGATGCCTGCTTGTGTTCTATTTTATGAGTAAGCCCTCCAGATTTATTTCTTGACAGCCAATTATTAAGCACCATTACAGTTAGATTAAATTAAAAATCCACATCAAGTTGATTGTCTCAGAGCTTCAGGAAGAGATCTATTTGCACCACTTCCTTTACAGAGAACTTTATCCTTGAATCATATGATCTGACTCCTCCCAGATACCTCTGTCATTTCACAAGGGAAAAAATTATTTCATGAAAGGCTTTTAGATTATTTGAGGCCTTCAAAGGAAACTCTCCCATTGTATTTGTATCTGGGCAGGATTTTGGGGCATCAGAAGGGAGTCATCTGTGTGAAGAGGGAGTCTATGGTGTAAAGATATGAATAAACCTACTACTGTTCTCTGCACAGAAGTACAAGAAGCTACTCAAATTATATTTTTACTAACTCTCCATTTTATTAATACATTGATTAATAAAGCCAGTACTGTTCCACCCCATTCTTGCCCACGGTTGGGGTCAGGAACTCTCCTGGAAAGTTGCAGAGGGGCAGATCCAGTCTGTAGGCATCCTGAGAAGTGCCTACCTGCAGGCCTCTGCTCTTCCTGGGGCAGTGTAAGCCATCTGTCCCCCACTGCCATGAGACTTGAATGTTGGGGAACTGCTTTGAAGGTTAAGAGGCAAGTTGTAAATGTTAATTTCTGCACATGCAGATCACTTTGGCTGGCAGACCTGGCTGACATGTGTCTGTAATAGACCAAAAAATACCCATGTTTCCACAGTCCATCTGATGGCAATTTAGAAGCAATTCCACCGCAATTGTTACCAACAAGAGTCTTCCTTTCACCAGTTCATGTTTCTTATCCTGGAAGTTTCTCTCATTAAGGGAGAACGGGGTAGCCAGGGAGTGAGAGGGTATTTGCGGATACTTGTAAACTGTTTTGTGGGGTTGGTGAAAAATACAGTGAGGACTCTTGACAGCCAAACTGGCAAGACTGTTCATTTGGCAAAGGAGACGATAGCCTTCGGGAGGCCTAATAGACATAATAAGAGATGCTCATGTCAGGAGACACATCCACTGCTGTGCATAAAAGGTCATCATATTGTAGTTGTGTTGCAGTGGTGCTGTGTAGTGAGGCTGCTTTTAGAGTTAGAAGGTCTTCCTTTGTTTCATATGAAGTCATGAGGCTAAAAGAGTCTGAAATAATGGAGTTGCTTAAAAAAAAAAATCAGTAGAAGAGGAAAAAATAACAGTTCCCACCTAGTAATCATCACTTTAAAATTTCACTTTACATTTCTACATTTAATATCACAGAATCATAGAAGCATTTAGGTTGGACAAAGTAACGACTGTATGGAACCTGTATTACATCAGAGGAGTTCAGTCATAGCATTGCCACTGTTAAAGTCCCTATTGAACGCAGTAAGCTCAGTTTATTAAGTTGTAATACTTTATAAGGCAAGCTGGCTACATTGTAGACTATAAGGAATTTTTTGGTGCTTCATTGTTGGAGGTACACCCCAAGTATAGGGAAGGCAAAACATTAAAGAGAAAGCTCATGAAAACAATCTGCTGTGTTAGTTTCATCACCAGTATTTTTCTTCTCAAGGCTGTTAGAGCTGAATTATGTACAAGTTAAAAAAGCATAGAAAAAGGCTTTAATACAGGAATGTGACAAATTTAGCATTGATTGCTCCTACATCTGCTTCAAAATAAAAGAAAAAAAGGCACCACTTACACTGTAGTTTGTGTAGCCAGTTTCTTCTTCTTGCCGTAATGTCTGTTGTCTGATGATGCATCTGAGGGGTGTGTTATACTGCTCAGTTAGATAATACAGTTTTCCTTTCAGAACGTTATAACTTCCATAGCATAAGTTACTTGGTGGTCTTAGATTTGCTGAATTCTTAGTCACTGTAGCTTTAACAGTTTGGTTTTTTTTTTGTAAGTAAAAAAAAAAAAAAAAGTCCATAATTAAGCATTACCAAGTCAGTAAAAGAGGAAAACGACAAAACCCAAAGATGCAGAAACCATGAGCAGATTAAGTGCATTTTTCCGTTAACTCTGACTGGTTGAAAACCTTTTGAGGAAGTCAGGTAAAATTTTTACTGCTGACAAAATTTCAGGCATGGGTTAGTTTTTTTTATGATGAATTTATACCATGTCCTGCAAAGTGTTGAGTGTTTGCTCCCAATCTGCCTAATCAGTCAAGCTGTCACTCAACTCTGCACAGAAGCTACTTGAGCACCTTGCAATCGTAATCTCAAGGGAAGGGCCTGGTAGAAGAAAAGGGGGGTGAAAAAGAAAAGCATGAACAGGAAAGCCAGAATATTTTTCACCTTTAATTTCTCTAACCCACCTTTCACTTTTTAACTCTGATCAATAAGTTGCATCTGTCTGTATTTTTATGTCTTTGTATCTCTCACTTATAAATTTCCCCCAGATTTTCATGGTGGCTTTGTATTTGTTATTCCCAAGAAAGTTAATGAGTGGTAGATGCTCAAGTCCTTGCAAGTCTGAGGATGTAGAGCAACATTATGTCACAGCCTCAATGCACAACTTTTAACTTACTTAATTATTAATTCTGCTCAGACTATGCTAGTTTCTTTAATTACCATTTAAATGTAGTCTTTGATGTACTTATTCAGAATCATTAGATTCAAAGAAATTTTGCTATTCTGGTGTAGTGACAGTAAGTATTCTTTGGTTTGTAGGACATGTTCTTCAACCTGATTACCTTGTCCTTTCGTATAAATTAGCCAGAAAATCACCAGAGTGTCTTTATACTTATTTATCTTTGTAAATAGATAAGTTAAAAAGGCACATGATGACATACTCAGGAGTTTTTTTGTTGTTTTGCACAGATTTGTAGAGAGATGAAGGTTTCACTTCATTTGTTGGGAAAATTGGAGTAGGTTACTGTTAGTTAGCAGGCACTCTATTTCTGGATCTCTGTGTGAACAGCAGTATGTGAACATCTCTCAAAAGACATTAGCAGGACTTTGGACAACAATGGCATATTATGCTTGAGAAGTGAAGGTCTGAGAGATAGCGGACAGGCAACAACAAACATCTGGTGGATGATGGTATGCAGCCATGGGAGAACCCTATTTAGATATGTCATTCACACTATAGCTGAGGCACCATTAAGAGTCTTGAGTTTACTCTGGCTAAATCATACAACATAATTCCTTGGTTGAAACACGAATAATCTTTAGATGCTCTTGCAGTTTAGGAATCAAACTAAAATAAACATCTTTTTTCAGCTAGACATTTATCATTACATAGTAGTTAGACAAAATACTACAGTCTTAAGTTCCTTATAAAATAATATATATTAGGTGCCAGAAGAGGCATAACAGATGCCATCTCTCACTATAAAAATAATTTACAGTTTCAAACATAGTCATGACTTGAGCATACACAAATTATTGGAAGAGGGATCAGGGTTATAAAGTCTCCTTTTGTTACTGGATTTCTTATGTCCTATAGTTCACATTGAAATCCACATTTGGGAATTATTTTATAATGGTCTGCTTTCAGTTTATCTAAATTTTTCAGGTACATTAGCCAAAACGTGCCTGTGGCCGATGATGTGATCTACCAGCCAAGGATCTTGTAAGAGAACAGTGGCCCCCAAATGATTTTCAAAATTTTATTTTTGATACTGCAGATGATTAAACATTTTGTACTTCTGGTGTCTCTCATGCCAAATTGTCATACATTTGTAGCAGGTTAATACAGAAGGGGGTTGACAAATCTTGCTATAATCACTACCCCATGTTGTTTTCATCCTCCTTGTCTGCTGCTCATTTTTGTTGTGAAAAACCCTAATATAACAGTGACAGGAGGTCTGGATTTGTGGCCGACTGTTATAATTACTCCCACTGAGGCACTGTCAATAGGATTAAAATAAAGATTCTGGACCTGTCCATCGCAGATGAGGTCAGAAACACTAGCAGTGGGAGTACTGTTTCTGCAAGCTGTGCTTTCAGTCCTGAGTTACAGAACCATAGACATTAATATGAAGCAAATATTTGAAACCTCCAGTGGAGAAAGACCAGCGTTTTTTTTTTCTGCATTAGCTAAAATATCCATCTGTAATAAATAACTTAACAACATCCATCTATGTCCTGACCATACATATATGTATGTTAATTTTCAAATGTATCGGAGCCCCAGAGAGTTTCAATTACAGAACAGTCCATTTTGTGTTTTATAATTAATAAAGTCTTTGCAGCTGCGTAACTTCATCCAGGAAACATCTGCACAAACTCCTTGTGTATATGTAATTTCTGTGAAAAGTTGGTTAGCTGAATTGTCTTTAATGTTCTCAGGTTAGGGGAGGGTAGAAAGGTAGAAAGTTTGTTAATGTAATGCACCACAAATCATGAGAATGAAGACTTACGCCCACAGAGATACAAACCAAATTCTAGCCACTGCCTGTAAGAAAAAAAAAAGGGCAAAAAACCCCCAATGTATAGGTTCACTTTAACATATAATCATTTTACTTTATTCAAGTGAAGAGAAGGGAGAATCCCAGAAAACCTGAGCTTTTCCTGATATGAGCAGTCATTTTCCCATGGTTCTCAGTAGGATGATGCTGTTACCCCAAGTTTGTAATACTGCTGTTGTTGAAATTATGTGAATACTCCTTTGCCATCCTTTGATACTAACTTTGAAAAATTACTGTTTTTTAAACACGAGTTTCATCTTCAGTGGTACCTGTGCCACTGAAATTTAATTGTGACGGCAAGCTCAGGGAATTGTGAGCAAACCAGAAGAAACAGACAAACTCCCTTGCTCTGCTAGCACAGTATGTCATCTTTGTTTTCCTCCCTCAAGCCAGTCTACTTTTTATAATGGGATCAAACTGTAATTAGTGCAGTCACCTTTTTGCAACTCATTATGTTTCATTATTTTCTTATAAACTCAAAAAATCTTATCAAAAGCCATGTTCAATCAAGCGTCTAACATGCTGAAACAATTGTGTGCCCTTTAAGTCTTAAGCTGATATGCTACCTGAAAGCCTTGCACTTTTTACAGCTGGAGATTTTTATTTTTTTTTTAAATTTGTATGTATTATTGTAGTAGCAAATTATTTTCTTGATTAATGTGTCACTGCCCTGCAACTGTTTACTCTTTCTCCTTTGGTTATATGTACATCACCTGTTACATGTCACTCATAACCCTCACCATATTTCCATCACGCCTCCAATTTAAGTTCCTTTGCTCTCCTAACAAGCAAAATTAATCTTCATGGTGTTTGTACTGAAAGATTACGTAGAAATTAACAGTACTTAACACTTCCCTTTTTTCCTTTTTCCTGTGCCACAAACAGGACTTCAGACTGCTGTTTGCTGCTCTCTACATCTGCCTTCATTCCCCCTTCCAGAGTTTCGTGTAACTCTTTTTTTATGAATATGAAAAGAAAAAAGTACATTATTTGACCACTACCAGGCCTCTAAGGCATCTGATGAGCTCACAGCAGAGAAGCTGCTATTTTTCTACATAAGCTGCAGTCAGCATTTCTAGTAACAACAGATAATGTCTTGTGCCACAGATGTGGCATCGTAGTTTCTAGTAGTTTGTGTTAATTCCCAAGTATTTACTTGTGGCTTTGAAATATTTCGTTATTTACAGTATTTATAAAGGACCTTAAACGACACCAAACACATTGACTCAAGATGTTTGTGATTGCATTGACTGCAGTGGCATATGCTAAACCTGTATTTAAGCAAGTCCTGCACACTAACCTTGCAGCCTTTCAAAGCCATGTACCTGACCTTACTGTCGCGATCTGCCCTTTCTACAGCTCAGATCCATTGGATGTGCAAGACGAAAGCAACTTAGTCCAAGCCAAGAAAGATTTGGCTAATGTCATCTGCATCAGGGTCTTCTATCATATACAGACAGAAAAGAGTACCAATTTATCTAGGGCTTCCAGTCAAGAAAGTTCAAATACAAAATGACAGTGCCCTGCTCAGTTTCAAACTGCAGCTCCATAGAGGTTCTCTCATCCAAGAGCTGTTTGCACTGTCTTAGTATTTCACAGTGGACCTCTGCCAGCTTCCCAACAAGAGAAACCTCTTCGCTTTGCAGAGGAGGTGGGAAGATTTACTCTGAGGAACAGCCATGGCTATCGTAGAAAAGTAAACAAATCCAAGGTGCTGGGTAGCCCTGGGAGGGTCATTGATGGTCAGTCGCTAATGGCTGTGAGGCTGGCATATTAAGCAAAGAATTGTGCCTTGGCTGAAGCATAGCTTTCCTCTGTATTTATTGTTGATTTTGTAAATGGAGAAACAATTAGGCACTAGTTTTCGCGTTATTTGAAGACTGGTTTAGGTTAGGCTAGTAGATGTTACTCGTCATCTTTACGCTGTTAGTAATGTGTAAGACCAACAAAATGGGAGCTTCATCTGGGAAGAGCTGTTCTATTAAATAAGCAGCTGTAAATAACACACCACATTGAATGGAAATAAATGTGTTTTGTGCTGGCTGTCTTCCCCACCCCGTCTTTTTCAGTATCCCAGAAGGCCTTCAGTACCAAAACTGCTCCTGAATCTTAACTTGCTTGAACAAGTTCAAATGAGTTCACATTTTACTTAGATCAACAATAATGATTATTATGGCTACAACATTAGAGTGCTGCCTGTGCATCTCCTATCACTGCATGAGTTCTGTACCCTGATTTACAATATAGGTTCCCTGTATAGGGCAGAAGTACTGCTGATTTGAGCTTTCCCACACTAATGAACTGAAATATTAAAATGGCTGTGATCAAATGCAATTTGAGTTGCCTTAGGCTTTGCCATAAGATAACTTTGTATCTTATAAACACAGTACCTTTGTTTATCACTTCTAGGTTACATGTACAAACAAAGCTCCTAGTAATGTTTGGCTAATGTATTTTGCTTTTTTTTTTTTTTTTAAATTAGCATTTTTTTTATGTTGCTTATGGAGGTAGTGGCAGTGGAGATTTTATACCAGCTGTTCCTGTGATCTTAAAAAGATTACATAAAGAACTGAATTGGGTCAAAATAGGTGGATTTAAAATAGTGTAGAAGAAAATAATGCATTTAAATTACCTGCAACATAAAAAAATTCACCGTGGCAGTTTGGCAAGATAGGACAAAAGGGAGAGAAAAATGAGTCAACAAAGTATTTTTGAACAGTTTTTCCCATCTGTGATCTGTAATAGCTCACTGGCAAGTTATCGCACCTTGATAAGTGGTCTATGTTACACCCTATCTTGATAGAATTTGCTATTGTAAGTTTCTTGACGAGAACAATGATACATGTTAAAAACAGATAAAGATTCATAGCTCACCAAGTTTTGAGCAATAGAAATATTCCCCTGCTAGGCTAAAATAAACAAATTTTTGTGACATATTTAAATTTATGAAGAAAAATGGGAAAATAATTTAGTTGCCCATTCTTCAATGAGTACTTGTAATTATACTGTGTACCCCTCCATACCCTCCTTTCTATTTTTTTTAAATCCTTTTTAAAAGCAAGATTTTCATACTGTTAAAAAAAATCAGTGCTGGAATATTCTGCACCATATATTTATGGGGTGTATAAGTTGAAGGGATGGTTGTTAAATGAAAAAAATGAAAATGGTTGTTGGAAAATCATGTGAAGTACTCTCACTGGCTCATCATGACCCTCTTACTGGAAAAAAAGCTAATGGAATGGCAGCATGGTACGAGTGCCTGAACCTGCCGCCTGTGGTATGCTGTGCATGAGAATAAACGGCTTACAGTCATGTAAACTAGTCACAGACATTCAGATCCTTTGAACTCTAATAAGAATTGCACGTTTACTTTACATAGTAAGTGACTAAGCATGTAAACGTCTTGATCAATTCATCAGAAAAAAAAAATGAAAAAGGGGCTTTCTGTTTACCTTTTGTTATTTCTGTCTGAAATCTTTATTTTACCCTCTGCATCTTTGCTATGTAATGTTCCCTGCTGAGAAGGACAGAGTGGAAACACAGTAGGGATCTTTGCCTTTTAAGTAGCTCTTCGCTTTGCAGAAGCTACGTACTGGAAGAACTAGAGTATTTGTCCAGTGTTTTGCTCGGTTATGAGAGGAATGTGACTATTTAAGAAAGGCAGGAAACTATTTTTTGGTAATTTTAGATATATCTCATTTACAAGTACTGAAAGAGAAGACAGAAGTTTAAATGTATCTCTTAAGGTGCATGCATACAAATCAGTTCAGCTTTTGTGCTCTTTGTCTTTGGGCAGGAAGTTCTGAAACAATCTTGAATGAAGGTGTAAAAGGATAATTTTGGGTTAAATTTGAAACAACTATGAATTCACAGGTCATGTTTATCCAGAGTATTTCTGCAAAATTCTGTCTTCTTTTCTAATTGGCATATATAACAGCTACTAGGGTAGAATCAAACTGTAGCATGTAGTTTTACAAGCAGGGCTATGTTTTCTTCTAGTGCAGACTCATGCCCCTTTCTCAAAGTCAAAGGATATATGCTTTGCATGCTAATTTCCTCTGCCAGGTAATCTAGCTTCTGTCCACTGTTTTTTTTTTCATCATAACAAACTCTTAACTGTTACAGTGATTTCTGTCCTGTAGACATATTTTTCATTAGGGCCAGAATTCCCTATCAGTTCATACTGTTCATTATGTAGTTCATCAACTTTAATCTACTGTTTTCGTAAGCATTACCACAATTCTTTTTTCTGTCAGTTGCATAAAATTCATCAGACTAAAAAGAGTCATGTCACTGTAGCTACGCTGTGGGCCCAGTCTGAAGGCTATTAAAATCAAAATCTCTTTGACTTCAGTGAGATTTGGATAAAGCTCATTGTTTTAATGCTCTTTCCATCACTGCAGTACCAGAGAACTGAAATAACTGTTCCAAATATCAGTGTCTTTTGATACTTTGCATTTCAGTTCTGAGAAAATATCCAAGCAAATATGAAATAACCAAAGTAAATTCTCTCTTTCTGAATTCAGAATGACTATTTAACTAGCTTTAATATTTTGATACCCAATACTAAGTGTCACATGCTGTCCCTTTTCTTTGCGTACAGGTGATGGCTTAAGAAGGTTATGCTGTCTGTCAGGGTTGGGAAAAAAAGAATAAAATAGTGTGGTGGAAAAAGCCTGTGCTTTATTAGAAAGTTCTGGAGGACCTTTGTGGTCTGTTTTTCATGTTGACAATGTTTGCAGGTTTGCCCATATCCTTGGTACAGAAATGGACTCTTAATCTGTTTCCAGTTTTAGCATTGTCTGATCCCCACTTCCCTCTTCCTCATCCACTACAGGTCTCACAGTTTATCCATTCTTAAGCTGGCTGTCTAGGTTGCAGTTCTCTGCTTGTAAGAATCATTATAGGTGTGTTTTGTGGGTGTTTCTGCTTTGGGAACTGTGTCAGTAGCTGTAATAAGTATTTCTAAACATCAGTTCTGGAACACAACACAATTTTTACTTCCAAGGGTTCACAGTGGGCAAACCGAAGTATGAAATCTTCTTACATGCATATTTCCAATTATCTACCTTTTAATTTTTCCTTGAAAGTTTTAGCAAATCCATTTCAGCCTAGTTTTGTCTGTTTGTGAAACGAAAACCAATTGTGCAGCTTATTCTGTCTGCCCTCCTTCTATTTCTGCTTGTTCCTGCCAGTGTTGTCTGTCCAATAAGTATTCACGCCTCATGCTTTCCTTGGGATCGGGGTTCATTGGTGGGTTACAGCTTCTTGGGGTTTCTCAGATCAGGGAAGAGTAACTTCTGCTCCATTAATTCCAAATCAGCTAGTTCAGATACCAGAAACACTTCAGTGGCCTTAGAGCAGAGCTCCTCTGGACTGTTTTCCCCTTGTTTAGGTCTATTGCAGGCATCCAGCTGTTTCACACCATTACTGTACCCTTCTTTGCTGAAAAACAGATGCTTGTTACATTTCTGTGGCCTTCTTTGTTAAAGTATTGTGCTGCCGACTTGTGAGGTATTTGTAATATATGTTTGAATTCGTAAAAATGCCACAAAATCATTAACGGCATAAGAAAAAGAAATCGTGAGCATAATATATTTCTTGAGCCAGCATATCAGAATGTATAGTTTAGATGTTTACAGAAATGTATGCCTTATGTGACAGTGAGAAAAAGATCAGAGTAGTAGTCCAGGCAAATGTAAACCTTAATTTGTTTTGTTCTGCCTTAGCTTGTGGCCGTGGGTTCTACAAATCCTCCTCACAAGATCTGCAGTGCTCCCGCTGCCCTACTCACAGCTTCTCTGACAAGGAAGGATCTTCAAGATGCGATTGTGAAGATAGCTATTATAGAGCACCTTCTGATCCACCATATGTCGCATGCACAAGTGAGTCAGTCATGAATTTAATAGTAAAGGACATTGCTTAACCAACCAGGTGCAGCTACTTGTAGCTAGTAGTTTTGGTTGGCTTTTCCTGTATTTGAAATGTATATTTACAACAGTAAATGAAATTGAAAGGCAGAGGGGAAAAATCATTGGCAGTGAGTATAAAATCAGCATCAGTATAATTTTCATGTTTGCTTGATATAACATTGGAAAATATTGCATGTTGGCCAAGTGCATAACTTATAATACATAGAATACAGGCACAGTTTTCTGATGGCTGCAAAACTGTTGCAGACAATGTGCTTTATGTGATATAATAACAAAATGAGTAACACAAAACATGAAAAGTGACTGGTGTGGATCTGAAGTTTGACTGAATAGTAATTGGATCTGGCTTAACCTTCTAACTGCAAATAGACTAGCCTACAAAGACTGGTGGTTCAAATAGTGGAAATCTCCTAAATCCAAAGCAACACCAAGTATTTCTTTAAGTCATATCGGAGCTGATAACAAAGGACTAGATGCAGTTGGTGCAGTATGTTTAGAAGAGATGAACAAATACAATACTTGGAAAAACTATTAGGCAACCTTTCAGGTATATTAACCGATCCTTTTAATTGCACACAAGAAAAATATTTAAAGTCAGTTGCAATAAATATATAGACATTGTTCTTCTGATACCTTAATGGAAAATAAATAAGCCTCTTACCAAGTGAGTTCAGGGAGTCTTTTACTAAAATAATGAAATGTTTATATGAAGAAAAATGCTTCAACTATTTTCTGCCTCAGTAATTAGAATGTCCCACCGTGGTTCTGTGCAATTACCATGAACTTTTTTTTTTGGTGTTACATAGGACCTCCATCTGCACCACAGAACCTCATTTTCAATATCAACCAGACTACCGTGAGTTTGGAGTGGAGTCCTCCTGCTGACAATGGGGGAAGAAATGATGTGACCTACCGCATTTTGTGTAAGAGGTGCAGCTGGGAGCAGGGCGAATGTGTTCCCTGTGGGAGTAACATTGGATATATGCCCCAGCAAACTGGATTAGTAGATAACTATGTCACTGTAATGGACCTGCTAGCTCATGCTAACTACACATTCGAAGTTGAAGCTGTGAATGGGGTTTCTGACTTGAGTCGTTCCCAGCGGCTTTTTGCAGCTGTCAGTATTACCACTGGTCAAGCAGGTAAGTTTTTTATGAATTTCAACTCTGTGAGACTGAGGGAAACGGGGAACATGCAAACTACAGATGCAGTAAATCAGGAGCTTGTTTGGTGGGTTCTGGCTCATTAATCTTTTCACCTTGCCAGCTAGTTAATTTGAGCTTATACTATTTCATGATAAGCCTTCCCTTTCTTGGCCTCAAAATTGCTTTCAGAAAGCATTTGTGGAAGACTTCAAGAAGACATATGTCTTTAATATTAAGTAGATCTTAACCTTGCAACATTTTTTTTTTTTTATCCTTCCTGCATTACTGGGGTTGTTCCCTAGTATTTGAAGATGAAAAAGTAGATGTGACAGTCCTGTGCAGGCTTACTTTCTGAATTTTTTAAACCTGTATAGGAGTGCTAGGTCACTGAAAGATGATTTGGATATCTGATGGTGTTTTTTTTCGTGTCAGTGTTTTCCCTCAGGATAATGTTTCTAATTTATCTTATATTTCCAGATATTTGATTATGAGATTCACTGAGAATGTGATGATTATTCTTTGTTTCTTCTACTTATCATAATCTGACAGGTGAAATGTCAGAGAAAATAAAATCAAACTAGCAGATCACCCCAGGGGAAAAAAGGGCTTCAGTTGTCTGCATGCTGAGTGAAAAAAAAGGAATTCTCTGATTTAGATTTCTGAAGCGACAGGTTGCTCGTTGATAAAAAATTACAGGCATTTGTGCGCTGTGGGCTTTAAGAGAGGACAGTAGATCTAACCTTCTGTACGTTGAACAGAAGATCTTAAACCAAGCATTAATTGCAGAATCTGTCTTCAAAAGAAATGCCTTAAAACAATGAGGTAAATAACTGATGCTTGCTGTAGGAACAGCTAACCAATGTTTTAAAGGATACTTCATGCTTACATCTTGGAGGGAATTTTAATGACTGTGATACAGATCAAGCTATTCCTTTTTTTTTAGTGCAGTAGCAATGATCCCCTACAATAAGGCTTTGAACTGAGGATGAAGTCACCCTACAGGGGCAATAAGCAAATAGGAAAAACTGTAGTTATTCTGCACTTTAAAGATGGTCATCTCAAAAAAAGTAAAAAAGGACAAGAAATTTACCTCAAAACCTTCCCACTCTCCCCCAAAAACTAGGACAGTTTATATAGTTGTTAAAGTTAGGCTGGAATATTTGTGGTATAGTTAATTTCCCCATAGTGCTTTCCTGGATGCCAGATGCACATTTTATATTATTTTGGAACCATCTCTGTGACTGAAAGGATTGGTCTCTGTGCTCATTCAGATCTTGGAGTTTATGATGAGATTTTGAGTACAGAGAACTTGCCCTGAAACTATTTTTGCAACACAGATCATGTTATCTTGGCACCTTGATTTTTCATCTTTAAAGCAATTCTTCACAATTCGTCAAACATGCACAGGTGGACAGTGTTCTGCTCTCTGTAGATGTCTGTACAGAGCTACCACATAAAGAAGAGGATTTGGACTTTTTCCTATTTAGCTAAATCACATTGGCTTTACTTTATGTACTTTGATGGTTCAGTGGCACACAGAGTAAAGGAAGAGAGTGCAATTTGGTGGCTGGTATCACAACTCAGGAAGATGAAAAAGCCTTAGCCGTAAGTTTGTTGTATTACGCCCAAGTTAATTCTGTTGTGTTATCATAGTCATAGATTTATACCTTTTTTCAGAAAACACAGTGTGGTTATCCTGTGTTATAAGTAACGCAAGCTATATGATTTTATGAAATAGCTTTCACATCAAGCTCAGAGATGTTAGTGAAACCGTATGATAGAGAACATCTAGACTTTAAATAGAGATTTTAAGCAATGGAAAAAACCTTCATGTTCCTAGATAAGTTTTGTAAGGGCATGCAGCAGGAGGCTTGACTATGTTCATTCCCCGCTCTCCATTTTGGTATGGGATTGTGCACAGGCAAATATTTTCCACTGCTGCAGAATCTAACACCACACTGCTGACACAAATGGTACTTGCACAACTGAAGCTTTGTCTCTTTAGCACTTCTGAATATCAGAATTTAAAGGCTTCTAGAAGGAATATACACAAGAAACAGATTGGGGTGTGGGGGAAGGCTTTAAGCTCTCTGTTGCAGTTTTCTGTTTGTAAAATGAAGGTAACCCTTGCCTTTCCTTGCCAAGCTCTTCAAGACTTTCTGATTAAAAGTGCCAGATAAATGCAGTAATCTTTTTTTCCTGAATTAAATAAATCATGTTAAAGAAAATACAGTCTTTCAGAAATAATGCATTTACCAAAAGGAAAGACCTCTCTTACATTATTTTTGCATGTTTTGGATCCTGATAGTGATTTCTTTGGTTTCTCAAGGAGGAAAATATTTTAGGTGGAACAGATTGATGACTATAATTGAACAGAAAGAGACTGGTTGCTCAAAGGAGACTGTTATGCTTCTGTGTTCCTATTTTATTTTACCATGGAGAGAAAGAAAATGTTGGATTTATTTATAGCCAAGTAAACTAGGATTCATGCAGCTCTCATTTGTTACTGTGTGACTGTTCTATACTTTTGGCAAAAATGGCTTTTTCTATGCCCATATTGCTTTCTGTGAGTGTAAATGTGTCTAACTAAACCTTCTTCACATTTTATTATACTAGCACAATAGGTAACTATATATAATTACTGTGTTCACCAGTTGCACAGGGGCTTGCAGTGAGATTTTCCCTTTGTAGTTTTGGTTTAATTGAATTGATCCTTTGTGGCTATATTCATAAAATTCAAATCATTGTGTAATGATAACGGGAAATTATAGATAAAAGAATGGGGTTATAGAATATATTCAGTGTTTCTTCACCCACATACAACAAGCTTCTGATGAGACAAAGAGAACATGTCACAGGAAAGAACCAGTTGGTTCATGAAAAACTACTTATATTTGTGGAAATAACACAATAAAATGACTGCAAGTAGGTAGGTAGCATTTCACATTGCTTACATGCACACACATATATATATGGCACATTGCTATTTCATTCCTTGTATTAAAAAGAGTTTGTGACTAGGCTGTCCGTTGTCAGAGAGTGTATTTTTATGCTGCAGCCAAGAACCACGAGCCTTTTTTTTTTTTTTGCTTTGTTTTGTTTTTTTCAAAAAGATTAAGTGCACTAAGTCCCCCAGGAGTAAACCATCTTGTTTCATATCTTGCTTATCCAGTGTCATATAAAGAATACAGGATGTCATCCCAGTATTGTAAGCTGATCTATGTGAACCCCTGCATCCTCGTATAATTCACATTTAAATGTTACTAAGCCGCAATTACAATAGGTGAATGTACTGAAAAGCTGCAGCTGGCAAACAGCTGACAAACACTACATTTGCTGGCAAACAGCTGACAAACACTACGTTTTCAAGCTTACTGAGTGGTTGTTTACCAAAGATAAAATTTACCTAATAAGATACTCACCTTTCAGTGGTACTGGCACCAGTTTCATTTTGTCTGTCAAATTCCTTTCAAATGTTACACCTTTTCCATGCAATACTTCAAAGGCTAATGGAATTGGGTGGGTTGGGTTTTGCAGCAAATGAATATTTGTCAGATTTTGGCATTTATGCACTTTCATACCTTTAAAAAAACATGTGCTTCAATAACAGTTGCATAGTTTTTCTGTTGAAACTTCTGTGGTTTTAAAACTACCTTTCTACATCCTTTCCTCTGAATTTATGTGAATGGACAATGGAGTGGTCACCGGTAAAGGGCATATGCACTCAAGCTAGCCTGATTTTGAGTGAATTTAATGTAGGTTGGATGAATCCCAGTATTTATCAAAGTTTGGGAAAATTTCACTGTCTGTCCTGAGCCAGTTTTAGTTGCCTTTATAGTCATTGTAAAGAAAAAAATCATATCCAAGGGGACACTCATCATGTCTTACTGCTGTAACCAAACATGACAAACAAAATTTAAAATGTAATGTGAATTTCTGGTCCTAATGGTATTCTCTGTTCTTGCACAGGAAGCACTTGCTAATGGTCGTTGTTTCTTCACAGTAAGAGAAAGGTTTCCCACAGCACTTTTAGGTCATATGGCTCCTTCAGATGCATTTAATGCTGACAGCTTGAAGTGGTTAAAAAAAACCCCAAATCAGTTCCTTAATCAAGGCTTACTCTTGAAAAATAACTTTTAGTAACAAGATTTGCTTTTCTTTTTTTTTTTTTACATCATAGAGTTCAATTTTCAGACCTTTTCCTACAAAAATTAGATCCTAAAATTCACAGTTAAAGCAAAAAGGAACTGTTATTTTTTCCAAATTTTCATTATCTCAGCAACTTGAACAGAAAAAAACATTACATGCTGTAAAATCATGACTATTAGCTGCAGTACTGTTGATTTACTGGCAAGAAGAAATGATTGAGTACATAAAGGAAACAAACCATCCCTTACGTAAAGCTATGTGATGGGTTCTGCCTTTCTTAGGTACTTCTGAAGCCTTTCTAAACAGGGAATACACTTTGCATTCTCCCCTACTCTGCCTACATTCTCCTTTCACTGTTGCTGCTCATCATTTTTCTCTTCTTTGCTGCTCTTTGCATTTTCCCCAGCTTTCAATTATCTCTACTAATTTTTTTAAGTCTCCTTTTTTATAGTTTCTGCACTATTGACCATCTATTTGTTTCCCATTCCCTGTCAGTCTCACTTAAGCCTGCCCCTTCTTCAGCAACGAGCTGTCCTTCTGCTGAAGCAGTGATCAAGATTTATGCCTGTGGCTTTCCCAGTTGCTTTGACCTCACCATTCTAGTCCTATTCTCACTTCTCTCCTTACCCCAGGCCATTTAGTTGTCTTCCCATTCTGCCAACTTGTTTTAATCTACCTTGATCTAGGCCTTCTACCCAATGTTCACTTCTGGTGATACATGACAGCTTCCTACAAGTAGTATCAGTGTTCAACTTAATGCTACTTCTATGTTTTCCCATTTCAATGGACTTCCTTCAGTTTCAAGTTTCATTTGATATTTCCTGCTAGTAACTTTACTTCATCTTCTAACCTTCAACTGTAGATTAGCTTTCCCACCTTGATATGGCTACATTGCCTATATATATATATATTTAAACACAGTGCTTCATGTAAAAAGAATTTCCATTATTAAAATAATGTTTTTCTTTTATTTTTACCAAATCTGTTCCACCTGTTGAGCTGGGGAATTATTTAAAAGAAAAAGTCACTTTTTAAAAGTAATATTCTCTAACTGCTTTTATTAAGCTGTCATTTTTAGAAACATATATGTTATCATGATTGTACTTTGGCTTACCATTTTGCTTATTTATGTAATGTGAGCTACAAAGTTAATAGTGGTTATTCTTAGTAATATTTAAGTTACATTTTGATTGGTTTTAACTTTTTTCTAGACCAGTAGGCAGACAGCTCAGTTCTGTAATTCTTCTACACTCCATGGCCACCAACTGAAAAGGGTAAAACTTAGAGTAGAAATTACATGTGGTAGTTATTATTCTTCTAGTTTTTTAGATGTCTTTTCAGTACATTTAAAAAATTGATTGGGTTACTTCTGTGAAGCTAAGACTGTCTATTGATCTGAAATCACATTACCCTGGACTAATATCACAGATATTTTGACAGGAGGTGGTAACTGAATTTGTGCCTGAATTAAACTGATGGAAAAAACTTGATAAGACTTCCAGTCTCTGTACAGCAAATACCATCAGGGAAAGGAGTTTGTTCATTCACTGATTGTATCAGGTCATACTTGTGTAGTGAAATCCACAAGGTTATAGAGATACAGAATTGCTAGGTTGGGGCATTATTGTAAGATTGCTAAATGTTAAATTTTTGTTAAGATTTTCACAAAGAAGGAATCGTCTATATAGGATATAATATGATAATGGCATATATGGTATTTGACAGTTTTGATAGTATTTTATATACATATACAGATTATATATCTTTATCTAAACGTTTGAAATAACAAGCAATATGTTTTATGAGAACTTACCACAGAATACCACACTATCCAATTGATAGTAATTTTTTCCAATATTTAGTTCTAATTTGTTCTAATATTTTTCACTGAATGATAGGAGACAAAGCAAGAAAACAGATGTTAGCTGTGTTGCTCAGGGTCTGATCCTGCACCGCTGAAGTCAATGGAAGTTTTGTCATTGACTTCAGTAGGAGCAGGATTTGAACCTTATGCTCTATCAGAACACACAGGAAACAAGGCAATGGGCACTCTGACATCCTGAGAGGAAACTCTAACTTCATATAATGTTTTGAGTCCGTATCAGGTTTTTGCACATCAGTTTGTCACTGAATGTAATTTTTTTTTTTTAAGATACTATTTTTTTTTACAAATGAGTATCAGACTTCTTGCCTTTCCAGCTTTGCCATAAAAGCTTTTTAGAAGTAGATGTTATCATTTTTGCTAAGAAACTAGTAGAGACTATTTGAATTTTATGATATTTAGAAATCAAATTAGTGGAAAGCTACATGCTTGTGTAGCTACACAAAGACAAAGAAAAGCTTCATCTTTTCAGAACCAAAACTTTGAATTAGAAGTGGTCAGCTTAAGCTTCTATGTATGTTAAATGTTTGATAGTAACCTTCTAGGAAAAGTATGACAACCACACGGCTATTAACTTCCCCATGCACTGAGCTATTGACACTTTAGGTTATGTCACCATGGGCAAATGTAAGCTACTAAAGCATAATTTCACCAGCTACACAATAAATAACTATGTACTCAAGGAAGAAAATAGGTCATCTAAAGTACAATTTAGCCAAAGAAAGGAGAGATTGGTTTGATAATGTGACACAAAGATTAAGGGACGCTTTTTCTAATGTTACAAACATGGGCCGGACATTTTCACAGTGATAATGAGTTACACCAGTTGTCTTAAAAGTAGTGATGAAAAATTAATCCCGTCCTTGAAAAGAATATATGTGTGTTAACATCATATTTTCTGCGTGATTTCATGACCTGTCTCAGAAGGGTTTGTAAAATACAGAAGCTCTACTTGCGATGCCTGGCTGCTTCTCTTCATCCACAGATAGGTTATTTCTTATGCCCATAAGTCCTTTTGAACAGAGTAGAAATTAACTAGTACTCTTTGACCTTTATTATACTCTTTGGGGAATCTTATACATAGTTCTACTAAGACCTGGCCAACTGCAAAGACTTTCAAGATACCTGCAGTACACAGACAAGAAATCACTTGATAAATTTATACACAGTAATACACAGTACACAGTCTAGTGTAGCTAATTAACTCATGTGCAAAGAAAGAATTCTGTAAACCTTTGATTTTTGCAGCAGAGCTGTATCTTCAGGTCTTGCTTTTGCTGCTTGCTGTGAACTGTAGAATCATATAATAGAATCATAGAATAGTTAGGGTTGGAAACGACCTTAAGATCATCTAGTTCCAACCCCCCTGCCATGGGCAGGGACACCTCATGTTAAACCATGTCACCCAAGGATCTGTCCAACCTAGCCTTGAACACTGCCAGGGATGGAGCATTCACAACCTCCCTGGGCAACCCATTCCAGTGCCTCACCACCCTAACAGGAAAGAATTTCTTCCTTATATCCAATCTAAACTTCCCCTGTTTAAGTTTGAACCCGTTACGCATTGTCCTGTCACTACAGCCCCTAATGAAGAGTCCCTCTCCAGCATCCCGATAGCCCCGCTTCAGATACTGGAAGGCTGCTATCAGGTCTCCATGTGTGTATGTATATAAGATATGTAGTATGGTAACTGGATGCAGGATCTAGATCAGTGCTGAACACCATCAGTAGGATATCATGAACTCAGTGTTATTTGTTTGGTGTATTTCCCACTTGTCATTCTCCTATCAAAATAATGTTGTGACGATGATTATGAAATGTAGACATATATTTGTATGGAAACTTTAGAATTTCAGTAGGAAATCATTTTAAGTGAAACACTGTCATGGCTAAATTGAGACCTAAGACTAAAAAGAGAAATACAGCGTGGAAACTGGCAAAAAGAAAGGCCTGTGCTTATTCTAACATAAATTTTCTCAATAGCTTTCCTTTGCGGTTTAGCTTCTTGTTTTTTATTTGTAGTTAATATCAGCCCACAGCTGTCCTCATAAAAGCACAAGGAAGATTTGTTTTTCATTGTTTACAAAACAGGTTTGAACTCCTTCAATGAACAAGACTGTGAAATATTGATATTGGTAGGACAGAATAATACATAATGTTTGAATTAATCTAGCCAAAACTCACTGTGCTCATTAGTTCTGAGATCTTACTTCACGACAGTGTAACTTATCATTAAGAAGTTTAATTTCTTTGTTATTTTTCCTAGAAAGAACCAAATGCAGAGTATGATCATATTTATAGCAAAATAAGACATTAGACATTTTGTCCTTGAAGTTCCTAATATTTGATGGTTTGTTTCAGACCTGTTGAAGAATTCAGATACCATTGTCATTTGAACAAACAAAACCCTGTAAGTGCACAGGTGCTTTTTCAATGAGAAACAAGCATTGGCACTAAAAGGCACTATTGCAAGCACATAAGTGCCACCAAATGTGAAATCCTAATTGATGTTGTGTGTAGTAAATCACATCTCTATAGAGTGAAGCATTTGACGCCAGCTTGGCAGGTATGGGTGAAGATAACCAAGGTGGGTTTGAAAGCCAGGGCAAAATAAAGGTCTATGAAGAGCTGTTTTTTATTTTTCTGAAGCTACTGGGAAACAAAGGGAAGACATCTTCCCTTACAGAAATAGCTCTTGCTGGCTTACCTACTATGATAGCTCAATGGGTGGCAGCAGATTTTTCAGGTGCTGGAATAGTGTGGGTAATTTATAATTCTGGATAATGTTTGCCATGTCTACCAGGTTGCTGCCCTGTGTAGTTTCTTCTGTTTTGGATGTGATAGAACCAGCCCTGACTCCGCAGGGCATATTCCTGTTTGAGCAGTTATACATGCTACTCTTTAGTGTATGAATTGTTTTATACAGTTTGACATTTCTGTAGTCTTTTCCTGTTATAGTCAAAATATATGATTGGATCTATTTCTAGAGGAAATTCTTAGAGCAATTTGCTGAGAAAGCCATGGTTGAAGGCTGCAAGTCGACAACAATGAAACTGTTATCCTGAATTCAGTAGTTAATGTTAAGATAGGAGATGCTGATTATTTTTTTCTTTGCTTCGTTAGTGATGAATGGAAGCAAATTTGATGCAGACAGCTATCTGGTGGAATGATGCAGAGCTATCTATGAAAACATCTGTACTAATCCACCAATGCAGTAAATTATAGCTACAAGCAAAAGGCATTGATCCAAAAGGATCATTAACAGCTTTAACCAACTGATCCAAGTAATAGGGTAAATGAGAGAACATTATCAAGATCTGATTTTTACAGCTGTCAATTGCAAAAACATGGCCACCACTTTTTCTCAATTTCAACCATTTTATGACTTAAGTTTAATATGTTCTATTGTGGGCGGCCAGCAAGGATCAATTAAGTGGTAAAATACACAGGAAAAAATTGCCCAGCTATCATGCACTCCATTTACCAGGAGGTCAGTCACAAAGGGAGAGATAATTGCTGCAAGCCAGCAAAATTAATCGGGGATGAGCCGGAGAGGATGATGTATGTTCTGTGACAAAGTACGTGACAGAGATGTACGTAGAAACCTGTAGCTGCTTGCCTTGTTGAGGACACAAGGACGAGAGGAGACCTGTGAAAAACAATTAGCATGGCTTCAGAGTGAGCAATTCTTAATTATCCATAACATGTCGACATCAGATAATTAGTGTCCCAATTTTTAACAATATTTGGTCATTAACTACAGTAGAATAGGGGAGATCAAGAACAGAGCCATTTGTCTGAGCTAAGTGTTACATAATGGTGTCCACATGCGAGCATAAGTCAACTAAATCATGCAATCTTCTTATTGTGGGACCAATATAAATGTCCTAAATTCAAGCTTATAACAGCTGTATTTTATGTTTCCATAAGATACTTTGTTTGTGATAACAACTCACAAAATAGAGCAGGCTTTAATGACAGCTGTAATTTAAACTCCATAACCTGCTACTTTTTCATCTGTACATTTAAATTTTCACAGCAAGTAGCATAATTCATATGACAACCATTTTAATATAAATACTAAGTAAGGAAAGGTTATTTTTAGTTTAATTTTCTAAACATAACATGTCTAAACAAGGCTACGTGAATGTCCTTAATGTGTGTCCCTATGGACAGTTTTCTTTCAGCTTCTATGTCCTCTGTCAACAGTTTTTGAGCACTTTTAGCTATTCTTCACAGAGAGGTAGAAATCTTAAACTCCTGCATGAAGTCCACAAGCCAGTGAAGACTTGTCCTTACAGAATGAGCTAAATCATGTATCAGACATTAGAGAATCCACATGTGCAGAAACACCGAAAACTTTAAGAAAAATTATGCACAGAACTGCTGGTATTTTTTTATGTTAATGAAAGAAATATTAGAAGTGCAGAATGGGATGTTTCATCTGGTTTCTGCCGTAGACAAGCACAGAGAAAAGAGAGATGTGCACACATGTGTATGCACGCGCATGCATACATGTAACTTAATCTCTTTATAATCTTGCTTTCTTCTAGCTTGTTAGTGTATTTCTCAGAAATTTTAAGCCAGATCTCACTTCTTCTGAAGTGAGCTTTAGGGTGGGGATGAGGTCCTGTCACTGTGATTCTTAGGTTTTCTTTTTAGGGATGACACTGCTAAACTTTTACCTGCATTTCAGCAGCTTGTTGCATGCAATTTTCCATTGAATCTGGGTTACCTCTCACATGCATTTGCAGCAGCAGACCCTTCAGTTTCTCTATCTCTCATCTCATACCTGCTGATGGATCTGTTTACCATCTCTCCTTTTGACCTTTTCTGTCTGTCATCTAAGCATTTCTCTTTTTTTGAGTACCCCTTTTCCTAATGCATTATGGAATGCTCTTTTTTTTTTTTTTCCGTAACATCCAAGCTCCTTTCAGGCAGTAGTGGCTGAGTCAGCAGGCTGGATTCAGAGCTAGTAAACCCTGATGCTTGTGTGGAGAAATGGCATTTACTTCGCTGAAGAGTCTATTTAAGTTCATAGAGCCTCTAATCATGGCTGTGAAATGAGGAATTGGATGTTAATATTTCAGAGCCAATTCTCTAATGATCTGTCTCTGTGGACCTCCTGTGGAATTATTCCAAATATTCCCTTGTGTAGCTGAGATCAAAATTGCACCCTTAGTTCTAATTTTTTGTACTGCAGCTTAACGGGTAATGAAGAGGGAAAAGTGTCATTGCTTTTTGTATTGTGTAGAGTTAATCACATGAAGCATTTCAGAGCTAAACATTCTGCTCTTTGATGTTGGCATTAAACATTAGCATTTAAGTCTTTGGTGGATATTTACATTGTTGTAGTCAGTGGAGATTGATAGGTTTCTTCAGGGAGTCATTTGGAACAGGAGCCAAATTTAGGAATTGTGCATTGGCTCATCCTTAATTACAGAGGAAGCTTTTAGATTACCTTCCCTATTTAGCCAACTAAATTAACTGCCTAAAGTTGATGACATGAATGCCCTCTTCCTCCCACCCCTACATATGCAAACCTTAATTTTTGCCACAATGTTGACATTAAGTATTTACATGCTTCTGTTTATTTTCCAGGCAATGCAAAACAAACTAGCAAATTTAAAAATAATTTCTTGTCTTCAGGATTTTAAAACTCCTAAAAAATAATTTGCTAGTGCCATTAGTAATTTGTGTTTTTAAGACTCTCTGAAACCTTTTCCCATTGACTGAATTAACTAAGGTTCTTAGTGAGGATAGGCATATACAGGTGTGTCTTAAAATAGGGATATTTCACTTGATTGCAGTTTATATCATTAATGTAATTTTATTTTAAAATGTAAAAGACTTATTTTATGCTTTCTTTTTATTTTAATGCTAGTTGAGAGTCCCCATTAGGAGGGCTGCAGGTGCCTTACAGTTTATCTTGCCAACAATAATGCAGTGATGCCCACTTACCAGTGTTACATACTTTCGTGTAAGCAATAACTCAGCCATGCAGTGGCACAGAACAATTACAAACAGATAATCTTCAATAAACAATAAATAGAGCCAATGAACTCCTTCACCATCCTCGTGGGAGTCATTTCTCAACCTTTGCCCTAGCAGGTACCTAAGGCTCTCAGAATATTATCACATTCATGATGCTTTGGAGAGTAATTTCTAGATACCAAAGAGGAAATTACCTTTCACATCTGTGCTGACTACAGCAGGAGTAAAAGATGGGGGTGGTCTCTCAGTCAGACAAGTCTCATCCCATTTAGCAGTCTATAGATCTAAGTCAATAGCTTGAAATCCACTTGGATACTAGCAGGCAGGTATAGGGACTCTGAAGAAGATTGTATGTGTTCTCTGTTTAGCAAAGCTGTGCCTACATGAAAAGGATCAGGGGCATGTTCCTGGCATGTCAGGATTTGTGCTTGCAAAGTTAAAACTTCTTTATCTCCCAAAACAGCATATCCACGTTGAGATTGCCACTACCGAGCCCAACTAGCTAACCATGCTAATGAATTCATGGTGTGAGAAATCATGTGTTCATATTGCATCCTCAACTCTACCACAGTTCACTTTACTAGGTTTACTGATCTATATTAATAGATTAGGTCTATAAAATTTGACTTCTTTGTAAATATAGTAGTAGGCTAATCTCAAAGTGATATAATTGCACACAAAATCAGCCCAACTTCTTTTCTGGAGGAAATGCCACAGCTGCCAACTGAGGTGAAGCTGGTAAACTAGTACTTGTGACTCTTTTTGTCACATGGTCATATAAACTTCTGTGAATATAGAATACTCCCCTAGACTGGGAACAGTCATGGACAGTGTCATAAATTCTGTTTTTAAAAAGGGATATGCTTTCTACTGGGCACACAGGAAGGGCTTCAGTTTGTAGTTCAGATTTTTGATGTTTACATCACTTCAATACTCACTTAAATTTTCATTTCCTGTACTCACTATAAAGCTAAAAGAAGGGAAAAATATTTAGAGGATGTGGAACAAAGATTTCAAGTTATATATAAAGCATGCAGAAAAATGTGGCAAAACCTTAAGTATATTTCTGGAAGAAGAAATTAAGGATTAAAAAAACCAACTTCT
This sequence comes from Pezoporus flaviventris, assembly GCF_033815535.1. NCBI lineage: Eukaryota > Metazoa > Chordata > Aves > Psittaciformes > Psittacidae > Pezoporus > Pezoporus flaviventris. Next base: position 15,609,549 of record NW_026892579.1, read on the forward strand.
TCCCTGTTTATGCTCTGATTCAAAGTCAGTGGTAAATTTTCCTTTAACTCTAGTAGGTATCTAAGCCCTTGAAAATGGCTGTTTACCGTTATTAAAGACAAAAAGGATGGCACAAAATTGCTTTCCATTTAACTTCCAGTGAACAAAGAATTATCTTAATAACACAATTGTGTTAGCACACAAAAAAAAAAAAAAAAGAGAGAAGGTGGTAATTATTCAGCTATCCATTTTCATATATTTTAATAATCAGATGTTACATTCAAAATAAGGTCATTTTGAAATTTTCTGTAAAAATCTGTGATCTGGGAAATGCTTACCCGTGTAAATAGCTCATTTTTTTCAAGTGGAGAGCACATACTTAGGGATTTGCATATTCTAGCTGTAAAAAATTGCTTGATCCTGTTTGGTTTTGGTTCTTTTTCTGTGCTCAGAAATGCATTTAGCTGAATGTTTTGAACTTAATCAGTACATCTCAAGGGGAGCTTTGGTGTAAAAGTGCAGTTTGACCCCTGTAGCTCTAGAAAGTAAGAGTCAATGATCTCCATTAGACTGTATATCCCGCAGGGTAGTATCAGTTGCCCTTTTGTTATTGTAAGCCCTTTCTCTTTTACTGTTTAAATAAATATGTTGAAGCTAAAGAGTTAATGACAAATTCAGGAAGTCTTGACTTAACGGTGATGAAGTGAGACACATTTTGTGCCATTCGATGTACACAATTTATAACCTCGTTTGATTACCGCAGCATGTCCTCCGCCTATAAGGATTGCACCCGGGGGACTAGTCAACTTATTAATTCATCACTTGCCGCCTTTTATGGTTGCAATACCCCTTTATGGCATACAAGCAGAGAGATATAGTAATCCGAAGGCTGCCAGCCGACTGGTTCCACTCTAGCTGACCCTTTGTCTGCAGGCACAATGCTGATAACTTTTCTCCAGGTTCCTCTTTCTCGGAGGCTGCATTACGCTCCTACCTTTTTGTCTTATGATAGGAACAAGCAGCTGCAGTTATTGTGACTTCCAGGGAGGAATGGCCTTCCACAAGTTAACCTGTAGCTTTTTTTAAGTGCCTTTTGATTTATCTGTCACCTGATCCATCAGCAATGAATAATTTTCATGGAAGGTGCACTTTAATTACCTTCCCATTTGACCAGCATTATCATGCCCTATCTAGGTAATTAATCTCACGAAGTATCCAATTTCAGTCTTTATTGCTGGCAGGCAGGCCTTCTGAATTACATGTGCTTGAATGGGCATTGGGTCTGTTGTTAAACCAAACAGGCCATGAAACAAATTTTGTGTCCCTCTTCCTTTTTTTTTTTTTTTTTTTCCTCTTAATGTGTTTGTAAGGGTGTTGTGGTCTGTTTACTTTGGTTGACATAGCTGAGATTTGTACAATGTAAAGCAGGAAAGGGCAGTGGTAGAAAATGGTGGCTGATACAAAAATAATTAAAATAGCACAGATCATAAATGTCAAATGGTCTCTGAAGAAACACTTACCAGGTTGTGAAACTAGGTACTGAAAATAATCATTTTTTGCTCTTGAATAATGTATAGCTTTCACAGTATGAGCTATGTATGCCAAAGAGTTACTTTGTAGAGCTGGTGCATTCAGAGGATAAATTAGAAGTCCTCCTTCTAATATCAGATTAGGAATACGCAGTTGTATTCAGTTTTGTGTTTCCTTGCTCTGTGAGTGAAAGATAGACATTTAAAAACATCCCGTTGAACCAGCAGATTAAATAGCATGGTAATAAATTTGTAGGAAAGGTTATTCTTTTTTCTTATGCCTGTCTCATTAAAAATAGTGAAGAATTAAGGTATTTTGAAAGCCGAACAAAAGTGCTGTCTCAGTGGTTAAAAAACACGTAATCGCACAGTGAGAATCTTTCATTCAGTTGCCTACACTTCAGACACACTGTTTTTTTTGAAATTCATTGTATCTCTGAAAGCTTATTCTTCTCTATTTCCTCTCCATTCCCTTCCCATTCCCCACAGAAAAATTTTAACATGGTAAATTTTATTAAGGTTTTGAGAGAAACATCTTCAGATATTTCAGATACTGCTAAGAATTCTTTAATAATTTTTACAAACCCTTTTCCTGGAAATAAATTTACTCAATTTATCACTGAAGTTGATAAGAATGTGTTAGTTAAGTTTCATGTTTTGAGTACAGAACAGAATTGTTGGATTAGAAAAAACTTTCTTAAAGGAATTAAGAAAGTATGAAGATTTTCTTTGTTGTCATGATTTTTAAGTTGGTCAAAGCAGCTGTTTGATACTCTTAACTAAAAAAGCTTTGAAACAAGCAGATAGTTTTTGAACTTTTAACAGTTTTTTCTGTACTATTTGAAAAACTTATTGAAAATTTGATTATATGCTAGATTTTCTTATTTAATGGTGATGCATTTTTTTTAATCAGAAGTTCTCCGTACCCCAGAAAATTTGATATAATTGTGCTTTATGATTAAAATAATTTTAAGGGAAGAAATATGAAAATATTTAACTAGATGAAAAGTGGAGGCAACTGTGTTTAACCATGTAACTCTTGCTTCTACCACTTTGAACTTCAGAAAATGAGAGCAATGAACAGCATGGAGATAGATCCTGGTATGCAGAATCTTTCACCTTTAGGTCACCAATTCAAATTCAGTCAACCCAAGCAATGGCCAAAAATTGTTACCATATGAAACTTGTTTGTGAACTATATGGAATTTAAATTATGATCTCAGTTCATTTTCTTTTTCATAAACATCATCATAAGCAGTGCTTTTGGCAGTGCCTCGAAAGAGAAGGTAAGATTAAAGCATCATGACCTAGTAAACTTTTCACTCCTGGTCATGATCCCTTCAGGTGAACATAGTAGCTGAAGAATTTTACATTGCTGATGTGGATTGTACTTATTTTCTGGATAAAGACAGAATGTCGGTAGTTTGTTGCTTTTTTGGTTTTGTTTTTGTTTTTTGTTTTTCCTTTCAATATAATATTTGAATTTAAATTAAATTTGAATATTTCGAGGTGGATACTGACCCAGTGTTAGACTCCCAGTCTCATGGGTGCTCCTGCACATTGGATTACATTCAGACAGAAGCTGTTCATTCAATATAGAAAGAAAACAGTAGTCTTCCTTTTGTTCTTTATCAGCTTTACCAAATGATAAACTGATCTCTTCTGTTTTTTTTCAGTTTGCCAGGAAAGAATATATGTTGGTACTTAACCAAATGGCTCCTTCCATCTATTCAGACTTAAATATTGCTAGTATAGTACTGTTTTCAGTTGCAGGAATATAAAAAGCCTTAAAAAAAACACCCTAAACCAAAACCAAACAAAAAAGCTAACCAAAACCAAACGGGATCTGTAAGGAAAGAGCTTTATTAAACCATGGGCATTTGCAGAGCATGAAGGACTTTGCCAGCTGCCAAACTGCTCAGCTTTAGCTCTGCTGCTGACTTTGAAGAGAAATGTAATGTTTGGTCTGTAAAGAATTTCTGTTCCTAGGTTTCACAGCTGATGTTGAGACAAGATACAGGTGCTTAATTAAGCTTTCTCCAAGTCTCTTGCTTTAATAACTTCCTTTGGTGATAAAGCAGAAAACATAAAAAATAGCCATTTTGAAAGGTTATTTAAGGTACTGTATAGTAGATCTCATCTGTTAAGAAGAAAATGGTCTACTGGTTTAGGCACTGGACTGGGGCTCTGGGGATCCATGATAAATTACATAGTCGTTCCCATAGGCATTTTATGTTACTTTGGATAAATGACTTAATCTCTCCATGATTCTGTTCTTCATGAGAAGATTAAGGATAATAGAACTTCTTTGCATCAAAGGAGCATTGTGAAGAAAAATCCATTAGTGACTGTGAGGCATTTAGATACTATTTTGCTTGTGGCTATATAAGTACACAGATAGGTTGAAGTTATCTATCTTCCTGGTGGTGTTGTTTTTGTGTTGGTTTGTTGTTTTTTTTTCTTGTTAAAATGGGTAATAGAATTAAACCCTTGTTTCCATGTTAATCTAAAGTTGTTGGTTTTCCTTGGCCAAATTCTTCTTTACTGGAATTCCTGTAAACCTCCCTTAAAAGACTTTTTTTCCCCCTCTGTATTTCCCTAAGAACTATAAAGCAAGAGAGATTGTGAACAGGCCTAGTCCAGTATATCACGCACTTAAGAAAGCTTGGGTCTCCTACAGCTCTGATGGATGCACTGGGTAACTGCCAAGTGTTTCTTATGAAAGAGAGACAAATCTCACCAGGAATCTCCAAGTTCTCAGACAGTGAGCAGGTAGCAGGGTTTGCCCTTAAGGATGTTTTAATAATACATTTGCTTATTAAGCAAAAATCCCAACATTTTGACCTTTCTGAAATATTTTGTTCTTGCTGGAACTTTGCTTTTGATCACTGATCGTTGTGACATTTTTTTGGCAACCTAAGTCTTGTGAATCTTACTGGGGTGTCCTAGGTAAGTCTCCCATGGGACAAAAGTAGGTCTTTAATACAGCAGTTTTTAAACTGTAACACTGATGCATTCCTCCATTCCCTAATTGCACCTGGGAAGATCTGGTTCTTGTTTCAGCTAATAAGCTGTTCACCCAGTACTCTAAAATAACAAGACTGGTCACATTAAATTGCTTTTTCATGGCTCATGTTTTTTCTCACCCCACTACTCCAAATGATAGAAATAATTTTATGGAGACCAGCACCATTACTCTTTATCTTTGGTGTGGAAAGATCTTAGATTTGTTTTATATTGGAAGTATTCTAAAATGTAGGTGTCACCTTTCTGCCACATTACAACATCATTAAAGCTCAAGAGGTTGTTCAGGCATAAGTTTTTTTAGCTTGTTCTAATGGCTCTAGGGCAAGCAGTTTTAAACCTGATAGCCTTGTAAGATTGCACGGAAGTAGGTGTAAAGAACAGTAGAGGATACTAAACTTTGGGAGCCAGTTTTGTTATTTTTAGTTTGCTTTGAAATAAAGTCATTTATAGTCAGCAAATTCAGGCCATTAATAAGGAGACAATCACAGAATGAGCTTTAGGTACAAATGCTGAGGACAATTTCCCACAGGTCCTGATGATGGTGAGCAAAGGCAGAACCATCAAGCCTTGATCTCCTGGTTCACTTTCTCAAAGCCACCCTACATTTGCAGTGTGATGTGATTGATTTGCCACCTTCTTGCTCTACATTACATCTGGTTGACCCAGCCATCGAGAAAAGGAAACTCAGATGCTCAGCTGAAGCTTCAAGAGTGCAACCTTTATAGGTCCTGTTATGAAAGGACTCCCACTCAGTGGTATATTCCTCTTTTCTGGTTAAGCATTACCTTTTTGCTTTTCTTCACGATCGAGTATGTCAAAATGAGTCTCACTGGGAGATACAGGGATCTTCAGAAAGCTGTTTCTTTATTCATCTTGATTTTGAAAAGTTTGGGTAAAAGACTGAAGGGAAGGTAAAATATGTGCTGCATACTACTGAAGAAAAAAGTAAACTAATAAACTATTTTGAAAGTATCCTCTAGATTCTTGTTGAGGTGAAGGAAATTTCACACATTTGGACAATGGGCTAATAACATCTATAATATAGCTGGGTTTGTAATGATACAACTGCAAGTATGTATTAGAATAAATAAAGCTCTTATATGAATGCCTTGTCTACTTTCCAGGGGACTGTAGACAGATTCGCGCTGTCCTGTCACCATAGGAATAAGGAGTCCTTGCACATGTATGTCCTAACCTGAACTTTCACTGTTTTTTTTTCTGGTCCTCTTTCCTTAGCCTTCTCAATCCTCTTTCCCTTCTTTCTTGTCTCAGTGACAGTGTTATTCTGTGAAATAACAATGCATCAACAGTGTTGCTGGCATTTTAAAATTGCTGAAGTCATTAGTATCACTCAGAAGTTGAAAGATCACAGTCCACTTACAGGTCAAATTCCAGAGGATTTTAAAATTACTGTTATTGCAGTTGTAAATGAGGGTTTTAGCTGACACCTTTGTCAATTAATGTAGTTCAGGTTCTTGTAAAGCAGATAGGATTTATATGAAATAATGATATCTTCCTCTTGGGTTTTGAAACACAGAGAATAGAACTTACGAATCCACTAAACACGGCCTTTTCTAAATTTTTTACTACTGTAGTGAGAAAACCCATTATTTTTTAAAAGAAGACAGGAATTGTGGCCTCTTTATCTTTTCCTGTGCGGCACAAAAATGTGTTCAGTTTAATGGAATGCCATAATGCACTCCTAAACTGTCAGATTTCTAAATATGAGCCATACATCATGACAGTGCAGAACAATGTATTTTGTATTTTTGTATTTTGTAGCAAAGCTTCTCTATTAGAGAAGGTGAAAATATGCTAATCCTACCTCGGTCATCAGGGACCAATATGAATTTGCATTATTCTTTTAACCCTGAAGTGAGTGCGTGATATAGTTTTTGTTTTGTTTTTTAAATCTCTTCAACTGCAAACAATATTTTTTGTTTGACAATATTATTAATGATTTCATAGACATCAGTAATTATTATTTGCACATAATGCAAAATATTAGAAGTATCAGAGAATCTTTTGTTACGCCTTATTAATTTTTTTTTTCTCCAAGGGAAATTCACTGGGGAATTTGTTTTGTTTTTTTTTTCTTGTAACTTGTATCCATTTGAGTTAGAATACTAATTGTTTTATTGTATTCTATAAAATCTGGGCATAAAACTTCACACAGTCTCTGTTGCCCACAGATTGCACTGAACTGCAGTCTGGTGTTGGAAAAATCTGGCCTCAGATGTTATTCAGATTTATAGATTTTTGCACTGATTTGTCTCAAATGTAATTTCATAGTAGGAACACCTGAAATTACCATTGTAAAAATATATTTTAACTTTCCAGAAAATGATCCTGTTAGGCAACCAGTGTTAATTATATTATTATATTATATATAATATATAATATCCATACCCCATTTTTGGGGAGGGTTATGGAGAAAAAAAGTATTAGTAAGGTAAGGTGGTTGCAAGTGTTACAGTGGATAGAATAGTTTTTTTTTTCTTTTTTTTTTAATTTAATAATTTGAAGTATGACCAGTTAGAGCTCATACCATGAAATATGAAAGTATTTAGATTTTTGTAACTGGTTGTGAATTGAATGAAATACACTCTCATCACATGAAGTGGTTGGGGTTTCTTAGGGTTTTTTTGGGTTTGTTTCTTTGTTTGATTGGTTGGTTTTGTTTTTTTTTTTCATGAACATACATGTAACTGAAAAGCTAAATAAAAAAAAGATAAATATGGCTGTGGTACAGGTTTAATATAGTGTAATATCTGCAGAGGTTAACTGTAATAAAAAATGAAACAGAAGAGGCTCAGAGTCCTATAAGAGTTGAATGCACATTCCTCACTTCTGTGGCATTAGGTACTCTATTGTTGTTATTGATTTGTTGTCTCCAACTGATCTTAAAAAATAACAACCAGTTTGAGACTAGAAACTTCATAGTGTCTGTATGATTAATGAACTGCAGATCAGTTTTTAAAAATAGTCATGAATCCATTTAGATTTAGTTTCTAATAATTAGATTTGGTTTCTTTTTAGTAAGTGTGAAGTCATTTCTATTTTAGTGTTTAAAAAAATCATTTGCTTCTGAAAAGTCTTAAGAGTGGCCATTTAGAATTAGTCCTTAGTAAGACTACAATATTGACTCCATCAAAGATCATCCTCTTTGTATTGTTTCAGCACCAGGATCATGTGTAAGCCTGGAGAAACCTCAAACAGGTAGTTAAACTCTGCTTTAAAAAGTGCTGATTGGCTCCATTTTACAGTTAGAAAAGAAACAATAAAAAATACTTGAAAGGACTTGAGTGCTAAGTCCTGCATTCTTAATCCAGACTCCAGTGTTAGGAAGACAGGAGAAGTTTCCTTTTACTCTCAACTGTGGTTCCACAGATCTCATGTAAAGGAAATGATGGAATTGTGTGGTTTTGAGCACAGGAGAACAGGAATATTTTATCAGTAGCCCACTATTAGGAGGGATCAAGAAAAGTATAAAATTTCACCCTCTGCTTGTAGAAAGTCAGGTACATCCGGAGAAGGATTCAGGGAAGAAATGCTGGAAGAAAAGCTGTTGGACCTGGTTATCTGAAAATACAGCTCATTTTCTTCTGCCTTTAATTTGGCATTTTGGAGTGTATGTGGGACTGAGATGCTCACAAGTGCTGCTCCAGCATTATACTGTTGACTGTGAAACGGGAGAGTCAGGTTCAGTTCCCTTCTTTAACTGATGAGTTTAACCGTGTTTCTTCCATTTCTCAAGGGGTATTCTATTTTTTAATCTTCAGAGTTATGTTTATATGTAGTACCTACTTTTCTTCCTCTCATCTTTCATGGCACAGGTTCAACAGGAACCACAGAGAAAGACCCTTACTGCCGCAGATTTCACTAGCATTCAAAAATACACTGGGAGGGAATGTGGGAAAAAATTACGAATGAAATGGAAGCTTAATGGAATGACTAGTGGTGATGTAAAAACAAATGGTTGATTTTGTAACATGGGATATTTAGGCTGGAAATTAGAAGTTTTCTAGCCATCAGACCAGTGAGTTTCTGGAGCTCCTTTTTGATCAGAGTAGTGGGAGACATAATCTGATTTTAAGACAGCTTGCTCATTTTTTCGTGAGGAATGACATTACATGCTTGCCTGAGATGGCAGGCGACTGGGCACAGTGACCCCAAAGTACCCTTTCACTCTCACCTTCTTAATTAGGAAAATACTTCATATTTTATTATGTTCTCCCGTTTCTCAGAAACATCTCACATGTAATTTTATGGTGGTATTTTTTATTACTTAAGAGAGTTTGGACATAGAAAAGAAAAATCTTTGTTGAGATTGCAGAAGTCTGGTTATGTGAACTGGAGAAGATAAAATAGCTGCATGTAGAGTAAGAAACAAGGAGGACACTGTTCACATTGAAATGGCTGGAAGGGATGTATAAACAATTATGGCAGTTTGTATAGCTGTTTTAATACTGATGTCAAGACTGATAAAGCATAGAGTAAGTGTTTCATTGGATAGTGTAAATTTAGAAGGCTTAGAAGGCAAGCAAAGACTTATCCCCAGTTTGTTTAGTTTTAAGTGAATGTTGCATTTGTTAACCTTTTAGGATCTGTAAATTCTGTATCATTGGTACTAAAAATGCATTTGACTGTATTCGGACTTCATATTTTAATCAAAATAGGATTTTTTGTTTAATTTGTGGGAGTACAAATCATGTTGTAGTAAAATGGGTAGTCCAAAATACTGCTTTACATTGGCATTACAGTTACATGATTTCAAAACAACATTTTTATTAAATTTTTATTTTAATATTTTTTAATTTCAATTTTTATCTTTATACTATGCCATCAGTGGTTCAAACTCAGAAGACAAATTTATGATCCCTATTACTAACTGATTCTTATGATGCCCTTTAAACAAATTTTGCATTACTTTGTCTTGCACAAAACCTAGATGCTAAAAGGCTTTTCTGCTACAGATAGTAATATTACAGTCTTATGTATTGTCCAAGTTTAAGGGACTCTTTGGAAGATCATGTTTATCCTAGCTTTGTTAATGTTGAATCTTCTGCTTTCATATGTTATGCTGCTCATGACTCAGCACCTTACTGGCAGTAAGACAAGAAGCATGTCATTCATAATCAAGGTGCTAAAATGAAGTTTTGAATACCATTATAAGGAGGTACTTTGCAACGGGTCATTAACTTCTCTGTGTCATGAAACCCCTGGAGGAAGGTCTTTAAGGTTACAGATTATAAGTAATTACATAATTGCACATGATGGAGAAATGCGACCAAGGTTTTTAAATGTGGTTTCTCTGAATGCTTTGGGTGCTGGATGCCCACTCACTAATGACCATGGCCTGATTTTTGGCAGTGTTAACTATAGGGAACTGTTCCTTTCAAAGGCTCAGAAAGGAAGATGCGGTGATAGAACATAAATTTCCCTTGCATGGAGTTGCTCAGTCAGTCTTCAGGGCCGCAACAACGCTAACACCTGCCAGAATCCTCGGCAGGAGTATTTGCTGCATAGGTGAAGTGCCACTGGACATGTAGGCAATTAGCATCTCTGATAATCATGATGTATATTACAAAAACAAAGGGATTGAAAAATAAAGGCTACTTCTGAAATATTTGGGCATTGGTAGAAATTGATTATGTAATTTTTAAAATTATATATAATTATTTGAAGCTGATAATAAATAAAATTTATTTTTCCGTTGCTGATTACAGTAAATTTATCAAGAAAGAAGAGCTCTGAAAGGAACTGCTTTTTAAAACATTGTGTGGTTTCAATCCATTCTTTTGCCTTTAAAAAAAGATCTATCATTCCTGAAAAATAAGCAAAATACCACAGACATAGTACATTCTGTACAATTTTGAACATCATAAAATTGATTCTTTTATATGTGTGAGAGTGTGTACATTTATATGGGCTTTAATAAAGTGCAGTCATCTTACCAGTCTTGCTTAACAAAGTAACAACCTAAAAACTTTCCAAGATATGTTCTCTAGTGTTTAGGTCACTGTGTGTTGTATTTAGTTTGTTAATTAGTCGACAAGGATAAATTACACAAATATTTGACTCATAGTCATTGTAGCTATACCTCCTTAAACTATTTCTCTTTACCTATCAGACTGAGTATGGTTATACCACACAGTCTTATTACTTAAATGAATTATAACCTGCAGTGGGAATCCACGTGTTGAAAGAAGTATTAAGGATGATTCAGGAGACAGTTCTTTCTCACTGTATTATGGTGAACCCATTGTCCCTTGTGGAAAAAAGAATTTTGCAATTGGATTTGTTGCTTTTCAACTAAAGTAAAAAACCTGAGGTCCTGTCAGCTGTAGCCTTGGCACAATTTGCAAGAGGAGAGGTGTTAACCTCAGTGTCCTGAGCAAATTCCAGTTTGAATAATTATGTCTTATATCCTTGTCATTCCCCCTGTAGCTTCAGTTGGATTAGCTATTAATTTCCTGTCGCAAACCTTTGTGTATCATTTCCATGTGCTCTGTAATAGTTTCCACATTTCACCCTACAGCTAACTGTAATCATCTTTCTTTGTCCCCACATACAAACACAGAATAATTGTGAAACTAATGCAGGCTCATAGTGAAGCTAGACAAAGGCCAACTGCATTAAGTAAATTAAGATAAAATTCTAGATCCAGCACTATCTGAATTTAAAGCAGGGCATGAAATGGCTTTAGTGGCATGTGTAATAGGTATTCTGCTCCTGTCTGTGGAGACAGTACAGACATTTATTCTCATCACTTTAGACATATCCAGTTGATCACGAGATGGTACTTTCTTGCTTGAGAGAGGTAGCAGGATCCAAAGTAATACACTGAAATGGCTGGCGTTTTTCCCAGACAAACACATTAAACAAGTATTCAGGGCAGACCGCCTTTCTGTTCTTCATTCTGGTGTCCTTCAAGAATCAGTTTTATTGTTAGCTTTTTTTGGCATCTACACTTAGCTGCTGTATGAACAGGTCAGATAGACGGTATGCTCCAGAAATATGTAGATCATATACTTTGTACTTTGTAGATCATATACGTTTTGTACTTTGAGACCCATAACCATTCCAGTTTCACTGTAGTGGTAACTGATTGCAAGAAAGCAACACAGAAATGAATCATAGAATCATAGAATAGTTAGGGTTGGAAAGGACCTTAAGATCATCTAGTTCCAGCCCTCCTGCCGTTGCCAGGGATGCCTCATACTAGACCGTGTTTCCCAAGGCTCTGTCCAACTTGGCCTTGAACGCTGCCAGGGATGGAGCATTTACCACTTCTTTGGGCAACCTATTCCAGTGCCTCACCACTTTCACAGTAAGTAACCTCAACTTCCTCTGTTTAAGTTTGATCCCGTTACCTCTTATCCTGCCACTACAGTCCCTGATGAACAGTCCCTCTCAGACATCCTTATAGGCCCCCTTCAGATACTGGAAGGCTGCTATGAGGTCTCCACGCAGCCTTCTCTTCTCCAGGCTGAACAGCCCCAACTTCCTCAGCCTGTCTTCATACAGGAGGTGCTCCAGTCCCCTGATCATCCTCATGGCCCTCCTCTGGACTTTCTCCACCAACTTCATGTCCTTTTTATGTAGAGGACACCAAAACTGCACACAATACTTCAAGCGAGGTCTCACAAGAACAGAATAGAGGGACAGGATCACCTCCTTCTACCTGCTGGTCGTGCTTCTTTTTATGCGGCCCAGTATGAGGTTGGCAAATGAAGGATAATAGATTGAAACTGAACCTGAATGAGGCAGAGTTGGCACTAGCAAAAAGATAATGACAATGAGTTTTGAGGCGCACTATTTAGCAGCTTCTGGTGAAAGTTATATATTGATCGGTGCATTCTATAACTGGGGAGTATTTCTGTACTCTTTTTTGACACTAAATCTGCCACAACTGGTACATGGAACAGTCCATAGGGTAAGTCAACCTCATCCCACTGCATGTTAAACTGGCTGCAGTTATTTGTGCATTTACTACTTCTCCCTTGGATGACAGCAACACAGTATGTATACGTGAGCACAAAGGTTTTACTGGGTAGGGAAAGTTGTGTAATACAAAAGGTCACAGCAACTCAGACTATCATGAGTACATGAGACTGCCTTACATTGGCTTTTCAGAGAATTAGGCTTAACTTCAGTCTCCACTCTTATCTTAAAGACTTCTGGCCTGGGCCCAAATATCTAAAAGGCTATCTCAAGCCCCAGTGTTTGATAGCTTTACTGTTGGAAGTTCTCCAGTAGATTTCTTCACAGTAAATATAAGGCTTATCTATAGGAGAGAGCATACAGCAATACAATTTGCATCAAAGTCTCCCAGTTCTTTCCCAAAGAATCTGATTACTATCAAAATATTGCCTTATTTCTCTGTGTGAAGCAAATTTCTTGGACTTGCTTCTGTCTTGGTAGTTACACAGAAACAGCCATAGTGGAACAAAAAGACACTTTCGAGCTTAGATGTTCAGTTGCTCTTTCCTCTACTCCTTGAGAAAGGGTGAAAAATACATATTTATATGCTTCTGTGTTTGTAAAGATCCCTAGCTTTAGAAACTAGTACAGCTCAAAGGACTACAGTGAAAATATACCAACTTATAACAGATGAACATAGAATCATGGAATAGTTAGGGTTGGAAAGGACCTTAAGATCATCTAGTTCCAACCCACCTGCCATGGGCAGGGACACTTCACACTAAACCATGCCACCCAAGGCTCTGTCCAACCTGGCCTTGAACACTGCCAGGGATGGAGCATTCGCAACTTCCCTGGGCAACCCATTCCAGTGCATCAGCACCCTAACAGGAAAGAATTTCTTCCTTATATCCAATCTAAACTTCCCCTGTTTTAAGTTTGAACCTGTTACCCCTTGTCCTGTCACTACAGTCTCTAATGAAGAGTCCCTCTCCAGCATCCCTATAGCCCCGCTTCAGATACTGGAAGGCTGCTATGAGGTCTTCACGCAGCCTTCTCTTCTCCAGGCTGAACAGCCCCAACTTTCTCAGCCTGTATTCATACAGGAGGTGCTCCCATGATGATGGGAAATCATCATTACAAGAATTTGGTGGATTATATGGTTCATAACCTTTTCTTCTAAAGAAGCTGCTTAAAATACTTGTTCTGTTGTAAATTACAGACATAGATAACTGCAATAGCTACACTGAAGCTGAGTACTAAAATAATGACACAAGTGTTCTGACATATTATTTAAAAAAAAAATATTATTCCTTGCTGTTGACCAACAGCCAGAGATGCTGGCTGCTGAACAATAGAGAGCCTTGTTTATTTGTGTACAATGCTGGACATTGATCTTGTTTTTTTATACTTTCCGTTATTCATAATTTAGTTTACAAAAACATGGTCTACTCTTCGTTATTCTCTGACTGATGCTAATATTACTTTTTTTTGAGAACTTCAAAATACAGAAGCTAGTAAAGTGGGTTATTTACGTGTGCCTCTGCACATAAAAATATTTGGCTTATTTCTGGAACTTACATCTCTCAGAATTTAGTTTATTACTGAGATTATTTGTAATGCTTCTTGATTCAAAAATGCGAAGGAAAAGAAAGATATTTATTTTTCACATTTTAATTGTATTAATTTGTTAAACAGCACAAAGTATTTGATTGCAGTATGTTCATTAGTAAAAACTATTAGGCGATAAATTTATTCAATATAATACAACATTTTTTTCTAGTCCATACTCCTTTTCTACTGATACATTTGTATTCATGCAGATGAGCTTAGTGAATCAGAAAGGAAAAAATGTATAAACCTAAATCTTTATGCAGAATTTGGATGCCTGTCTCATGACTGTGTTGTTTAATTTCAGCAGCTGGAAAAGCTTTCTGGGTTTCCTATGTTCTAGACTTCGGTAGTAAGAATAAACTCAGAATGAAATAATGAGAAATCTGTATTTAAAAGACTTTGAAATCTCTGATGTGGAACCTAAACTGTTAATTGCTTGCCACATCTACTTAAAGCACATTCTTGGGTGTCAATTTTTTAATTAGAAAAAACTATTAGATGGAGCAAGGTTTTTTCTTTCATTTTTATGAGGAACATATGTATCAGAATAGAAGGTATAATATCCAAAATACAGTTTAACCTTCTATACCAGAAATGTATTCAGCTGTCAAGGAGTACTTTGAAGCTAAATGGGTCTGAATTCTCTTCAGCATGAAATTTTTGGCATTACCCCATTCATGTCAATAAAATTACTCTTGACTTTCATTTACAAATATTACAGAATCATCATGCCTTTTCAACCCTCTTGAGTTTCCCCTAGGATGCCTTTGAATTTTAACCACAGTGTAGTCTATTCATCCGTTATTGTGCTGTTTTCTTGCTTCTTATGTTACTGCAACTGTTTGAAAGCCTTAACTAGGGTGGGGTGTTTTTCTGGTTTTGCATTTAAGATGACACTCTGCAAAACAAATGCAAGTCTCAGTTGGCTGGTCTTCTGAGTTAAATACAGTTGTAGCCATTATTTTCAAACCAGTTGCTCATGAAAGTATGACATTATCTCAGGACTCTGACATGTGCAGTCAAGGACTCTCAGAAGGAGCAATTTACGCCCTAGCAGGCATAGCAAGAATAATATACTTGTGCTTCTTGTGGCTAGGATTAGTCTTCTCCTCCTGCTCAGCCATCGTGCTATTCCGTTCTGGCTTTCACAGTGCCGGGACTGTGGCTGCCCCACACCTTCTGTCGGGTTCCCATCAGGGAAGTGGAAAGTGAAAAACAGTCGCTTAGTGCAGTTTAAACCTTGATCCTTGTTTAGGCTTGATATACTAGGGTTACTGCCCTAGCACAGTGTCAGGTACTGTTCATTGTGCTGTTTCATAACCGTGCTGAACTTTCTAACGTGATTTTCACAGTTCAAATAAAAGCCACATTCACAGTGATGTTTCGCCTTCTCTTGAGGACTTCTTTCTTTGTTCAGGAATATCTGAATGTTCAAATGCAAAAAGAGGAGATTAGTAGTAATAAGCTAGACCTCTGTCCAATACATGTACACAGTTATCCCTTCAGGGTGTGCTGTACAGGTGGAAGTCAGTGAAGACTGGTAATACATCCAGTATTCTGGTAGGATGCTGGCTTCACTGCTCCAACAGGTATCCCTCCTCAAAAAAACAGGCACCGTTTGTTTTCATAAAAGTCTCTGAAACATTGCAGCTATCATACCAGTTTATTGAAGTACCAGGTGTAACTCTGGGTTTGCAACTGCAGCACTTTGGGAGCAGGCTGAGGAGCACACAAGCCTTGCCTTCCTCCAGGGTGGGGCAGAGGGACCAGGAGCTATTTATAGCTGCTGCTGCCTGCATTTGGGTTAGGTTGCTCAGTCATGTAGGCATTTGCAGGGGCTCTGCAAGAGCTGTATTAGAGGTTTATCAGCCCTGGATTTCTGTTTTATTTCTCTGTTCTTTTTGCACCAAATCCCTTCCATTAGATTTTTGTGGGTTTGAGGCATACTGTAAATGGTTTGTTTCTTTTAAATATGTTCATCAGAGGAATAAAAAAGTGAAGGGCCACCTGGAGTTAAGATTTTAATATTTCAGTTGTTACAAACCAAATCCAAAACCAATATTTTTTTTCTCCCCGGCAGATTTGGTGTGAAAATGTTTAGTTGAACAGATGGAGCTGCAGCTGGTAGTGTACATGTTTATCGGGATAGTTGGCATTTAACTGCATCCAAAACTGATGTCAGGCTGAAAGATGCTAAAAAGCAGGAATGACTGGAAGCTGAGGTGGTACTTCATCAGATCAGCTAGGAGCAAATTTTCTTTAATTTTTAGTGCATTGGCCTTGTAAGAGTAATTTTAGCCTAGCAGTTAAACTAGCAGTTAAAGGCAGTTAAACATTTAAAACTAAACTTAAGAAATCTGTAAAAATAGGTAAACATTTGCTATTACTATGATGTAATAAATAGCCTGAGAAATGCAGAACATAACCCAGAACGTATTGATGTTTAAGGCCTTGTTAGCAAATAACAGGCATCTGCTGATGTTTAATTATCATGTATGCTTTGCTGACAAATTTCAGAATCTCCATAGTTCATATTTACTAACATTGTCTCTTGTTTCACACATAAGAACATTCAGCTGCAAGTTTGAGACAGGAGAGGGCACATGAAAAATGCCGAGGAACCAAATAACCAGAACAGATACGTGTAGATGATAATGATTTTACAGTTGTGTCTAATGCACACAATGATGCTCCATGTCCCATTGTGCTAGGTGCTGCACAAACAGTGGGGAAGAGTCCCTCTGCCAGGGAGTCTAAAGGAAGAAGACAGATTCAGACACTGAAAACTAAATTTCAAACAGGGATTTCAGCTTAAAGCTCTTTAGCACAATCTCAGTATGAGCAAAGGACAGAAGTATACTCTTTCTGTGAGCCAGGCCATTCAGAAGTCTTAAAACAATGTGGGATATTACTCTAAGTTAACAATATTGCATAAGTATATATCAGAAATGAATTTGGACCCCTGATTTCAACAGTACTTCTGGAATTACTTTTTTAAAAAGGTTAAATACTTTCATTATTTATTTCTTCCCCATATGTTTATTTTTCCCAGTACAATTTTTCTTCCTGTGTAACTTTTTCCCAAATCACAGGTGCATCTTGGACTCTGAAGAAAACTGGATGTGTTTCTCTCATGTCCAAAATACACAGCATTTGATAGTACTGGCATGGTAGAGATCTGTTCCAGTGACATTCCAGTACAGATGAGGTAACATACAGGAAGAGAGATTTATTCGTGTATATATCTATGCTCTAGGCGGCAAAGAAATTTTGCCTAATTTTTGGCATGTGATGTTGTGAAGCAGACTCCATGGCTTGTTGTCATTGTACAGGTAGCAGAGAAAAGTATCTCCTCAGGCATACAAAACGGCTGCATTATAAATGCCAATCTAAGGGGAACCAAGTGCTTCACTAGATGGCCAGTGATGCCTGTCACTTTTTTGCCAGTGGGTTGTGAATGCAGAGTGTACTAAAATATAACAGTGCCTCAATAACAAAATAACAGCATGTGGCATTGTGCAAACTCTGAGCTATCTTGCTTACCTTAGGGCATCCTTGGAGTCTGGTATAATACCAAAAGCCCTCCTCAGCTGTTGGCTCCTGGGGCCTGTTCCAATTTCCATCATAGTCCAACCTGGGAAACATTAAAAAGTGCCAGAAAGGCATCCTAATCCTACATTTCACTGAACTGGGGTTCTTAAAAGTATGAGCTTGGATGAAATTCAAGTGCCATGTTTCTTCCTTGCTGAAAAAGATACATAATAAAATAATTATGCATCAGCATTTAGAGAAGTTTCAATCATAGACCGTACTTGAAAAAAACCTAGTCGAACATTCAAATTGCTGATGTACCTTTTTAAAGCACAGTGATGTCAGTGTTGAAAGCACATATTCACTCATGCACTCCCATGCAGTCACCCAACAGCAGGGCAGTGGCATAAAATTAAGTTATAATTATGCAAGCTTAATGATGGTGAAACAACAGTACTTTATGAGATAAACAGCCATGGTGTTTTATAAGCAGTGGGTTTGTTGCACATATTTGACTTACGATAATTCCACAGGATGGAAATACTATTTCTGTAATATAGTGTGTGGAGATACATGGAACCCCTTACATGGGTTCAGTCCCTTAAATGGGATTCTCTCCTATCTATGTCCAGATTCTTCTGGGGACATATGAGTCAGTAAACTTATTCTTGTCTCACCTTTTAGCTTTCTAGTGCTGTCTCAGGCTTTACCTATTGTGTTGGACCATGCCACCAGTACAGCAGGATTTAACCTTTCCAGTAAGGTATCTAGATCAGAATTGTATTCCAAAGTAGCAGATAACAGAAACAGGAAAAATTATATCAATTATATGAATTAGGAAAACAGTCATATTTTCCTTTTGTTCTATAAAAGGTGGAAATACTAGACTGCTAGTAAGAAAAACAGATGAGAGCTGTGGAAGGTTCAGCTGTTACAAACCGAGAAACAATAAAAAGCTTTACATAATCTGTTTGTTATGATTAGGAACTGAAAATAAAAAGTTAATACAGCAATGCATAAAGAAATGAATATGAATGTGTTCTGAGGAAGAAAATGCTTTTTACAAATGTATACTGATACACTTTACTTACTGTGGGGACATTAATGATACAACAGTGGGCTATCCCTTGAAAAAAAAAACAGTTAAACTCAGTGAATAAAGGAGACTAGTCTGCTAGTTAAAGGTATTAATGTATATCTGAAAATGTTGCCAATAAAACAGGAACTGCACATTTTTCTCCTGTTTCTTGAACCTTGAGACACTATTGTCACCATATCCTTTGCTTTCTTCAAAGCAACCAGAATTTGAGAGAGATGCAGGAGATTAAGGCAAATGCAGATTAGAGTTAACTGTGTACTGCTGCTTTCACGTTTTGACTTGCTTATAAGAGCAAGCCTGTGGCTAGTTTGCCGTGTATTTTCTTGTGTTTTGGGAAGCCAAAGTCATAGACAGTTTTAGTAAATTTGATCTTTTATATTACCCTTTCATTTGTTTATTATAGGGTTTTTTTCATTCTTTATCACCATTCTGTGCTTGCCAAGTAAAAAAACCCCACGTTTATCTCATTTTACATATTGTGAAGAAGAAATAGGCATCAATAACATAAAAATTGAAAGTCTTTGCTATGTTTGGTTTTGTTGTACAAAAAGAATAACTAATTTTAAAAGATATTTAAAGTTGGTGTTTCTCTGTCTTGGTTCTTCATTCTTGGTCCTGCTTGTTCACTTTAGACTAATGAATGTTTCTTATAGTGCATTTTATTGGACTGAATTTCAAACACAGTATCTCTTGCTGTTGGACATGTCAGCATACTCAGTTGTGATGTAAAATATATCCATCTACACAAAATTAAAAGTTAATAGTTGTTTGAGTAAGTTGGGAGAAAATTGAAGGAAGCTTCTTCTGCACCCTGGTTAGGATAGTTTGTTTTGGTTTGATAAACAAAGATTTTTATAATACTAAACAACCTTTTCACAACCTACCAATCATGGCATGATGAATTCATTCATTTGCAGATTCTGGAACCAGCTGCAATTAGAAAATCAGTCTGTTAAAATACAGTGAATTTAATAAATGTCATGCTTTCAGAGTTAGGTATTTATTCTCTGCTAGTCATGGTGGGACCCATAGCTAATACAAGGTTGTGTTGTTTTTTTTTTTAAAAAAAAGCTAAATAATAATAATAAAAAATCCAAAGGGTGCCTTGTCTTTTTCATGGGTTTCAGTTGTTGTCTCTGGGAGAAGAAAATTGCTGGTGGGTATAGAGAGGCAAGGATAATCTCACCACCTTGCACACTGTTGCTAAATACAAATAGCAGTAAGAGTCTTATCGTGGCAGAAATGTTCTTATTAAATAGACACAGTTGGTCAGTGGATGACCTTTTAGTTTAATGCAATAATTGCATTGGTTTTACAGAGATGTGCCTTGTAGGATTCTTGTCTGAAGTATAGGAAAATCTCTAGGAAAATGCAGTGTACTTACTATTTTCTAATCTTCAAATGCATCATAAATAAGGGTGAGAATTATTATCAAACATTGCAGTAGAAATCTCTTATGGAGGGATATCAAGTGTTACTGAAGATATGCAAGGAAGTCATTTGCAGAGTGTAGGAAAGAATCCAAACATCTCAACTTTGATTTCTGTTTCTTAATCACTGAATCATACTAATTACTTAGTATGAGCTTTGTCGCTAATTTATGATATTACTTTTTCTTACAGCATTGACTGGCTAAACTACACATATAATGAATTCACTAAACTGTTAGAAATTGGAAGCAAATTTGGCTGATACATGTTTCATATTTTGGGTAAACTTCTGGTAATGCCATACATTTTCTTTCAGCAAAAATCCCTTCATTTCTGTTCCTATTTTCCTATCTTAGTTTTGTTCTCTATATTTTTTTATCACCTGTTCTGAATAGTCTATCTGTTTCATCTTTCAAATAGTGGGTAAGAGCAGCCAAGATCAAGCCAAGATCAGGGAGGAAAAAGTTATGTGCACAGCCCAAAGTAGCATTATTCCCCCTGTTACTGAATTGATGTTGGCTGATGTTCTACTCATAGGGCAGATTCTCCAAGGGAAACTTTCAGAGCTTTAACAGACTTCAGGAACATCCTGGCCATTTCTGCTCTGCAGATGGTGTGCTGTGCAGGAAAAGGGAATTGTAATTTTCCTGGATGTATTCCACCTCTCCGCACCACTGGAAAAGCCTGTGTTTCAATAACATAAGTCAGTAAGAAGAGGAAAGGAGTGAGACTGCATTCACTTCCTTGGGATGTAGTACTTTAAACTTGCCATCAGCAGAACTATGTCTATCAGAGGGCTGTCCAGAAAGCAGCTTTGTAAAAACACTTATGTTTGAGCTACACACGGGGTTTTGGGTGTCTTAAAGGAGACAGAGTTCAGGTTTTGGTTTATACTGCTTCCTTCACTTCCTTCCCCTCCCATTGTCATTTCTATGTCTTACCCCTTCACTATGGGAGTTTTAGTGTCAGGCTTCCTAGGCAACAGTTCTCTCTCACTCAAATATATCTCCTGCCTAAAAGATTGTTTAGTGACTCCTCCCTAAACATTTTAAAGATCTTAAGATATGTGCATTTTGCCTCACCTAAGTGAGGAAAAATGAAAACGTCTAGCTTGTTTAGCAGGATAAATGCAGATAGGAAATGCTTGCGAGTTAATGCATGCATCTCATTCCAGAGCAATCTTCTAGTCAAAAAAGGAGCAAACCCCCTCATATTTTGCATCTTGATCTCCTGACCTCATAATGTTATCTGCAATGGAGTTAACAGGGCATTAAATTTTGTGACCCAAAGATCTCTTTCCAGTCATAGAAGCATGATGATTTGTCAGATAGGATTTATTTACTGACTGCAAGAAATTCCAAAAATTGAGCAATGTATTACCAAATAGAGGAAGGACAGAAAGGATCAAGGAAGTGTGTCAGGTAAGATTGATAAGCATGTTATTGGTCTGACTGTGTGAATACGATAGCAAGAAAGACAAATTCATGCCTTCAGTCAAAAAGAGTGTAAAATGCTAGCTCTGTAGAAACTATATGGTTGCAATAGAAGCTTTTGAGGCTTCTTTTTGAGCAACTCCTGATCTATAGGAATGTTTCTCAAGAAAAAAGCAGTGTGGAGAAATTCAAAGTCCTGGTGTGTTAAAGTCTTATAAAAGCAGCAGTCAGGAGATAATATAGTTTTGGCTGTTTGGAAGCGATATCTGTGGTTCAGCAACTTTAAAGCAATCATTTTAGCTTCTCATGAGTTCAAGCCTCTATAAGAAATTTAATTCAGAAATCTTTTTTAGTGCACTATTTAAACGTTTGCACTTGAGCGTTGTCCAATAAGTAACCATAATTGCACTTGTCATCTTCTGTCCATGTTAATTTTAGCTGGGTATACAATTGTTGCCACTGTTTTGGGGCTCTGAGATATGATCTCAGCTACTCCTCAGTCTAAGTTCTCCAGCTAAAATACTTGCTCCTTTCAAAATGCAGACAAGTTCCATTCCAGAGATGGAAAACCAGTATATGACATAAGCTTCCTCATTTTTTCTTCCTTTATTCTTTAGTTTTTGAATGGAGAGAGAATCTCTCTCAGTCTGAGAGAAGGCTAAAGAAAGGCAAAACCAAATTAGTAATAATAATGAGAGATAAATAAAGACCTGGAATGAGTGTCAAGTACGTCTTTTTACCAGACAGCTCGCAAGAAAATAAGGAAGGGAATCAGCAGAATGGGCAGTACTTAGCTGGCAGAGGAAACCAGAGCTTGCCAGGGGAAATAGTTTTCCAGAGGGAAGATAATGTATGTGCCTTAAGGGTCACTTCCAAATAAATTTAAGCGTCACATAAAACAATCAACTTACATTTGGTATGATGTACTAGAAAATTCAAGTTTAAGGAATGCCTCTCTTAAAGTATTCTATTTCTTCTAACACAAAACTAAAAGAAACTCAATATATCTATATTCTTACAAGGAGGATCTTAAATGTTCCATGGTTTTATTTCCCTTCCTCGCAGCATCAGACTAGTATATTTAATAGAATTTTTTTTTTTTACACTTTCTAATTCTTTTCTTCATTTGAAGTCTATTTACTCCATAGATAATTTTTATTGGTCAGCACAGTGAAATAACTTTATTCCCAATGATATCTTGAGAACATTATGCTCAAATATCAGAGAGCTCCAGGCATAATAACGACATTTTTTTTCTGATATGCAACTATCCATCCTTATACAAATACAGCAATTTAAGGGGTGGAACAGCATGATTCCTTCTTCAAATGTTTGCATAATATGCAGTTTTTTGAACTAATAGTGCAAATATTTTTAATAATTTTGGTTTTGGTATAGTATCTGAACCTGCACTATGAGACGGGAGACTAGTCTTATTTTATAAAATAGGTTTCTGGAGGAAGACGAGAAACATGCACTTTCTGCTGCAAAGGAGTTATGCATTTCATGGAGTACCACAAAGAGCTGACATATGGGTGTCACTTTCTCTATTCAATTATTAGAACTTTGTCTCTGTGGCTCTGCCTTGTCCTATTCATGTTTCTTGTAATGGAGAAACCTTGTCTGGGATGTTGCAGCTGTGACCAATCCGTTTCCTGAGGCTAAAGAGTGAATGACAGAGTCAAGAGAAGTTCAGAAAATTTTTATTTCATTCCTCATAACATTCTGGAGACATTGAGGAGAAAATGTGAATAGTTAAGTAGAAGTGAATAACCAGATCTGTGTAAGTAATTAGTTTGGTTTGTGGTTCATGTCTGCTGTGTGCAAACAACTGAAGACTCATCTTGCAAGAGGTGAACTGGTATTTTAATAGTTAGACTTTTGAGAATCACAGAACAAAGAAATTTGACAGTTGAATTCTATCTTGAATATCTTCCATTCCCCCCAAGAAGAAAGATGAGAGAACTAAAGACTGGTCTAAATCTTTAAATGAACTCAGTCAAGCAGTTCTCTAGGGTGGTACCCTTGTTACCTCTTGACAGTCTTCTTACATAGAATCATAGAATCATAGAATAGTTAGGGTTGGAAAGGACCTTAAGATCATCTAGTTCCAACCCTCCTGCCGTGGTCAGGGACACCTCACACTAAACCATGTCACCCAAGGCCTCATCCAACCTGGCCTTGAACACTGCCAGGGATGGAGCATTCACAGCCTCCCTGGGCAACCCATTCCAGTGCCTCACCACCCTAACAAACAGGAAAGAATTTCCTTCTTATATCCAACCTAAACTTCCCCTGTTTAAGTTTTAACCCATTACCCCTTGTCCTGTCACTACAGTCTCTAATGAAGAGTCCCTCTCCAGCATGCCATGTATCATGAATTAATAAAACGATAGCCTGCTACTTCAGGAATGTTCGTGTGTCTGTACTTATTCCCTTCTGAGTCTGAATGTCAGTTATTACTTCCAGTTTCTTCAGCTTACTCAGAATAAAAACCTGTAAGATGAAGACTGAAAAAGGGAAATTTTCTACTGTTGATTTAATAAAACTAGCTGGGTACAATATTTTAATTATTAAATTAAATTCAAAATATTACTTACTGATAATCAGAGGGCTTTATTATGATCTCAGCATTTTGTTTCATACCTTGTTGGGGACAGAGAACGTCATGCTGCCAGAATCTATTGTCTATGCTGTAGCACAGAGGTCAGCCCTGCAGGTCTGATTAGAGCTTGTAAAAAAGCCAGTACCCTCAAAACTACCAGTCGTATCCTCCAGGATTTTGTCATGAGAACTTAGACAGCGCATTCCACATTTTCTTAAAGGATATTTTCAAACCATATTTCTAGTATTGTGCCTTATGCAATTCCACATCCAAAAAAGTCTGCATAGTCAAGGAAGAGAATTCATTTGAGCACACATTTGTGGAGTGTAAACCAAGGAATCACAAAGGCATGCTTAAGATACAGTACTAACCCCTAAGATTTCATGTCATGGATCTGTTCTTAAAATTAATACTTATGCTGATGATGTATGTTGTATACATCCATTACAGATACTATAGAAGAAACTGCCATAATGTCACTTCAACTGGGCCTAATCAAAATCGGTTTGACTAAAACCAAGGCAGCTCTTGTGGTTAAACCTCAATGGTTTAAGACCAGGTTTTGTTGGGTTTTGGATTGTTTTTTCTTGTGGTATTTTTTTTGTTGTTTGTGGGGTTTTGTTTTTGTTGTTTTTTTTTTTGGTGCTGAGTTTGTGTCTTGAACTATATTGACTTATCATGCCTTGTTTCAGGTAAATAATTGATTCACAGTAGCTCAGAATCTGGTGTATTAAGAGTTGTATCAGGGTGAATTTGGCTATAAAGTATCACTTATTCCTGGAGGCACAAGTAGCAAATCACTGATTCAACAATTTCTGTGATAGTTTGTATTAGAATCAGCATTTCAACAAAGTAAAAAAGTTTATTAAGAAAAAAGGGTGGTTTGGAGTTTATTCATTCATTTATTTTTTGCCCACGTTAACCTGAGAGAGATGGTCTCTTTGTTTATTCATTCTCAGTTAATTTGTTGAAATACAGAGCTAAAGACACTTTTTGGAGCAGCTCATACTTTAGCATATTGAAAATTTTCTGAAATGAGAGATTTTAAAAATGCAGCCTCCTTCAGAAGGCAGAGAGGGAAAGAATCTTGCCAAATATTCATTGTTTTAAAGAATTACTGAATGATTTATGAAGTATCATTCAAACTGGTTTCATTGTTGATGCTGAGCAGATCACATCCTGAATTTCTTGCAGATTTGGCTAGATTAATCTGCAGGCCAGCATTCCCAGCTACAAGCTTTGCTGATTCCATTAAATTCTCCTTTCATCTGTCTTCCCCCTCTTCCATTGCCATTTTCCCATTCCCCTTCCTCTTCCCCTTTCACTTTCAGCTTCAAAACAAAGTGGATTAGTTTGATGTCATTCAAAGAGGTAATGGAAGTCCCATTTTTCTTTCTAAAGATTCCTGCTAAAAACAGGGCAGTGCTTGGAGTTCCTTTGGGTTTAATCAAAGGTCTTGCACTTGCCGGAGCAGGAGATGAAGAAAGTATGTAAGTTCAGTTCAGTGAGCTATTGAGAAATAGGTTCCAGTTTTCAGGAGCAACAAAGATGTAGTGTGGATAGATCCTGAGATGAAGCTTTGAGTTATCATATGGCATATCACTCGTTAGTGATTAAACCTCAAAGGCTTCGAAACAGTTCCCATTTCATGGAAGATAAAGAATATATTGTATACTTGCACCCTTTAGCTTTCTTCGTATGTTCAGTCCTGTTTTCTTGTCTCTGTTTTAAAACAATATCTTTAGAAAGCTTCTCTCTCACTCTTTCTCTTTATGCTGTGTGAAATGAGATCCTGTTTCCCAAAAAAAATTCTTTTCAACTTTCATAAGGAAAAATGTTGAAATTTAAGATCTGTGAAAAGGTTTTCAACATTTTCGTATGAATACAAATAATTTTCATCCTTCTAAAAAAAGTATTCTCCTTCCCATCTGTCAAAGTGCATAAACATGCTTTCCAGAAAGCATATACTTGATGGTAGTCACCAGAAGACTAGTAAGAAACTATGTGTGTCTTTTTATATCAGTAATTGTACAGTGTTTGCCAGAGTTGACTAGCATGATGTTTCATTTCCACTTATAATCTAGACGTGCCTAGCAAAAATTAATAAAGTTTATACATTTAATGTTACTGCAGATATCTTAATTTTGGTACCTTGACACATACAGATTTTCTTCTGTCTTGCTTGTAATGTTGGAAGCTTAGAGAAATCTTGAAAACTTACCATATTTGAAGTATTTAAGTAATGTGAGGACACAACAATGCATTTGTATTGTAAAAAACTCCTTGTTTTTCTGTTTTGTTTTTTATTTTTTCTTTTTTGGTGGGTTTTGTGGTTTTGTTTTTTTGTCTGTTTTTTTGGTGTGTTTTTTGTTTGTTCGATTGGGTTTTGTTTTTTCTCACAGTGTTGTGCTGTACCCTAGATAACATCCTGAAGTAAGTAGGAATGATCATTTAACCCACTCTGTGTTCCCATGCAAACAACTGCATTCTCATCTAAAAGCACACATACCTTCAACAAGTGTGTCACCAGAAGAAGGGAGGGAGTAGGAGCATGGGCCACTTGCCAGCCCATGATCTGGGTCTCTTGCTCCTGCCCTTCTATTTACACACAGAGGCAGCCAGACACCTGAACTGCTGCATGCTCAAAAGGCTGACGAAACATTCCCGTTCTTCCTTGTGCTCCTCTGTTTCACCTATTTATGCTACTCAGTCAAAACAAAGTATTTGCACAGAAGTTTTGACAGATATAAAAATCCAAATCTTTAACCCCAGCCTCAAAGACTGGAAGGAGAGAGGGAGATGTTGATGCACAGAGAGGTGTCGGAGCCACAGTGCTCCTTAGGAGAACTTCTGGGCTATTTCCAGATTTCTCCTTGTTTAAAACTATGTTGGCATTTGAAATCTAGCTAATGTGAAGAGAATTCATAAACTGATACCACACAGTGCTTCCCTTGTTAAGAGTTAATTATTATGTATCTTTCCTTGTACCATATGATGGACTTCTGTTTGCTCTAAAATACCTCTCAACAGCTCTGCTGATGAGAAATATAACTAGACCCAGTTAATGAAAATTTGTGTTTATTTTTAATATTTCTTTTAAAAAAGTATGGTAATTTATTTTTTCCTTTTCTGTACTCTCTGTACTAAGAAGAAAGGTTTTCTTGCTGTACTTAATTGCTGTACTTAATTTACAATTAAGCATGACTATGGATGCATATACTCCTCAAATGACAAAGGTTTAAATCACTTATTGCTGCAGGATCAATGCCAAGCATCTGCAACTAAAACTGGTTTTATGAGGCCAAAGCTGCCTTAAACATGTTTAGTTTCATGATAACCCTAGCCTAGATATGGTAACAGATAGAACCAAGAAAGAGCAAAGTCTGCTAGGTTTATACTTAATTAAGCATTTACATTCAATCACTTATTTTTTGCCTAAAATTTTTCATGCTGATGGGATTTCTGGGGTTTGCTTAGTAGTTTGTGGAAGAAGAAAACTGGACTTTTGAAATTAAATATTAATCTTTTGTACTAAATGAAAAGTGAAAGGGTGGAATGTTTTTTTCATTACTTACTTATGTAGGCATATTTATTTGAACCACCTTTGCAGCAAAGTAACCAATAATAGTAAGTTGAAATTTTGGCAAAGAAATAATGATTATTGATTCAGTTTTTGATATGGCATAATCATAAGCCTTTGAATGATACACATTTTGCATGCACCTTTTATGGAGGTCTGCCTTACTGAATGTTCACGAACATTCATGTTGTTGAATTCTGGCAAACAGAGGAGAATGGAAAATTTTA
Source organism: Pezoporus flaviventris (assembly GCF_033815535.1). Taxonomy (NCBI): domain Eukaryota; kingdom Metazoa; phylum Chordata; class Aves; order Psittaciformes; family Psittacidae; genus Pezoporus; species Pezoporus flaviventris. The sequence continues at coordinate 15,637,529 of NW_026892579.1, forward strand.
AATACTGGACACATGTTACCATGCCCTCTATATTGTTTATAATATTAAACACACTTTAGGAACTACTGGAAACAATCATTACTGTAATTAAAATAGTTATTCCATTGCTGTTGCCATTACTGTGCACTACTGGTAGTATCGCTGCCTGGATATATCACTGACATTATTGATTATTAATGGTAGAATAAGAAAGGGGATTCTGCCAGTGCATTATAAATATGCAGAGAAATGGAATACGAGTCCTCATAGCATACTTGTGTTGCATAGTTTTGGAAGGCATGCCCTTATTGGAACTAGCTTTAAATGATTCTTTATGCCTTTACGCCTTTTGCCATTTTAGTATTTTTCTAGATAATTTTATGCGTTTTCTGCTTGTGACCCATCTTTTCCTGGCTTACTGTTCAAAGAATCTTTACTCTAAAACTCATGATAAGATGGGTTACACTGAACATTATTTATGATGTCACAAATAAGCTTTATGATTTTTCTGCAGAACTGAGTCCTGCTAACCAAGATGGAAATAGAGGTAGCCTATCTTGTTTCATACAGCTACTTGTGATAAATGAAGAGAATGACAAGAAGTGATGTACAAAGCAAGGGAAAGTAGATATAATTGTTATTTTTTTGCTATAACTGTGCCTTATTAAATCCATGGAATCAGAATTGTTCACCTTATTTCTTAAAGTATACTTAAAATTATGTCTCATCTACAGGGCCATATAAAACTTTGCTACCAAACTACCTGAAAGACTGCCATTATCAGGTTTTTGGGTTTTTTTTTCATTTTTATTTCTCTTTCTTTTAGAATATAGTTGAAAGTCCCATCAAACTTCAGACTGACTACATCAGTCATTAGTTACATATATAAAAATGGGCTCTCTAACCCAGAAAGCTTTTACTTTTATTAACGATGGCATGCTTTGCCAAGGACAAGGTGAAATGCTAATGTCCTGTTTACCACTCACTCTAGTGTAATGCATGGTGAAGTAGAATAATGTCCTTACTCTGAAGGACAGCTTTATGATTCTCATTTCTGAAACTTCTGGAGTAATTAGGACATGTTCATTTATTATGCCAATTTACAATGGTTCTATCTGGAAAACAATACAGATTCTTTAAATTTCTTTCCACCATTTCAGGTGAAAATCTTTATCTTCTGGTTCAATACACGTTTCCTGTGTGTTCTTTCTTAAACCTCTGTCACAGACTTTTTTTTTTTTTCCCATTAGGTGTGACAGAGAAAACATTGCCCAGCTTTTGAGCTTTAGATGAGGAAAAGCAGTAAAAAGTTAGTTGAGTATCTGCAGGTTTATTTGAAGTGGAATAAATGTATGTTTTATGTGCAATTTCTGGCACTTGGAAAACTTTAGCACATTTTTTGTGGCCTAGATTAGTTAAAATATCACTTCTCTGGAAGACTGATGAAATAGACATTGAACCAGACTTCAGTCTAATAACCTGACAGTAAAAACCAGAAAAAATATATTTGTGTTTTTTAAGTAAGTCATTATACTAGTCATTTCTTATCATTGTGGGATTTGTTAAAGAAACAGTTCTAATATTAGAAATAGTTCTAATATTGAAATGGTAGAAAAAAGTATTCTCATGATAATGAAAACTTTGCTGCAAACACATATATTGCAAAGGAATTAATGGTCTTGCTTTTGGTTTAGTTTTGTTTGGGATTTTTCTTGGGAGGGGCTAAAACCAAATAAATTAATATGTAAAAAAATAAGTGATTGCTAGGAATTTTTTACAATGTATTTGTAACTATGCTATTAATTCCTAGATTTTAAAGATGTATTATTCATTGCATATATATTATATATTCCAAGATATATTATTTAGACAATAATATAATGTATATTAGAATAGGTATTCCTTGCCATATGACTATCTTTCGTAGTGCTGATTTATTTAATTTTAGTATTATGAATCATTTGACTTATATTAGTGTGGAGTTTTCTTTTCAGATAATACCTTAGTGTTTCAGTGTATATATATGTAAGAGATGTGTGCAAAACACGCTGGGGTACTGAGGTATATGTTATATTACTTTTTAGTGGGGTATTTTTTTAAATTTTAGTCATATTTTAATGAAGACAGAAGGATTTTATGCGGAACATCAGAACATGTGAACCTAAATTTTGGTCTGAATTAGTCATTCAAGGAAGTTCTGTAACAGTAATCTTAGCTTTTTTCACTGTGCAGAAACAGTTTACAGATACAATACATAAATAAAAATTACTTACATCATTCCCTGGCACTCTACTGATTTGTGCCAACTAAAAACCAAACAAACTTTATATCCTCACAGCAAAGGTCTATAGTAAAAAAAAAAAAAAAAAAGCTGAAAATATATCCCTTAAGTTGTTACTTCAAAATTAAAATTATGGCAGCCGCTTTTTTTTCTGCCTCAAAAACTCTCTTCTTTCAGGTGGCCGGATCTGAAGAGCAAGATTTGTTTTTGCTGAATAGAGAGAGTTGTAATGACTGTAACTAAGGGAATGTAGTTCATACACAGCTGTGATACAGAAGTGTCAGGACATCTCACCCACCCACTTGCTGATTCCTGAGATACTCCAGCTCCTTATGCTCACTGTCCACTCATCCTTTCCCCTAGAGAATAATCGTCACAAGCAGTACTAGTAGTTGCTAAACAAGGCATAAGTTTCCTCTGCAATGCAGAACTTGTAGTGATTTTACTAGGTAAAAGGAAATAGCAAGAATAAGTGGGTGTAATTAATAAGTAAACCCCAAGCATTCAATCTTTAGCATTGTGTAAGCTAAAATCATACAATCAGTAAATGTTAGAATGACGTTTCTGAGACAGCTTCCTTTGAGTGGCAGGAGCATTTTCTCCTTGAGCTGTGTCTAAGTCCTAGATATGCAGTGGAGAGAACTGTTGTGAAGAGATATACAGCTAGCTCATGATCTTGTTTTCCTGCATTTTGGTAGCACATATCACTATACTTGAACAGAGTCAGTTTCTAGCAGGAACAGCACTGTGAATTGAATGCCTTGAATCCTCCTCTCACCTTGTTTTACAAGGGGATACCACAATTTCCAGATTTAAGAACAGAGAAAGGAAATATAAAAGAAATTAAACACTGTTAAATACAGTCTGAAATACCTTTTTGTTAGGCTTTTGTTCAGTATTTTGTTTTGCTTTGGTTTATCACACACTCTAACTTTTCTGACCTTTGTGGCAAGCTTGGCCAACTGAGATTGCAGTTGTACAGTAGATCATATTTTGATCAAAAAACTGCTTTTCTGGACTTAACCTGGGATAATATCTAGGCGTAGGTTCAGTCACATACACTTTCTAGATAAAGGGCTTAGGCCTAGTATTAATCTTTTACAGTTTAGCACCTAACCAGAAGTCTGTATGCTAATGATAAAGGGTTGGGTTTTTTGAAATTCTCGTAAATCCAACAGCAAGACAGGGATGTTAGATCAGAATTTTCTCTAAGGATTCTTGAACCTAAAATTCCATGATGATTGTGAACCTGGGTTTTCTGATCCTAAGTCACCATTAGAGAGTGAGGCATCCAGACACCTTCCAGCTACTGGTGCAGATGATAATAATGCTTCGGTTCCTCAAGCTAATTTTAGATAGAGGTCTGTAACATCTAAGAAGATTGTGTCTCTGTTAGTACTGAAGTTTTTTGTTTCCTTTAATTTGTTTTTAAATAACAAGCTTCAAACTTAATGTTTCACAAAACATTTTAAGAAATGTTAATAAACAATACATATTTTAAGTGGAATTATGACTATGAAAATACAAATCATTAAATGAGAACCTATTTAATATACATTAATGCTTGCTATGGTAGCACCTGGTTACTATAAAACCTGTGTTGCAAAACTCAGGCTTGCCTTCAGGTAGGCATATTACAATTATTTTATTTTTTTTTTTTAATCAGGGAAACAGTGCAATGATTTATTTAATTATCAGCATCACTTTGGTACATTTATTTTGTTCAATTGTTTTGTAATACTTGGTGTGTTAAGGGATGATAATTATCCCAGCAAATTCAGTTCGCTATTTCTCTCAAATAAAGGAACATTAAAATGAAAAATTACAGTGTTTTCCCTAAAACATCTCTGTGTAATCAGAGATGTGTATCTAGCTCAAGAAAGAATAGTAGTATCTCATGATACAAAGATTCATTAATCGGCAAAAATCAATGCCCTGGCAATATAAAAGTCCAACAGCATTTATAAATATGCTGCCACTGCCTCAATAAAGGTGTGATAATTAGAGGATCATCAGTTTAACACTTTTTTGTTTCTTTTATGTCATTAATGCACAAGCCATTTGTAGTATTGATTGTTTCTGGTGAGCAGTTAAAACAAAGGAAGTGTATTAGCTTCTATTCACAGCTGATGTTCTAATGAATCAGGCCAGAAAATAAATAAACCAAAGAACAAAAAAAGTGCCAGGTGATACATATTGAATGAAAACCTATAGCAAAACCTTCATTGTACAGAGAGTTTGAGTTAAAAAGCTATATCCTGACATGCATAGGTGAGGTTGTTGTTTACCTCAGGGCTGAGAAAGAATGCAAATAGTAAAATAAACTTAGAAAGTTAAAAAGAAAGATGGAAACACCAAGTCAGCAAATAGAAGTACATGTCTAAGAAATAATTTTACAGGCTGAATTAAATAAACCGTTTTTAAGGCTGGCAATTTCAAAGGAATTACCCTGAAAAAAAATCTCTTTAGAATTAAAAAAAAAAAAAAAAAAAATTTAAGTTTTATTTAGGAGAAAACTGCGTTTGAATACTATGACAAAAAAGAAGAAAAAGAACGAGGACAGAAATTAATTCATTAAGATCTCTCTTTTTTATTTTTTCGTTCTTTCTTTCTTCTTTCCTTCCTGCCTTCCTTCTTGCCTGCCTGCCTGCTTGCTTGCTTGCTTTCCTGCCTGCCTTCTTGCTTGCTTGTCTGCCTGCCTGCCTGCCTGCTTTCTTTCTTGCTTGCTTGCCTGCCTGCCTGCCTTCTTTCCTCTGTGATTTAACACAAGGTTGTATGATTCCAGTAATTAAAAGACATAATTTCTCTCAAGTGGTACACACCACTTACCTTCCAGTCCCTTGAGGGATACATGCTAGTAGTATAGGTGCTATCTGTGCCTAGATTTTAGGTCATTATTCCAAAACTGAAACAAATAGAGGAGGGTGCCATGTCCTATTTATTATTTTAAAGTGAATTTATCACTTGCAATTAAAAGGATAAAAGATAATTATAGGGTGGAATAAAGAAAGCAGTTTGGACAATCTGTCTTCAAACATACTTCTCTCTCAAACCACTCAACACCACCAGTAAGTACATCCCTCTTTTACTTATGTATCATCTAATCCTCTTTTTTGTTTGCCATGGGCAAACACCACGGAGAAAAGTCCTCTGTGGTAAAACTTTCTGTAAGAAGTAAAAGTTTAAGTTAGGTAAGTTTCAGTTAAGTTGCAGTTAAGAGTTTTTCTGTGGTAATATTAGAGGAGACCTAGAAGTACAATTTCCTAATACTGCTTTAAACTATATGTACAGTATGTGGGTCACCTCATGCCTATCTTTCTAGTGGCTTGTAAAGCCTCCCATACAATGCGTCTATTTTGCTACATATAAGAAGTTTGTCTTTTCCATGCTTTTTTTTTTTCTTCTACAGTGGAGACACTTAAAATCTTTGTTCCCATTTCATATAGCAAATTCTGTCAAATATAAGTTTCATTAAGTTCTACCATTTTGTTATTCAATCTCCACAACTTTATTTAACAAACACCTTGAGTGCCTTTAAATGCATGAAGCATAATATACATGGTAGTTGAGTCTGCTAGAAACACTTCCTTTTTACTTTTTAATAGAGAAAAAAGAGAAGGTAGAATAAAGACAGGAAGTTCATAAAGAAGAAAATTCAGGTCAATCTCATCAGGCATTCTTAGCAAAAATATAATAGGATAATGGATATATAGGAGGAAAGCTGACCTTTCTTCTCTTGTCAGCTTTATTCTGGAAAGATTCAACTTCCATTCTGAAAAGACTGTGGCTCTATCCAGTAAAAGTTGGTGTAGGCCAGGGGACATTTCTGAATACCAAATTCATAAATTCACTTCTCTTACCAAATGATTCTCTTCCAAAGTTCTGATTCCTGGCAAGAGAGTTTGCTGTGGAGACGAAAGAAGGGAGATTTACTCAGTCCCAGAACAACTGGGGCAAAGGGTGCTGTTTAAATAAAAATAGCATTCCTGCAAAACTGCCTCTATCTAGAAAGCCGGTGACAATCTGGAAATCTGTATGGAGCAAATGGTAGCACTGTTGGTCCACCTTTCAGTCTGCTGATTCGTAGCCTAATTAAAAGGGTAGTGTGTTCCATTTGCATAACCTGAGTGTAACAGTGCCATGCTGTAAAGTGCCAGTGATTGGACAGCTTAAAAATAATACCACTGTTTGTTTGGGATTTTTTTAAGAAACTATTAAGTGCTCCTGTAGCCATTTTATTTGTATTTTCTGCCTTTGAGCTTTTTTCTTTTAGGCATACCATTAAAAGTTAGTCACCTGTTAATGTTCTGAAGGCTTTAGGTACCTAGATGATTCTTTGAAAAGAGCTGAAGAACACCTGCAATGTCTTAAGGTAATAACTGTCAAACTGTCAGAGGCAAAAGTAACAAGCAAAAATATTTGCAACAAAAGAAAGAAGACAGCCGTTGGAAAGGGAAGCAAAATATATTTATAAAGCAGGTTGTAAAAGCGGTTAATGCTAAACATGTGATGTTTATGCCAATAGAATGAGTCAGATGTGCTTCAAGTAAAATACTGTATTTTGAGCTGCCTAATGTCACCAGCGCCTGCAGGGACAGTTTGCTAACTCCCCATGAACACACAGCCAGCTCTTCAAAGTAATTTCCATTATGCAACAGCGGAGCCTTAAAGACATCCTTCCTTATTGATCTTGGTTTTGCATGATTCAACTTGTTAAGAACAAGATAAAATTCCTCTGATAAACATTGATGTTCTATAGGTAAGAAGAATGTCTTTAGTCTAACATTTTTATTGTCATTGTTTGTATCTATGCAGACAGCTTAACCTCCTTTTAGACTCTGGTAAGTCATTAAAATGGCTTTTTTTTTTTTTTTTCTTTTCCCCGACAGTTAAGCTTCCTTTAAACTCTAGCCAGCTGCTTGCACTCCTGACCTTCCGGAGGTACTGAGACAGTAGTGAAGAGTAGGCATGGCACTTCACTTGCTGTACAGTCAGGGCTGGGCCAGAATTCTTGTAGATTTTGCTTTCTTCATGTTAACGTCAATGAGGTAGATGCAGGCACCTGATTTTTCAGAAAAAGAAATGCTGATTGAAATAAAACATGTCCCTTTTTTTTTTCCTTCTTGTCCCATATTCCCTGAGCTATGGCCTAATACAAAAACTAAAGGACAGGAGCAAAGAGGATAATTTCATACTAATTGAATCCATCCTGTGCAAAAATACTGTAGATTTGGATTTTCTTTCTCAATTTGTGTTTCGTTTCTTTTTTTTCAGGAGGAGCATGGGGGATTGATATCTAGCTGGTTATTAAATATATATATTAAATATAATATATAAGATATATTCTAAGTATTTTAAAATGCCATATCGATGATCTCTTCTATTTTTTTAAAAATTCTTTTGCCAGCAGCTTACCACAGAGTTGAAAAGGGGAGAAGTACACACTAAACACTAGAATGTGTAATCTGGATGGACTGGCTGTACAGTAAAATGTAGGATTTAAGCACAGTTTTGGGTGATCCTGTTACTTCAGTCCAAGCTCAGTCACTTAAGACAGATATAACTGTTGTGCTGTAGGTCAGCTGGCTAGCTGTTTGCACGTTGCACCTCACAAACCTCCATTAGTCACAGTCCTAATTTATCATGTATATTTATGTATCATTTAGGTGAGAGTGCTTCAGAGAAAACAAGTCTTGTGGAAATTAATTGCAGTAACTCAAAAGTCTGTTTGTACCTAGGGGATGAGGGTGGTTTCTAAGGATCTTGGAGAAAAGTTAATGACTGCAGCAGGAAGGTGGGTAGGTGGTACACTCCATCTGCCGAACTTTGCTGTGTGTCACGCATCGACACAGTTTTTAAGCTCTGAGTAAACCAGACTCCTTAAAATGCCTTGTTTACCTCTTGAAGAGTGATAGATGTGTTCAAGGTCTCTCAGAGGGAAGACCTGCCTCTCTAGATGGGTTCCTGAGCTGTACCAAATAGGATGTTTTTCTGGATGCTTTTTGGTGCAGCCCCTTTCCTTAATTGATTTCTTCTTGGGAGAGTTTTTCATAAGGCATTTACTGCATAGACTCAAGAGGTAGGGAGACTAGTTCCCAGCTATGGGTAATTGATACAAATACCAGAAATTAGCATCTCCGTAATTCTATCACAGTAAACAAATATTAGACTAACCATTTAAAACTAAACAAATTTAATAAAATACTAAAAATACCCAAACCCTATGAAAGATGTAGCATGTAAAAACAGTTCTGCCAGTCAAGTGATGCAGGTTCCATCTCAGGACACAACTGGTGCAACAAAATCAGTCTTAAAGGTCCATTTAAGACTTGCCTACCATAAGATCTGAATGATCTCTTTCTCCAGGATCTCTTTCTCCACTAACTGAAAGGACTTTAAGAAGGCTAGACTTGTATTTTAGTAACTCAGGTGGAAAATTATATGGGGTCAGTCCAGGCAGGTATTGCATACTTGGGGAAAGTGTGAAATTTGTATTCAGATAAGGAAAATTAATGTATTGATAAATTGTACACTACCTTAAGCATTGCAATGCATGCAGCCACTATACAGTAAATGCTCTTTAATAAGGATATGCCTGTTGGGTGCTCCACTCACAAAATGTAAGTTTGCAGTCATGTCTTTTTGAAGCTATCTATTCTATTTAATCTGCACATAAACCGCATGTATGAAGCTCTGATTAATTCCTGTGGGATATAGATGTTATTATAAAAGTGCCACAAGTCTTTATATTATCTGACTTTATATGCGTATTTTATAAAACTTTAATTTAGTTTGGATTAGAGAAATTGCCAGGTTAAAAAAAGAAAAGCCCTTCAAGTAGAAATTTAAAATAAGACATGCCCTTATCATTGCCAGTTTTATTTTATGACTACTTCAACCACTGTTGGCTAATCAGAACAAAAGGAGATTTTTTTTCACTTTTTTTTTATTATCCTGGAGCATGTGTGCAGTACAGCTTTTATTAATTAAGTAACCTCTCGACTATTCTGCTTTTCAGTGGGCTCACGTAAAAAGCTACAGAAACTTATATCTAGGTAATAAGTAGACATAGTATTTTTGTCATTGAATGATCGTGAGAGGAGTTTCTAAGCAGTTTAGCATAGCTGTTTTCTAAGGCAGGGGTTTTACATGCACATATAAGGGAGAGTAATGAACATTCAGTATATTTATGATAATGGGAAATTCTAGTAGCTTTTTTTTTTTTTTTTTAATACACTAAGCAGTGCTGAGACCATATTATTCATTAACGAAGTAGGCTATAGATGTCCACGATTCTGACATATATCCATAGAATTTCATAGAACAGTTAAGGTTGGAAAGGACCTTAAGATCATTTATTTCCAACCCCCTTGCCATAAGCAGGGATGCCTCACACTAGACCATGTTGCCCAAGGCTCTGTCCAGTCTGGCCTTGAACACTGCTAGGGATGGAGCATTTGCAACTTTGGGCAACCACCACCCTCAGGGTAAAGAGGCACTTTGAGTGCCTCACCACCCTCAAAGTGAAGAACTTCTTTGTTATATCTAATCTAAACTTTCCCTGTTTAAGTTTGAACCTGTTACCCCTTGTCCTATCACTACAGTCCCTAATGAAGAGTCCCTCACCAGCATCATTATACCCCCCCTTCAGATACTGGAATGCTGCTGTAAGGACCCCACGCAGCCTTCTCTTGTCCTGGCTGAGCAACCCCAACTTTCTCAGCCTGTCTTCATACGGGAGGTGCTCCAGTCCCCGATCATCTTCGTGGCCCTCCTCTGGACTTGCTTCAACAGCTCCATATCCTTCTTATGTTGGGGACACCAGACCTATGCACAATACTCCAAGTGAGGTCACAAGAGAGCACAGTAGAGGGGCAGAATCACGTCCTGCTGCCTGCTGGTCATGCTCCTTTTGATGCAGCCCAGCACACTGTTGGCTTTCTGGGCTGCCAGTGCACACTGCTGTCTCATTTTAAGTTTCTCATCAACCAGCACCCCCAAGTCCTTCTCCGCAGGGCTGCTCTGAATCTCTTCTCTGCCCAACCTGTAGCTGTGCCTGGGATTGCCCTGACCCAGGTGTAGGACCTTGCACTTGGCATGGTTAAACTTCATGAGGTTGGCATCAGCACACCTCACAAGCGTGTCAAGGTCCCTCTGGATGGCATTCCTTCCCTCCAGGGTATCAACCGAACCACACAGCTTGGTGTCATTGGCAAACTTGCTGAGGGCACACTCAATCCCACTGTCCATGTCATCAACAAAGATGTGGAACAAGATCAGTCCCAACACCTATCCCTGAGAGACACCACTCGTTACTGGTCTCCAGCTGGACACTGAACCATTGACCACAAACAACTCTTTGCATGCAGCCATCCAGCCAGTTCTTTATTCACCGAGTGGTCCATCCATCAGATTGGTGTCTCTCCAGTTTATAGTCAAGGATGAATGCTCCATCCGTGGCAGTGTTCAAGGCCAAGTTGACAGAGCCTCGGGTGACATGGTTTAGTGTGAGATGTCCCTGCCCATGGCAGTGGGGTTGGAGCTACATGATCTTAAGTTCTTTTCCAACCCAAACCATTCTATGACTCTATAACTCTATGTCATGTAGGACAGGGTCGATCATTTTGCACAAGTCCAGATAGATGACATCAACTGCTTTGCCCCTATCCATCAGTTCTGCGGCGCCCTCATAGAAGGCCACCAAATTGGTCAGGCACAATTTGCCCTTAGTGAAGCAATACTGGCTGTCACCAACCACTTTGTTGTTTTTCATGTGCGTTAGCATGATTTCCAGTACAATCTGCTCCAAGATTTTGCCAGGAACAGAGGTGAGACTGACTGGTCTGTAGTTCCCTGGGTTTTCCATTTTCACCTTCTTGAAAATGAAGTTTATACATCCCTTTTCCCAGTCATCGGGAACTTCACCTGACTGCCTTGATTTTTCATCTTAATATGTGTATTATAATACATTCATGTGAATAAATAATTACACTGGAGCTTTTTCAAATAAGGCAGTAGACTGCTATTCATAGCATATAGTCCTATTTCTGTTTCTGTTTGCGTACAGTGCAAGCTTGCACATTCAGGTATTTAACACACTATTGGTCTAAATGATGTCATATTGTTTGTTTAATGTAAATATGAACCATATTTTATACTGTGCTCAGTATTTTGAGTTGCTCTTCTGGTGATATGCCTTGGAATCACTAAATTTAAGTCATTTGATACTGGTGGTGACTACAGCTTTTGTGCTATATATATATGTAGGTAGCAATAATTTCTACTGTAAACTTGGGGCCTCATAGAAAAATATTAATTGAAGTGGTATTTTTTTAAAAAACACAGAATAATGCTATGTTTATGACTAAAGTTTAATTTCTTCTGTGACGTTCCAGTTTTACTGTACTTTTGCTGTATCCTTTACAACCTTGAAGGACTCATAAGATGTGTAGATACTTTTCCATACTTTTATTTAACAGTACAGTATATGTTTCATGCAGTCTGAAAGAGTGACCAAACCTGCACTCCCCCAGTACCTTCACTATGAGTGGGGTAAATGAGAATTAGATCTAAACTTCATTATTCAGGATAACTAGAACCATAATAAAGCATTCAAGACTGCTTCTGCAAGTTTGCTTGTTTTTGCAATATGCTGAATAATTTTGCAATAAAGCAGAACCAGCTTTGTATTATTATTTTTTTTAATTTATCTATTTTCTTTAACCTTTCTGACTAAATGTTGCGTGGTTTCCGTTACTATGAAGTAACTGAAGTTATGTTACTTATCATCTCCTTCATCCTGGGTATTGATTTAAGTTCAACATCCAGGAGGAAAGAAGTCAGTGCAGTCACTGTCACTGTTCATTCACACTGTTAAAAACTGAAAGAGAATCAGATCCAGAAGCTGTTGTTCTGATTTTGTTGTTTTATGGTTTGGGTTTTGTTTTGTTGGCTTGTATTAATTAAAATGGTAGTTCACACTTCAATTCTACTTATGAATATTTTCAGCATTTCACTGATTCCCTGCAATTGTGAAGTTGGAGTTACGTAAATAGTTACAGTATTTAGCTAGCAGCTCAAGAAAATACCTCTAAACTTATTAAGAATTAGACTTACACTATTGCACACAGTAAGCTGGATCCTACAAGATTTGCATGAAAGGTAAGTCAGAGCAGATTCCAAATTACCTTAGGGTTAGGGTAACCACCTCCTGGTTCCCTGGGAAAATATAGGAGATAGGAAGAAATTCTAGGTAGTATGTGAGAAGGATTGAGTCTACCTCACCTAAAAAGTAGGTGTTACACACCAGATTTATTTGGTGTACCAAGTCATCTCTTTCTCCTAAAATAAGTGCCTAAATTCACTAAGTGCTTAATGAAGAAAGTCTTCAAAGCCCTTAAGATGTTTTTAAATTTATGGGTCTCAGTTTAAACAGGCAGGATCTCTTTCTGGATCTTTCCAATGCACTTATATCTCTGACAGAGAGCAAAGCTACTTGGGGGAATTTAAGCACTTAATTTAGGAGAGCTGTAGTTGCCTAAAGGGTAGCTGCACCCAGGTGCCTAAGTTAGATTATCTGGATCCCATCCAGAGCTATTTCTGAAATAAAAAAGTAAAAACCTATCTCTGTGAAACTGGCAAAGAAATTTTAATATTTTTGTTAAAAAAAAAAAAAAACAAACCAAAACCCAAGTAACCAATTAATGATACAGCTATGTTGCATGATCAGTTGTGGTAATTACATTTTTAATTACCCTTAGCACCTGATTCTGATCTTATTCCCATTGGTGTCTTAACTTAAATCGCGCAGCTAAACTAAAATATAATTGATGAGAGGTCAGAATTGAGCCCTAAATGGTATGCTAAAAGTGGAACTAATCAGAAAGCTAAGTGGGTTTATAATTTGTGCAGTTGACATTTTTATAATCTAAATCTCCAAGAATCTGACCTTTGGATATAGAATTTGGGTTTCCCTTAGAGCCTCATAGCATTCAGGGAAGTGAAGCCACTAGAAAGCCTGTAAAAAGGTGATGATTCTGTACAGCTTTTAAAATCACATAGTAAATTCTTTCATTAAATGATTGATGTCTTTCCAGTTTAGTAACTTTCTGCATCAGACAAGTCTTTGTGCAGTTTTCCAATGAGCAGAAGCTGGAGAAGTGTTGAACCATAGCATGTTCTCAAATAATAAAAAAAAACCAAAACAAAGATTATTTTAAGCAGCAAGGGGATTTAGGGATCAATGTTTACTTGAAGTCAAGATTATTAAATGTCTTTTGGAAATTATGTTTAGAGCTTACAGTTTGTGTAATAGTTTTTATAATAGTTGTAATAGGGATCCATTTTTTAAAAATCATGCCAATTTAGCATATGTGAGTTGCATAAGTCCTAGAAATTCCTGTCACAAGTTTCAATGTTATTGGTTAAAAAAAAAAAAGGCAAATATAAGCAAGCTGAAGATATTTTCAGACAAATTTTTTTATTTTACTATGAAGTAAATATGTGGATTTTCTCTGAAGTAATTATTGCTGGTGTTAAGGTGTTAATTTATGTTGTATATTCAAATCAATCAGCTAGATTCACTTTACAAAATATGTTTAAGATAAGGGGGTTTCCTTCTGCTTTTGCATGACGGTATTTTTTTAACAGCTCGTGCATACTTCCAGAATTACTTAACTTGGGACAATCAGCATTGTATCAAATGGATTATTTCTCAGTTGTCAGAATGTATGTGTGGTTTTATACCTTAAGAGAAATTTTAAATACTATATTTATGTTAGTGGCAGTCCTCCACAGTGGTGACCTGACTCTGGTCAGTGAAATCGCTTCTTCCACAAACCCTGACTAAGGGAGTCGTAGGCTGACTGCTGTGTGTGAGCTTCCTCTCATAGACATGGCTTTCACTCCTATACATAGTCACTAACTTCAGGCTTGTTACTTTTGGTATTACTGCAGCAGAGATTCCCTGGTAGATAATTACCTAGTTCCATAAATTCTAGAGATTTAGTGCTCTTTGGGAGAAGTACAGGCTCATAACATGAAAAAAAAAAAAAAAAAGGGCAAGCCATTTTTGCAAGGAATTCTTGTTGTGTTCCCTGCAAATGCCACCCTGCTTTCAGCAATTGCTGCTTTCAGAAATATGCCCATCGTTAGTAGGGCCATTATAGTGCATTTCACAGGAATTTGGAAGGCTGGAACAGAGGTTGTACACGTTTAGGAATGTTAGTATAGTAATATTTTTTCCCCACTGAACAATTATGTCTCTGAAAGTGCCAGTGTGATCAAACCTCTGGCACAGTGATAATTATTGTTTTGTGCTGATATCTTTATAGAATATTTATATGTTTTTCTGTTAATATTTGATCAACTTTTTTTTTTTTTTTTTGGCATGGCATTTTGTTTCCAGATTTTGGTTGGCTGTGTCTGAAACAAAACTCTTTGTTATGGGCCTGGAATTCATTCAGTTGTCTCTTGGACATCCTACACTAATAATTGTACTAGTCCATAGGCCTCCAAAGCCACAGTTATAATCACCTCATACCCTCCAGCTAAGGCGATCTTTGCTTTTAGCGAAGTCAAACTAGGGTGACAAAATTAGCTATGTAGAAGCAATGTGAAGTTGTTATGATTTGGTGTTTTGGAGGTTTTGTTTGTTTGTGGCATTTGGGGGATTTTATTTTGGTTTTTGTATGTGTGTGTTTTGTTGTGTTGGTTTTTGTTGTTTTTTTTTTTTAACATCTATTTGTGACTGAATAGATGACAGCATGAAATTCAATTACAGCAAACAGTCTCAGTCATTACACCTGTCTGCTTCCAGAGGAAAGTATTTGTAAATTGTGCTTTATCCTTCTGTTCCCTAAAACCTGTCTCTCTAATTGACACTTGCCAGCAGAGATGACTGGAAACAGAAGGAGAACATAATGTGTCTGAGTAGGCCACCAGGGAAAAGAGTATCCTCATCTTTTGGGAGTTTTGTGCTGTTTTGTTTTCTTTAATGAGGAATAATACCTGTGTGCCAAGGATTTACTGAAAGGCTGGTGGCAGATGTTTCTGCAAAAAAAAAAAAAAAAAAAAAAAATTAAAGAGTTATGAAAGATGAATCACAAAAGAAGGCAGGACAAAAGAAATACCTAATTAACATAGAAATATTTCTTCAGCAAAGGAAAACAAATGCTTCAGGAGAACAAAAGCCCTTCTCTGTTATTTGTAAGGCTGGTTTGTTACTCTAACACATTTGTAAGAATCAGGTTTGTGCCTAACATGTCAAAACTTATTCACGAAGCAAGAGATGTAGATACCTTGGGAGTCAATGTTGTCACTTGTTATGCAACTCAGCATCCGTTCAGCACTGATTGATGCCCAAGTTGCCAGTTTTGGAAGAAATGGGATACAGACATGACAGTAATATTTGTACCAAATGTCAGGGAGGAGAAACAGGGGAGTTCATAGACTGGGTCTAGATGTAGACTCTGACCAGAAAAAAAACTCAAACAAACATGATAGACAAACTGTCAGCCCTGATATTTCTGAACTGCTTTATTTCTTTCAGCTAATTTTTTTCTCTTTCTTCTTATTAGTTTTCCTCCCCAGAATTTTGCCAGACTAGTCAGCTTATAAAACCGATCCAGCTGGTGAGTTTTGAGCTTGATGAAGGAATCATCAAACCGTTAACTATTTTAAATGTGTCAGACATATAAAAGATATGGACAATTATTACATCACTACATATTTGATAAGAATGCTGCTTGAGCATAAGCTGTCTTAGAACTTTTCTAATAATATTAGGGAGATCAGAACATATTTCTTGTTTTTCTAATTTTTTTGACTTAGGTTTATTTATTGATTTGCAAAAATATTTGGCTAATGTCATCTAACGTCATGTACGTGGACTTGTGCAAAGCACAAGTGTTGTCCTGCACAATGTCCTTGTCTCTAAACTGGAAAGGCATGGATTTGACGAATGGACTACTCAGTAGATAAGGAATTGGCTGGATGGCAACTCAAAGAGTTGTGGTCAATGGCTCAGTGATCAGCTGGAGACCAGTAACGAGTGGTTGTCCTTCAGGGGTCGGTGTTGGGATTGATCTTGTTCAACATCTTTGTCAGCGACTCGGACAATGGGATTGAGTGTGCCCTCAGCAAGTTTGCTGACAACACTAAATTGTGGTCTGGCTGATATACTGGAGTGAAGGAATGCCATCCAGAGGGGCATTGACACACTTTAGAGGTGGGCGAATGCCTACTTCACGAAGTTCAACAAGGTGAAGTGCAAGGTCCTACACCTGGGTTAGGGTAATCCCAAGCACAAATACAAAATCTGGGTGGAGAATGGATTGCAAACAGCCCTGCGAAGAAGGACTTGGGGGTGTTGATTGACAAGTATTTCGGCATGACCTGGCAATGTGTGCCCAGAAAGCCGACAGTATGCTGGCCTTCACTGAAAGGACCATAGCCAGCAGGTTGAGGGAGGTGACTCTCCTCCTCTGCATGAGACTCCTCAGGTAGAGTACTGCATTCAGCTCTGGAGCCCCAACGTAAGAAAAGATAGATTTAGACTAGACATAAGGAAGAAATTTTTCACTGTGAGGGTAGTGAGACACTGGAATGTGTTGCCCAGGGAAATTGTGGCTGCCCCATCCCCGAAAGGGTTCAAGGCCTGATTGATCAACCTGGTCTAGTCGACGATGTCCCTGTCCATGGTAGGAGGGTTGGAACTAGATCTTTAAGGTCCCTTTCAAACAAGCCGTTTTATGATTTTATGAACTATTTCTGTTACTCTATGTAGGTGAGCAAGTAATTTGAGAGTTTATCAGCCACAAAACCAATGGCAAAAAATGTAACTGAGTAATGCAGTTAAGTATTGCTTGACTACATTGCCTATTAACATGCACTCGGGACATCCCCAAGCGGCCCAAAGAGTTGTGTGTGCCTCTGCTCATGGCTTACAAAGCACTGTAAGCACACTCTCTTATATTTATGAGCCAGAAAGTAAACTGTGTCAGAGAGGAAGTTAAAATGACTTCTCTGTAGGATATTGTTAGTGTAAAATATCTGATTTATTTAGGTCTCTTTTTGAATGCTGCATCTTGTAAACACAGTGGGGCATTTCTCTGTCATTGATCCAAAGCAATGGGTACTAATGGCATAATACAGTGGTACTCAGTAACCTGTTATCATGGGCTGCTTTGTCATGTGGAGACTTAACTGAGGGGAGAGAAATACACTGTAACAAAAAATAAAATTTTATGAATGTCCATCTATACATTTAATAACACTCAGTTTAAAAATGATCGTATTGTTTGCTGTTATCTTTTTGCATGACATGTCATATCAAATAGCATGAAGATCATTGTACATGTTAGTGTAATTATGAAGAGAAATGCAGGCATTTTTCCTCCAAGCATTCAAAGGACAAGCTGTGCAGTTCTCTATCATGTCTTGAGTAGCACTTCTATATTATGGGGCTCTGAAATTTTTAATGATTTTAATACAATAATATAATAATTTATCTAGATAGAATATTTTTATATATAACTTTTTTTTTCACACAAAACCTTTTTATATTTATAGGAAGCAGGATAAACAAATAAGGGAATACCTACACAGTAAAGTTCTAAAATTTGCCCAGTACCTTTAAACCCTTGTCAAGTTTTCTTTCAAGTGACATCTCTGTACATCAGACAGCTCCTTAGAAGCAAGTGAGGGCATGTATCCTGAGGCATACTGTTTCAGACCAGCATAAAAATCAGTATGGTGCCACATGCTGACCTCTGACAGTGTCTTCAAAGTTTATAATCTGTTTGCCTACCAACTTATTTAGTAATTTCAGCAGTTCTGATTGTTATGTTTCCCTTCAGAGCATGGTGGGAGGCCAGGTTATGATTTCATTTACACACTTTCTCTTGGGAGCAAATTAGTATGCAAGCCAGTACAGAAGAGTGCCATTTGGGTAATCTTGGTGTAGGACCATTAATAGAGTGTAGGGAGTTTCGTATTCTCCTCCTGAACAACCATTTAAAAGCTAACAACAGTATAATTTTCTGCTACTATTTTCATGTATATATGCATAGGTTCATTTTGCATTTGTTATTGGTAAGATGCCAGATTCCAGTCTCACTTAAAATAGATGTCGAGTCAAAGCAACTGTTATCTAAAGATTTCTGCCAAGAAAGGAGACAGCAAAGACATTTTAAAAAGAAATAATATAGTAGCATCCCAGCCACTGGGATGCTGATATCCCTGTTTTACCATGGTTTGTGTCTGTTAGTGATGTCCCCTTCAGGCTGAATACTCAAAACACACCCAACTGCTGTAGAACGCCATTGGAGAAAAATGGCATTAATGCTTCATGTAACATAAAACTTACATTGGGCCCTAAGATGCAGTTTTACAGGGGTGTAAAAATTGATCTCTTTGTTTCTGTATGAAAAGCTGCTGGTTCTGAGTAATTGCTGCCTATCTTCACAGTGTGAAAAGGAAAGATCCCAACAGCTAAGATCTTTTTGTCCTTTGAGAACCAGTGCTGTAAGGGTCCCATGCTGTGAGAGTGTTGAATGCAGCAAGTACAAGATGAAGCTCAGATTGACTTAAGCACATTAGTGCTCTTTTAAGATAAAAAAATATAAAAATGACGATAAAGAAGGCTGATAGCCCATTCATTCATTAGTGTTTGTATAGCAAATCATGGAGTTGCAAGTATAGGTTTAGTAGTATTTATTATCATAGAGTTTGGTCCTGCACTGAGAGTATTTACTCATGCTCATTTATGAAACTTTGACCATGACATGGGCCTGCAGGACTACAACCCTTATTTCTGCGGATTTCTAATAATTTGTTTTATACACATGAGCTCCTAAACACCAGGTATGTTGCTTCTAGAGACGCTTTTTTTTGTTTTTTTATCAAATCAGAAGTATCCATGACTAATGCTGTTCATGGAATCAAGATACATTCAAGGTGCAGGATTTTAAGAAATCTTAGAGAAATGGCTAGGTATCATTCCTTTGGTGAGTTATCTTTCGTCAATAAAAAGGTGTTCCAGCTGATTTTGTGCTAGCAATTGGGGCATTATGCCTAGTTCCTCTTATATGTGATAGTCCAGTTCACTTGTTTTTATTTTTCAGTTTTTATTGTTTTATTTTATTATTTTGTACTTTTGGATTTTTTTTGATACAAAGTACAAAAGATTTAATATTGCATCTGACTTTGTCTCTTGGCAAGTACACTGTGGATCAAGGGAAATATTATGCATGAGAACCAAAAAATAGCTAAGCATAGAGATTAAAGGCATGAGCAATATTATATTATAACATTTTCAGAAAACTCTGGAAAAAAAGCAATGCCTTCCAAAATAATCACCACAATTCTTTATACCTAAGTTTTTGCACATATTAATAGTATACCATATGCTTGGCTTAGCAGTATGGATGTAACACATCCATCTACCAGATGCAATATTCTCTCAGGAGCAGAATATTTCCCAGGAATATCCTACTCTTTTTGACACCTCGGTTGTAACTTATTCTATGACTTGATCTGAAAATGATGACCAGCTTGAAATCTATATAACTTGAAGGCTTTGTCAGTAAAGCCCAGCAGAG
The DNA here is from genome assembly GCF_033815535.1 of Pezoporus flaviventris. NCBI lineage: Eukaryota > Metazoa > Chordata > Aves > Psittaciformes > Psittacidae > Pezoporus > Pezoporus flaviventris. Next base: position 15,657,389 of record NW_026892579.1, read on the forward strand.
TTATATTTCTCTGTGTCTGTGATGTTGAAACCTGGTGAAAATCAATTTTTCCTTTTGCTGAATGGTATATTTGAAGCATTTAAAAAAGGTGAATGAGTGTGCTGAAGGCCTATCATTCTCAAAGTACTTTCATATGCAGCGTTTGTAGGTACATCTGCCTGTTATCCCAGAGAGGCTGTGTGTGTTGTGTCAGCAGGAAGGAGAAAAGAATGAGATGAGGTATATCAGAAAGAAAGTTTATAGCAAATAGTGTTTTGAACAGCCCATGTTCCCCAGTGTAATATATTATGGAAATAGTGATTCTGAGAAGTGATGCTTCTTTGTAACCTGAAGTGACACAGTAGGAATTATGCATGCTCAAATCATTCAGGACTGGGTACTTAGTTGTCTAGAAATGCTGTAAAAAGTGTCTGAACAGCTTTGGTATAGATGGAGTGGCAAGAACTAGATTACTAATATTAAAAGTACCTGAAATAGTTGCTTATGATGATGATGATTCAGCTATCAAGGGGAACAAAAAAGGTATTTTTAATTCTTTTTGTATAGAGTTTTGGGGGTGTTTGGTGATCTAATACCATATTTTATCTTGTATTTAGGGGAGAATTGTATGCTTTAACTTATTTTCAGGATTGCTCAAGCAGAGTTGCTTCAAAACTAAAAATGGGTTCTTAATTAATTAACATGGATAGCCAATGAGAAGTGGGCTAAAGGTTTAAAAGGAGTTGTCAGGAAACCAGAACAAATAAAATATGAATGCAAAACCGTCTGTAAGAGAGCAACAGAGAGAATACAGGGGAAATCATTATACTAGAATAAAGAACAAAGTGCTTCTCACCTGTACACTCTCATTAAGCACAGATCAAGAAATGCAACCCAAAAGGCAGAATAAAGATAGCATATGTGTCTAGCCTCTCACATCAATAGATTGGCTTATGTGGTTGCTCTTGTTTACAGAGATTTTCTTGCAGTAACAACAAGCTGGTGTACCTTGGCAGAAGAAGATACTCTGGCTTCAATTGATTTTATGATTCCCTTCTAACAAACATGGAGACACAAAATAAGCTTAGATAACTAATGGATTTTAGGAGTATCATGTGGTATGGGAATAAAACATAACATAATTGTCTTCAGAGCTATCAACATATACAGTCTGCAGGTTTGACTTTCTCTTCTTCCTCATGTGGGTCTTCTCCCAGTGAAAAGTATCACATTTTTAGTTTTAGTGGGGAGGAGGGGGAAGCCAAAACACAACCAGAAAAACCCAAAGCCAAAACCAGCTTTAAATCTGACTATTCTTGATTTAAAAGAATATTAATTGACTGGGAAATATATTTAAGAGTGCATTTATTAAAGAGTTGTGAATGCTGTCTTTCATAAATCAGTGCATTGTTTTGATAAATCATTGAGACTTTGTTCTGAATTTGTTAAGAATGGACTTTGACCGTTTGTGTTGTGCTTTGTCCAGATGTTAAGTAGGAATCTAGCATAGTATATTTTATTTCTCTGATTAACATTTTCCCCCTTTTCTGTTCCTCTTTCTCCTCATTGCTGTTCCTTCCCCACATACATAGAGTTAGTTAATACTAGAGGAAGCGAGTTCATTTTGCTTCACTGCTTTAAAAAAATGAATGCTATGACCAATGGAATGAAAGCATTTGATAAGCTAAAAGAAAAGGCAGCAAATGTCGAGAACAAACTCCAGTGACCTAGGGAATATAAAATTGTTTCATAATAAGTATGAACATTAACATTTTTTGGCATCTAGAAAAGTAAAATTAGCAATTTGAAAACATTTATCTGGATGAGATAAAGCATTATGCATGAAACATAATGAACTTTCTAAAATTCAGCCAGGATGCTGTGATACTCAGACAAAGAAGACAACTAGTTAATCACAGCAAGGTAAATTAGTTTGCTGCATTCCAGACTCTTAGCTACGAAAAAGAATGTCTTCAACTAATTAGCGACTGAAAATACTCTAAGCTTATAGAAAGAGAATGCAAGCAGAGCAAAAGAAAGCAATCCTGGCTTTGGAATGGTGTATCAGCCTGTGGTGTTTGCATCATACAGTTTTATGATTTTATCAGGCAGACTACATTAAGGGGTCTTCAACTTTGATTATATTGATTATATACAACATAATAGTCCATAAGGAAAAAATGCCATGCATGGCTTCAATCCTTAATTTTCACTAACTCTTGAAGCCTCTAATGAAGTGCAAATATATTTAATTTAAAAACCTGCATGAATATATATGTAATGAAAAAGGCTAGAAATCTCACAATTTAAATAAGAAATTAATAAAATGTTAAGGATTTTAGAGGATTATTATCTTGATTGTATGCTAGATATTTTTACTTCATGTTTTTATTCTTGATGCTACAAGAGTGCTCATTCTAGATGTTTTATTTCTAGCTTCTTTAAATTACAGGAAGTGAAGTTGATCTGCTTGTTGCATGGGATTAGTGTTTTACCTGAAGACTGTATGTTATTTTACATAGTGAAAGCTTTATATACAGTTCTGATATAAGGTGGTTCTATTTTAAACCTAGAAAAATGTTTAAAATTTTCAGAATTTTTGTTCAAACATTCAAGTGTAGAATCGTGTATAGTACTAGATACTATATATACTTCTATAGAATCAAGTGTAGTACTAGATTCTTTATTTGAAAAATATATAAAAACATTTTCTCTAATTTTAATTTCATTTCCAATGTCTGAATCTGCTTTCCAAATATGAACAAATTCGTGTTCCTGTAAATGTCATTTTGATTTTAATGATGGGGAGGTGAGGATCACATCCTCTCATTATTTGTCTTTTGCATGAACAGTGTTACACCGTGGAATTATTCCAATTTAACTGAAGGAGAACAAGATCAAGTTCTGCATGGTTCCAGTGCCATAGTTGTTTTCTAAAGAACTTTGGTTTTACGGGTCTTCTGTTCTACATTCGTGTAGGCAGTATGTATGTTTAAGGAGAAGTGTTTGGCCTCCTTTGGAACTACACATCAGAAGAAAATCTGCCTTTTTATCGTTTTTTTTTAATTAAAGAAGAGATAAGGTGATAAGCAGATTACTTTTCCGGTACCTCACATTTTATTACGTTACCTCTTAAACATTTTTAAATGAGAGTCAGTGACTCTAAAATGCTTGTATATTGTTGTTGTTTGTTTGGGTTTTTTTAATTTCAGAAGGTGTGTGGATGTTGTTTATTACGAAACCGCATATGTATGTGTGCACGCATGCAAGTGTGCGTGTATGTATGTCTGTAGAATGAAGTGGAGGAAGACAGTGTCTCCTTTATTTTATAAGATCTACTTCGTGAGTAGTCTCACGCTTTCAAAAAATGCCAAGACCAAATACAGGAACTTCAGCTCTAAACAGAGAATGTCCCGGAAAGGTTTGAAGTAATGAAAAAGGGGGTTTAGTCTCTCAACATAGTTGTTTTCACCATCAAGTCACGTTGTAATCAAATAGTGTGACAGCTAATTTTTTAAGTGGAATTGGAATCAATTATATGAAATCAGCCTAAAATGTGATTTTGTTTCTAAAATATTATTTTTCTTTTTATGTGCATTTCAAAAACTTGCAATAAATATTTAGACTCTTAATTTACTACACGTCAATCTAAAAATCTACTTTGGTATTTTAATCAGAGTCAGTCTGCTTAATTGTTACTCCTGCCCCATCAATCTCAGTTTTGCACTAACTTGAACAATGCCACTTTTGCTATTTGTGCTTTAATTTGATTTCCATTCTCAGTTTATGAACAGCAATAGGGTCCTGCTTGAATATTCATTAGCTTTGAATTGTGAGCTATGAAAAGGTGCTTTCTTTTACCTTAATGAAAGTGGCTCAGCATGGGGCGGATCAGTAATGACATTTGATTTTAAGCATCCTGCAAATATGCTTCTTATTTATTGACACATCTTGTCCAAACAGCTCCCTCGCAAGTTAGTGGAGTAATGAAAGAGAGAGTGCTGCAGAGGAGTGTGGAGCTTTCCTGGCAGGAACCAGAACATCCCAATGGAGTCATTACTGAATATGAAATCAAGTATTATGAGAAAGTAAGTGCTAAGATTATCTGTAATCTACAACAATGTGCCATTTGCTTCATGTTGGCTTGCTGTGTTGTGGAGCAGTGTTCAAGCCATTAGCTGTCAACTATTCTGTCTCTTTAAAGTCATAGTGATTTTGCTCATTTTTAATAACTAGTGAGTCCCTGCAATTGTCACTGCTGCTGTATATCTCATATTTGGTATCCTAAAAATTAAATATCCTTTCGAAATCTGCCCTTTTTTCCCCCTTTCTTTTTCTATCAAGTTGGACTTGGATATTTTACTATGATATTTATAATTTTCCTGTCTCTTCTACATTGTGTTTAAAGCTAGTTTCATTTCCTTCTATGTCACTGTAATTCCAGTCTTGTGAGGATATGTCAAATATAACTCTTGACTGCATTTGGTATTTCCTTATGAGCTAGGCAGCTTCAACTTGATGTCTGAAAACTTCCAAAGCACTTCCTACAGTTTCAGGTGATAAATATGTCTTATTCCTTATTTGTTCTTTTAAAAAGTCCCAGCATTGTGAAATTTATTTTTCACTTGTTCTCTCAACACAATAATGAATTGAGGGCTGCTTTTCAGCAGTAGGTGAAGTGATCTTTGTTTCTGGTAGAGTGAAATGGCAATCTTACTGATGTCAGGCGGAGTTTTGCCATTCATTTCAGGGTGTCTAGGGCTTCATTCATGATAACTTTGAAGTACTCCAGAATAAAAAAATTCTGACAACTTTAAGCTGGATGAAAGCAGAGTGAAGGCAGGTTCTGCAGCTATATGTTTGCCATGGGACCCAGACTAAATGTGCCTCCTCCAGATTCTCTAGTAAATTTCCTACAGCATGTAACATATTCCTAATTTTTCTAAAACATTCTGAGAGAAAAAAGAAATAATTAAAAGGCAAAAGAAACAAAGGAGTTCCTTTGTGGTTGCTTCTGAAGACATTTCATTTCTGCAAACAAGGTAAGAGTATATCTATATCAAAAAGAGAATGTCAGCTTACTAGGTAACATAGAATTAGGTAAATTCAGACCAGATTGGATCTAATATCAAGTGTCACATCCAATTTTCAGCACTGAATTGCACAAATATACTTATCAAAAGATCTTTATATGATTTGGGAAGGGAATAAAATGTTTATTTGTGGATGCTAAGTCCCAGTTTAAGTTGTTCGCTTTAATCATTTATAACAAAATTTACCAGATATGTACAGATAGGTAAACAATTAAAAAAAAAAAGTACTAATTTTAGCAGAGCTTTTGTTCCTCAAGCATGTGTGTGTGTGCACACATTAAAAAAATAAAAAAAAGTTACATATTTGCCAAAGGCAAAATTGTTCTTTGCGCAAAAAAGAAAAAAAAAAAACTGCAACAAACAAAACAAAACTCAAACTGCAAACCAAACAACATGGGTTGTTCTGGTTTCTTTGTTTTTTGGGGGTGTTTTAATTTGCAAACTTGTTTCTAATATCTTAAAATAGTTTAAATAGGCAGTGAAAAATTATTGAGATACTAGACATTTCATATGATGATAGCTTTTTTTAATGGGGCTTGTATTATTTTCCCCATACAATCATGTTAGCTGTTACTTTGAATAAACAGAATTCTGCTACTAGTTTCCTGTGTTTGCAAAGGGAAGAACTGATGTTAAAGTTACATTGCAATGGAAAGAAACCTACCAGTTTTTTTATACTTAGTACAGTGAAATTAATAAAAGAATAAGAAGCTCATCCTATGCACAGTCACAGATCAACTGGACTACATACCTTTAATTCAGTGAGACAATTTTAACACATATACTTCTCTTCCTTCTAAAATAATGCAGTTCAGCTTAAAAGGTACTTCATAAACTACTACTCAGAATGAGAGAGGCAGCTTAAGTTTTGTGTTATTAATTGGACAGAATCTTGGGCAACATGATCTAGTGTGAGGCATCCCTGACCTGGTAAGGGGGTTGGAACTAGAAAATCTTAAGGTCGTTTCCAACTCTAATCATGCTATGATTGTATGATTCTATGAATTAAAAATAAATAAAAAATAAAATCTGAACTTTCAGCTCCTTTTAGAGTGAAATTAAATCAAACATTTTTGTGGTTCTGAAATATTCTGATAAGTGTTTTTTTCACCTCTTATTTCTGGCTAGGGCTGGAATGCAAACTGCCTGAAATCTCCCAAGCCTTTCTTACGAGATTTCTAGCACAGGTTATTTTTATTTCTTTGTTACTTATTTATTTTGAATAAAAACTTTTGGCAATTCAGATAAGCCTTATTTATGCATTAAAACGCAAACTCAGATATTCCACTGTGGCTTTCATTCCTGAACCTGTTTACGCTTTCCTTACACTTGTTTCTCATCTCTCAAGCATTCCTGTTCTTTCTCACATACCAACATACATTCCGCCATGGTCCTCACAGATGATTTAAACCCTCTTGGAGAAGATACAGAAACTTGTGGTTAGCCAAGTTGGTAGGCTTGCTCAAATAACAGAGAGGGCATGAACCAAGAGAAGCCATTACTGAATCTCAGAAAAGAAATCATTTATGTTGTATTTAACCCTGTATTTCAGCAAAAGCCTTTGCTGCTTTACTGACTGCAAAAGGGGAAGGTTCTCCGTCACTTTTAGCTGGCAAAGTGCTATTGAAATGAGCTACAGATTTATTCCTTCCCTCTGTATTCATCTCATTAGCACTGCCTCGTATGGCTCATGCTTCTCTGGTCATGTGGTGCATTCAGATGGTTGGTTAATTCATCTCTTCTGCCCTTCAAATCAGGGTTGCATCTGCTACTGAAAATCAACAGGGCTGCACATATCTGTGCTGAAAGATAATCTGGATCAGTAAATGTGATGAATAAGTAGAGCTTTCTGAATACTGTAATGATCTGTGATACAGCTTTTGTAGTATTTGAAAGTGAGTTATTACTCATAGGGTTCGTATTCTTACAGCTTCAGATTTGGGGGGTGTCATACTGAGATTACTTCCCTAGGTTCTTCTCGATGCCATAGCTTTAAAACCTGAGAAAAGGCTAAAATTCAGAGAAAAAAAAAACTAAATGAAAACTGAGTTAGGGATTTCAGAATTTGGTGCAAAATCCAGGCTATTATACATTGGCAGTCTGATATATTTTAAAGGTATTGGAAGATAGCAAGGGAAGGGGTTCTGACCAAGAAAGAACAAATTTCCCTGTCCTTGCACTCTTTAGACCCCACAGATCCTATTGGAAAGCTGTGGTTGAGCTGTTTTCTCAGCAAAGTCTCACAAAATGTTATCAGTGCGAAAGAAGCAATCATTTTATGTCTGGATGTTTTATGGGTAACAACATGAGCATCCCATTTGAATTTTATGTTATACTTAGAGCTCCTCATTGCATTGACAGTATTTTGTAATACTCCATGGGGTATGCTTTACTTTTATGTTGGGGAAAAAAAAAAAGCATTCAACAAATTGAAATAAACTACCCTGGCTGGCTGTCAGTTGTTGATGTGCAACCATGACAAAATCTGACCTGTAAATGTAATTTAATCTTTTGTCCTATTGTTTCCAGGATCAAAGGGAGAGGACCTATTCAACAATGAAAACCAAGTCCACTTCAGCTTCTATTAATAACCTAAAGCCAGGAACAGTGTATGTTTTCCAGATTCGTGCTTTTACTGCTGCTGGTTATGGAAATTACAGTCCCAGACTGGATGTTGCCACACTAGAAGAAGCCACAGGTAAACAATTAGTTTTATATGAAATTAACAGTTTCAGAAGAAGTAGTAAGTAGAGCAAGAATGGAAAGAGCCATAGGCAATATTATTGAAACTGGAAAGAATGAAGTTCTACATGAAGGTGGATTTTTGTAACTGTATTTTGAAGGATGCGTTCAATTATATTTTCTACCACACAGAGGCAAATTACAATCCTATGAATAGCTGGAGATTTGTAATGTATCAGCTTCTTCTCCTCTGATGGTCTTCTAACACAAAAATACTTTTTTCTTTCAAATACGCACCTCTTTCCCCCCTCGAGAAATGAGTAGTGGTGAGCTGAATAACTCTACTAGATTCTTCTGTAACTGGGGAGAGGAGGGAAGAGGATTTAAGCCCACAGTCTGCTCCAGGTCATTTTTACCCTGTTTGGTTTCCTGAAAAAATTCTTTATAGTTTTGTTTATGTGTGTGTTGTTTAAGCTGTATGTCCATCTTTAGTGTCTTTTGACTTCATTGGCTAGTTTCAACTCGGTTTAGTAATGAAACAGGTCTCAAAGATACTAGATTTCTTTAAGGCTCATGTGATACATTGTAAGCTGTCTAAAGAAAACACAACCTCTCAGAAACCCTCACAGTGGAAAGTATGAAGCTGAAGTACAGTCTCAGTACAGCGAATCTGGCTGTGACAGCTCAGCAGAGGGATAACATTTTGGGAGAGTTTGCTCTGTCCTTGATCCTATCCTGAACTCAATTTTGTGCCCTTATTTGTCCAAAAATCACACTGATACCTTTTTTTCCTCACCACTGTAGATATGTGAGTGCATGCTTGGTGAAAATCTTCCGCATTTTGGGTTTTCTGACCCAAATGGGCCATTCACAGGCACTGCCTGTGTCCCTGGCAGCTTCACTGCTCTGTCACAGACCTAAATTTGGTTAACTCTGTTTTGAACCATTTGCTTCAGGTTAACCTTCCTGACAGTGGGTCAGCCAGGTTTGGAGCTGAGAATACATGGTCTACAAAGATGCCAACTCTGAACTCTGTGCAGCATATCTAAGATGTGGATGTACACTAACAGTTGGACTTGGTGATCTTAATGATCTTTTCCAACCTAGTTGATTCTGATTCTGTGATTCTAATGCATCTTATTAAGTGCAGCCAGATGTCTCCTGAACAGTTTGTCAGTATTATTCTTAAAACACAGCAGTTAGGTCTTGATTTCACCTGGGTTACACACAGAATATGGAAACTATCAATAATGAATAATACCACATATCTAATAGACATAATTGAAATAGCAATTATCATAATAGCAGCAATAAACTGTTATTACTAATATTATTAGCTCTGTGTCTGATAGCATACTTTCCATTTGTAGGGTTCTGTTTTAGAAAGAGTCAATAGCAGAATCCTCATTTTGCAAAATGGGAACCTGAAGTACAGGCAGAATTAATTTGTTTTAAGTAGATTTCCAGAAAACAAATTAAAAGTCTATCATAATCTGTCATATGTTTCTACTAGTGAGCTATTTTATTGTCCATAGTAGTTTAAAATTAGTAGACCAGAATGTTTCCCTAGCATTTCCTTAATTACCTGAGTGTTTTTTATGTACTGAATGTAAGTACACTGGTAGCCACTAAGATTAGCAAAGATAATTTCAGAAGTAAACAGTCTTGACTAGACTTTGGTCAACATACTGAAAATCAGGAAATCCTAGAATAAATGCATCTCTGACCATGCCCATGCACCCTTTTTATGACTCTTGTGATGAAAAACTGCATATAAACCAGGGACACCCTTGGCCAGTATGCACAGCAGATTTTTCTCATATCATAGGCCAGCTTTGTGTTTTGACACGCCATGTAATGTCCTGTGTTTTCATTAACATTTTAAAGGAAGGCCTTTACTGGATCATTTTGAGGAAATACACCTCAAGCAAAGTACTGTACAAGTGAGCAGTAAACCAGTGTTACGCTACCATTTAAAGGTGTTGACTTTTCATTATTCCAGTGGATTTCTGACTGCAGCTTTTAAATATGTTGACATATTTAAAGAATATATATATGTAGTGTGAGTATACATATATACATATATATACACACATATATATATGTGTATATATATACACATATATATACACACACATATATGTATTTATGTAAGAATATATATATACATATATACACACACACATATATGTATTTATGTAAGAATATATATAGTGACCACCACAATCAGCTGGTCATGTTGCCAGCTAGAATTTCTCCTGGCTTTTCAACTGGTTGGCATCTTTTGGCTGGTGCTGTCCATTAAGTAGATTTTTGTACTCTGCTCCTGTTTATAAATTGTGAAAGAAACAGCATGGGCACTTTTAAATATTTAAAGACTTATGTCATAGACACATAGAATGGTTTGGGTTGGAACAGGCTTTAAAGATAAATTTAGTTCTAACCCCCCTGCCATGGGCAGAGATACCTCCCACTAGACCAGGTTGCTCAAAGCCCCATCCAGCCTGGCCTAGAACTCTTCCAGAGATGGGACATCCACAGCTTCTCTGGACAACTTGTTCAATGCCTCACCACTCTCACAGTGAAGAATTTCTTCCTAATCTAAATTTACCATTCCCCTTTGTCCTATTCCTACATGCCCTAGTAAGAAGTCTCTCCAGCTTTCTTGTAGGCCCCTTTAGGAACTGGAAAGCTGCTCTAAGGTCTCCCCTGAGCCCTCACTTCTCCAGGCTGAATAAGCTCAACTCTCAGCCTGTCTTCATAGGAGAGGTGCTCCAGCCCTCTGATCATTTTTGTGGCCCTCCTCTGGACTCATTCCAACAGGTCCACATCCCTCTTGTGTTGGGGGCCCCATAGCTAAATAGCAGTGTGTCACAAGAGCAGAGTAGAGGGTGAGAAGAGGTCATCTTCCTCGACCTGTTGGCCATATTCTTTTCATGCAGCCCAGCATACAGTTGGATTTTTGGGCCGCAAGATGTCCATTATACTAATAGCATCTGACATATAAAATATACATAGTTTATACTTGTACTTGCACATATCTTAGATGTTAGGCTTTGCATGCCTCTTTATGTAAAAAATTTAAAATTATAAAGTAAAAATACTTTATAAAGTAAGGCTATTTCTATTTTATACTGTACAAACAGTGATTAAAGTACTTTGAGCTGTGTTTGCCACAGTCAAGTACTTTAATCACTGTGGTTTTTTTCTTGAAATCATTGATGATATTAGAGATGAAAGTCTCCCAGGAAGAAAACACAAATGCACAGAAAATCACTTAAGTGGTAATTTTATTTTTTGATTTACTAAAGTGTTTTAAAGTTATATTAAGTGACTTGTAGCCAGTGCATCTAAAGATAATCCTGTGCTTTTTTAATCAAAGGGGATTTTGCCACTTGTTACAGCTTTAAGATTCAGCACAACCTGGCATGAAGATTTGCCTTTTCCTTTTGCCATGAATCATTTTTAATCAAGCAAGGTTGAAGTAATATGCAGAGGCAAAATTTATTCCTATTGTCAGAATTAAAACACTACTACAAATTTTTATAGATGACATAAAGCATAATATATAAGGAAGTAATATTTGGCCTAAATGAACTCAATTTATTGTCAACACTTCCATGGTGGGCTTCATCAGCAGTTCTTTTCTGCAACTCATACGTTTCAGATTGCTTTCATGAGAAGTCACTGGAGGAGCAGCACAGCTTTACAGCTGAGCTCCTTTTTTAAATCCTCCAAGGTGTTTGGATATGCATTTCCCATCCCTACAACCATATATATCTAAAAGGTGCTTTTAACTCTTTTCAGTTAAGCGTTGGATTTGAATGTGGTCATTCATTTAGATATTCAAATATCATAATATCAGACTAGCTGTAGCTAATTGCCCAAGTACAAAGTCCCTGTCTCACCCTCTTGAGTCTGAGTACAGTTTAAGCAGTAGAAAGGGCAGACTTCCCTGTCCTGCTGGTGGTTCCCTGCCATCACCAATGTGGCAGCACCAGTTACAGGTAACCAAATCATGCACCCCCTGGAAGGATCATCTGCAACTCAAAATCATTCCTCTAAGAACACTCTAGCATCTTTTTTTTTTTTCTGCCAAACCACAGTGATCATTCGAGAAGCTGGATTCTGATTCGCCCTTACACTAACAGACTGAGTTCATAAGACAGAAAAGAGAAGCAGCACAGAGTACCTGAATGAAGGCAAATGCCAGACTCCTGTCACTGAATTCATACCAGACCATGCCCATAATCAGATCTTTTGTTTTGTTTTGTTTTAAAAATGTAAAAATATATCATACATTGAATCTTACCTTACTAGTTGGCCAGTGTGCTATGTCCCCAGCAGTTTCCCAGACCCCAATTAACATCACAGAATCAGAATAGTTAGGGTTGGAAAGGACCTTAAGATCATCTAGTTCCAGCCCCCCTTGGCTTGCTTACTGCATGTGCCAGTATCCAGAATCTGAGAGGCAGTTATGCAGAGCAACCCACTCACATATGTCAACCTCTATGCACTCAAATTGGCTGCTAGATTAAGTGACAGGCTGGGCTGGGTATTTTGTCAAACTCTGTTAGATGGTTGTATCTTTGCACCCTTGCCATTGTCACAGGGTACTGCCTCTTCTGGACTTTTAAGTGAGGTTTGCACTGAAGTTCATAGTAAGAAGTGAACAGCTTTAGGAAGGGCTGTATTTTACATAAATTTGGCATTGTTTGGGGTTGTCTGCTTTGATGGCCTAGTGATGTTACAGGAACTGAGTTGTATTACCTGTGTACCTATATTTTTGCATGAGATAGTGATCACTGATTTCCTTAAAGTTCCACAAGTGGGATATATGCAGGCCTGCAGTCGCATCCTACTGACCTGGATATCTCAGAAATGTACAGTTAATCAAAGATAAGCATTTGTTCTTTTCAGCTTAAGACCAATATGAATAATGAGATCTTCTTCACCTGCGTTAGGATAGAACATAGAAAACTTACAATTTCTTTAGGAGATAAAATTGAAGGGGAGAAGGGGAGGGAACTTCCCCCTAATGCAAATGATTCCTTATCTGTGTAGTATAAGAAATTGTTTATTATTTTTTGTGGAAAGTAGTTGGTACAAGTCAGTGTCAGTAACAAAATAAATCATGTTGGTTGGCTTACTTCTCCCAAGACAGAGCAAATAAAAGTCTGGTTTTTTGCTTCTATGGGAACCTCTGAAGTCTGCAACAGGAACCTGATCTTATGGAATTCATAAAATCCTCATGTAGACATTCCAGTTCAGTTAGCACTACTACCAGTTAACCATTGTTAACACACCATCTACAATTCAGTTAATCAGCAGTCAATTGGGTTTCCTTTTTTTTTTTTTCTCTCTCTCTTTTATTTCTCTGCTGCTTCCAAATGACTCAGACTTTCAGAGACTTTCAGAGTCTCTTGCTCATCATCACTGCCTGATGTCTCTTCCTTCACTCTCAATCTTTTGGCCTAGATCCTCGCTGCTATAAACCTGTGTTGCTTCATAGTGTTCATTAGAGCTGTGCTCATTTAATGTGACTGTGTACATGACCACCCTCATTAGATGTCAGGCAAGCAATGTATTTAACAAACCTTGAGGTTTCTCAGGCTAAGTGTTTACATCCTCAGTTTGCATTAATGTGACATGCATGCATTTGCATATATTAATAATATTGGCATATCTGAATAAAAAGTGATAATGTGTGAGTATTTCAGCTTGTAAATTTTCTGAAGCATGGAGAATTCCATTTTGTATATGTGCAGGCACCTTTTTGCGGCTAAATGATAAGTAATAATTGCAACTTACAACGATAGCAGTAAGAGATAAAAATATGCTAACTAGGATATCAGTGTTAATAGATAGTGTTTCATCTCAAGCATTCTTCTTATAGTTAAGACACTATTTCCTTGGGTACCATCAAAGCCATATCAATCAGTTACAGAGGGGAGGCTAGAAGCAGAGCTCTTCAGGGATTAGTCTCGTACTGTCCACCCTTATAGGGATATTGAGGTCTTCCCTTTTAGGAAGGAGTCAGCCACTCCGCAAAACAGAAGGCAGCACAGAAGTAGGAGGGAGTGGAAGTGGTTGATAATGGCTGTGTCACTTTGGCCAAGTCAATTCTAGCATAGAATCATAGAATAGTTAGGGTTGGAAAGGACCTTAAGATCGTCTAGTTCCAAACCCCCCTGCCATTGACAGGGGCACCTCACACTAAACCGTACCACCCAAGGCTTCGTCCAACCTGGCCTTGAACACTGCCAGGGATGGAGCATTCACAACCTCCCTGGGCACCCCATTCCAGTGCCTCACCACCCTAACAGGAAAGAATTTCTTCCTTACATCCAATCTAAACTTCCCCTGTTTAAGTTTTAACCCATTACCCCTTGTTCTGTCACTACAGTCCCTAATGAAGAGTCCCTCCCCAGCATCCCTATAGGCCCTTCTTGTTCCATGTAGACAATCATTAACTCATCCAGCATTTGGATGAATTTCCAATGGAAGCCCTTCTTTTGACTAACTCTACTGATGTAATAGTTTCAGGTAAAGGTAAAGCAACAGTCTGCAATTCGTAATGGTTGATTTAATTTTTTTGCAGTTCCTTTGTAGGGAATTATTTTAAATTAATCTCTTCTCTGTGCTCCATTTGTAGCCACGGCTGTTTCCAGTGAACAGAATCCTGTTATTATCATAGCTGTGGTTGCTGTGGCAGGAACCATCATTCTGGTCTTCATGGTGTTTGGATTCATCATAGGGCGAAGGTATTGCATTGGCATAAACATGTCTGACCCAAAAACTCTTGAAATGTAGTCTAACCGGGGGTAGTACTTTGCAAAACTGAAATGGAAGTCATTTTTAGTAAGGACAATTTTAATTTAAATCCCATTTTCAATTATACAATTTGTCCTCTTACTTTGGCAAGGCACACTTAAATCAAGATGTTCTTTTTGTCCTATGTAAATGTTCTGAAAAGGATCCCCTAGCAGGTTCTTTACCTGTACTCCTCAAAGTCCCTCATTCTGTTCAGTTTTCTCACGTGGAGAAGTCTGACACTTTATCTGATCAGCCTTTAAATGACTTTGCATTCAAGAAAAAGAGGCACAGCAGTAAGTTTAAGAATACCCTCATGTAAAACACTATTCTGCTTTCAAGTTCTTTAATCTTCTCTTTCATCTGTAGAAGCTTTTCACCAGAACTAGAATTTTCTCTTTAGGACCTGTCCCAACTGGTATTTAATACAAAAACCTTTTGATTGCAACTCTTCATGATTTATTTAAAACTCTGCTGTCAAGAGAATTATAGCTGAAATTTACAAAGGACCTACAGCAGTTAGGTGCTCAGTGCCTGAAAATCCCAGCCTGAAGAACTGATTCCATGACTTTAGATGCAAGGAAGTAAATCTTTATTTACCAGTAAAGCCCTTTTCTTTCTTTTCAGGCATTGTGGCTATAGCAAAGCTGATCAAGAAGGGGATGAAGAACTTTACTTTCATTGTAAGTGTTTTGCTTTTTTCTGCCTTTCAAAAATTTCCAACTGCAATAGTGTAGACAATACTAAAACATCAGTCCATAAGTGACAAAGCCGTAAGAAATTCAAAAATGCTGTGTAAATAGCAAGTTGGAGGTTAAACACTGTACAAATGTGACCTAAACAAACAGAATGTGGATTAGAGTCAACATTGTTCATACAAACGGTTTTAATTCTATGCATGCATATGATACACTGCTGTTTTCATTCTCCTTTTTTGTTCCCTCCTTTTGGTTGCTTTGAATGCATGTTTCACGCTGTCCTAATGATCCCTTGGAGGTGCAGTATTTGAGAAACATTTGGCTAGGTGACTATATGATCTTTACCTCAGGCAAACTTCAGATTAAGAAAGTCTGGGTCATTGCATCACCCTAACAATGAACCTGTTCTGCTCAAAAGCTGTCTCCTGCTACTGTGAATACTGTAGCAACAGTATTTACAAAACATAATGTCATTAAAAATAGAACACTTAATATGAGAAGAAAGGCTTCTTTCTAAACAAAGGCTGCTTTCTAAAGAAAGTACTTCTTTACTGTTCTCTATTCTAGAATCACTTGCCTAGCTAAGAGTAGCACCTAATGCCTCTCTTGTTAAAATCACAGCTACTGTCAACTTTATGCAAGATCCTGGGAAAATTCAATAAAATACATCTTTCTCAGGTAATGACAATTGAAAATATAAGGGGAAAGGAAGGCATATGCAAGAATAATTTAATTTTCATCAAAATACTGTTTAAAAAATGTTTTATTTTCACCCTTTCTCATTTCAGTTGTAATATCATTTTGACATGAGAAATTAAAAATGTTTTAATTTCTTTTAGAATCAGTCATTAATATGGGAAGCAGAGTAAAACTAAGTTGCAAAATTATTTTGAGCATCCAGAATTGCAAAATCACAATTAGAATTAAATTGAATATAAGTTCTGAAGCAGAAAAATGCTTGGGTTTCATCTTCCAAGTCTCATATTGGTAGAATTTGCCATTTAATCATGATATGCTGTATGTAGCCTTTGTTGTCTACCAATAATTGCAGCTGTAGCTTAAATCCTTTAGAATGGTTTGTCTTATTTTACACGTTAAAATAATGAGCTATTATGAGAATGTAATGTCACATGGAGAATGAAGTATCCACTAGTCACAAATTCATAGCATCTTCTCAATCTGTGCCTCTTTAAATGAGTAATTCTAGCCAAAGCTCCACTCAAAATCAGATCAAGTTTCTGTTTTACCTTTCTGCCCTGAGAAAAAGAGATCAGATTTGTTCGTGGTCCCTGAGTTTGGGTGTGCTGCTACCTAAATCGTTTAAATGCAGCGAGTATTAAACTGAGTAGTGACATCATTGCTCTTCATAATCTGTGCAGGAAAGCTGGATAACAATAATGGGAGAAGAATTATTTATCATGCACCTTGCAGTGCATCTGATTTTAAAGAATTCATCAAAAATCTGATGTTACTTAAATGTTACTATTCTGAAAGTGATGGATTTGAAATTTGACTCTCATAGTGCATTATAAGCTTTTCACATTTTCAGAAGAGCTGGTGCTTTTGCTTTTAAAATCCCTCGTTATTCCTTGAAGGAGAAGATCAACTATGTGTTCTTGTATGTCAGTGTATTAGCAAAAGGAATGTGCCAGCTAAATAATTCCTTTTCTTGTCTCCATTATTGGTGACATTTTTTGTTTCAGTGAAAGTCTAAGTGAATTAATGTGAAAGCTGCTACTTAATGACTAATAGTTGATCTAATAAATGATGAGACTTTATAAGTGTTCATTTCCCTCATTTTACTTTCAAGAAATCTGGTTGTGCAGCAAATCAGTCAGAAGAGTTTGCATACACAGTCTTTTTAGAATTATAGCACCATATATAAGTCACTTTTTGCCGAGCTAGTGTTTCATCATCTGTTAATTGAAGGTGTAGTTTTTAATTTTATTGGTTAAGCCTGTGCAGAACAAGATCCAGTGCTGTGGTCATCAGCTTGGTCTCAGAGCTGTGAATACTAATTTGGTGTTCTTTTGCTCCATAAAATCATCACAAACATTTTTCTGTGCTGAGGTACCAGAGTGGATTTTCAAAAAACATAACTTACAACAAACACTTTCTTAGCAAAAAAGCTTTAAACTAATCATTTTTTTTAAGTATGTTTTAAAGCACTGTGTTTAATAGAGTACCATATATTTCATTTCAGTCCCCCTCAAGTCTGTGTGACCTTAAGGGCTACACTTAAAGATACAAGTACAATGGAGGAGTTTAGTCAAGCAATTCAGATTTATATTTGGTTTCCTCCTACCATTTTCTTCTAACAATGTCTTCAAATCCAGGCCAGCATTATTTCATGTTGGTATGCCAGGATAGCCTTGGCCTGTCAAAATGTTTTATGACAGCTTGAATAAAGAGCCACTAGAGGCCCACTAGAGATTCACAAGGTTACCTCCAATCCAGGCCCTTTATCACAAACACAAAAGGATAGCACCTTCTCCATCTCCCTGCCTGATAGCACTATTAGAGGAGGTTATCCTATTGCTTTCTTCTCATTTTCTCTAGTCTTTTCAGGTTTTAATAAATATTTATAATTTCAAAAATTTTTATCATTATCAACACAATTGGAAGAACTATTTAAATACATAATATGGCAGATAACATCTAGGCAACATTTGAAATATTTTCTCTGGTTGTAAATCCATTAGATTACTCATGCTATTTCTCTAGCTTTTTCTTATGAAGTTTGGTGGTTTTTTGGTCAGTAATATGATACATCATTACTAAGCTATTTTTTAATATATTTTGAAATCTGAAGTATTTTGTGTTCAATTACAAAAGTACAAAGCAACCATAAATTATTTATTATGACTTCTGATCCTATTCTTGTATATCTGTACATCAGTTAGGGGAGGACCATCCTTGCATTTTCATATTAATTCACTGATTTAATTAAAGCTCAAGACTGTAATCCTTGTGAGCTGAATTTATTTCTTAAAAATTGCTTCATTAATAGATTTCCAGGGCTGCTCTACTTTCACCAGACGTTTCTTCCTCCACCAGAAGAGCAAAAAATAATTTTCCTGAATTAGCAGCAAACTAAAGGAAAAACTATGTGCTGGCCTGAGCGCTACGCCGGCTGAGTCGCACCAAGTCCTATAATGGAGAAAGAGGGAGCAAAAACGAAGTTTCTGCATATTCACAGTATCACAGTATGCTAGAGATTGGAAGGGACCTCGAAAGATCATCTAGTCCAATCCCCCTGCCGGAGCAGGAACACCTAGATAATGTTACACAGGAATGTGTCCAGGCGAGTTTTGAATGTCTCCAGGGAAGGAGACTCCACAACCTCCCTGGGCAGCCTGTTCCAGTGTTCCGTCACCCTCACTGAGAAGTTTCTTCTCAAGTTTAAGTGGAACCTCTTGTGTTCCAGTTTGTACCCGTTACCCCTTGTCCTGTCATTGTTTGCCACTGAGTAGAGCCTGGCTCCATCCTCATGACACTTCCCCTTTATATATTTATATACACTAATAAGGTCACCCCTCAGTCTCCTCTAAACTATAGAGACCCAGCTCCCTCAGTCTTTCCTCATAAGGGAGATGCTCCACTCCCTTAATCATCTTAGTTGCCCTGCGCTGGACTCTCTCCAGCAGGTCCCTGCCCTTCTTGAACTGAGGGGCCCAGAACTGGACACTATATTCCAGATGTGGTCTCACCAGGGCAGAGTAGAGGGGAAGGAGGACCTCTCTCGACCTACTAACCACCGCCCTTCTAATACACCCCAGGATGCCATTGGCCTTCTTAGCCACAAGGGCACAGTGTTGGCTCATGGTCATCCTGTCGTCCACTAGGACCCCCAGGTCCGTCTCCACTACACTGCTCTCTAACAGGTTGTTTCCCAACCTATACTGGTACATGGGGTTGTTCCTGCCCAGATGCAGGACTCTACACTTTCCCCTGTTATATTTCATCAAGTTATTCCCTGCCCAACTCTCCAGCCTGTCCAGGTCTCGCTGGATGGCAGCACACCCTTCTGGCATGTCAGCCACTCCTCCCAGCTTAGTGTCATCAGCAAACTTGCTGATAGTACACTCAATTCCCTCATCTAAATCATTGATGAATATATTAAATAATACTGGTCCCAGTACTGACCCTTGAGGCACTCCACTAGTTACAGGCCTCCAACTAGACTCCACCCCATAGACTACAACTCTCTGGCTTCTCTCCTTCAGCCAGTTCACAGTCCACCTCACTACCCGATCATCCAGACCACACTTCCTCAATTTAGCTGTGAGGATGCTGTGGGAGACTGTGTCAAATGGTTTGCTGAAGTCAAGGTAGACCACATCCAGCGCTCTGCCATCATCCATCCACTGTGTTATTTCCTCATAAAAGGCTAAGAGATTGGTCAAGCATGATTTCCCCTTGGTGAAGCCATGTTGACTGCCCCTCATAACCCTCTTATCCTTGATATGCCTTAAGATGGCACCAAGGATAAGGTGTTCCATCACTTTCCCAGGGATGGAGGTGAGGCTATAGTTACCGGGGTCCTCCTTCTTGCCCTTTTTGAAGACTGGAGTGACATTTGCTTTCCTCCAGTCCTCAGGCACCTCTCCCGTTTCCCAAGACTTGGTAAAGATGATGGAGAGTGGTCTAGCAATGACTTCCGCCAGCTCCCTCAGCACCTGCCGGTGCATCTCATCTGAACCCATGGATTTATGGATGTCCAGATTGCTCAACTGATCTCTAACCCATTCCTCATTGACTAAGGCAAACCGCTCCATTGACCTGACTTCATCTAAGGTCTCGGGTACAGGGCTCTTCAGGACTGCCTGCAGCAGAGTAGACAGAGACAAAGAAGGCATTCAGTAACTCTGCCATCTCTGTATCTTCTGTCACCAGGGCACCCATCCCCTTCATCAGTGGGCCTACATTGCCTCTGGTGTTAGTTTTATCTGCCATGTATTTGAAAAAGCTCTTTTTGCTGTCCTTGACCCTTCTCGCCAGGTTTAATTCTAAGGAGGCCTTAGTCATCCTAGCTGCCTTCCTACATCCTCTAGCAGCAGCCTTATATTCCTCCCAAGTGGCCAGCCCCTCCTTCCATGACCTCCTCTTCCACTTGAGCATACCCAGGAATTCCCTATTTAGCCACGCAGGTCTCCTGGCCCTCTTCCTTGAGGAAGCACTTAGGTGCTTGAGAGAGGGAATAATTGTGCCACAGAGCCCACTTTCCCTTCCTGTGCCTTTACAAGTCAACTGCAAGTGTTTCTCATCTTCATATTTGAGTGCAAGAAACATACCTAAAGATAGAAATTCTAAGTGCTGTGAATAAAGTTGGCTATTGCCACAGTCTGCAAATTGAAGTAGGTGGAGGAGCCTTTCAAATCCTGATGGAAGACAGATAACATAAAGAAATGCTGTTTGTGCTGGGAAAAGAGGATAAGCTGTCCTTACACAGAAAAGAAAGTTTTGTCTGTCTCCTCTGCTGGTCTTATATCCCTTCCCCTGCTTTATTTTTACTCCCATTTAACCATTGCATTTTATTTCATTGAACACTAGAGCACTGTTTAACATTCATTACTTTTTTCACTTCAAGGTGGAGATGCAGATGCTAATGTTAGTAATTTACAAAGATGGGATACTGTGTTTGTGTTGGCATGCTTCAGATGATGCCTAAAACTAAGGTTGCTTCTCAGAGTGTCTTGAACTCAAGCAGTGTGGAAACTGGTTCAGTCTTCCAAGGTGCACTCTGCATAATGAAATTCCTGGGCTGTCTGCACAAGAAGTGCCTTTGCTTCATCACAGTCATGCTTTCTTACATCATTACAGTTAAATTTCCAGGCACCAAAACCTACATTGACCCTGAAACCTACGAGGACCCAAATAGAGCTGTCCATCAATTCGCCAAGGAGCTAGATGCCTCTTGTATTAAAATTGAGCGTGTGATTGGTGCAGGTAAGGCTGCTGTGGCTTTCTGATTCAACTGTTCCATTTAGCCAGGATCGAAACTCATACATCATAATGACAGGCAAATAATTATACCTCAACTGTAGAACTTTTTGCATTTGCCAGAGTGGTTAAGAGCAATGAAGCTTCACTCACTTTGTAAATGTAAAAACAAATGGGGAGGGAAACAACAGAAAAGCAAATAAGTAAGTAAATTAAGAGTCTTGCTTGATACTGAAAGTTTGTGGGTTTCTAATTCTGTATCTGCTATTAAAAATTTAATTGGAAGGAGGTGGGCAGTTTTGCTGCTTTCTATTTATTTTCAGAGTAAAGGCATTACCATGACTGCAAATTCTACTCTCTTTCCTTTTGCAAGAGGCCTTTTTGACCTCTGAATTTTGGTTCATGTGAGTAAGGAAAACTGGTTGAAGCACAAAATCTTAAATAGAGACCAGGAAGGTCTTGTTTCTGTATAACAAAACCTTCCCTGAGGTTGTTTTTTGTTCTACCATTTTTCTTTTTGATATTTTCTGAATACAAAAAGTTATTGTTTAACTTCTCATGACTGATTGCAATTGCACCAGCATTACATTGCTTTTCTTCCACTTGAACTGTCTGCCACCTACTTAAGCCATGGTGTTCATGCTCTAAAAAGGCAGTTTCATTTGTTTGCATTAATAAGAGATGTGACATTTTTATTGCACTACTCCATGTAGTGAAATTAAGTTTCTGCGGGTAAGAAAAATATCACATACTTTGGATTCCTGGAGGAAATGTTCTTTTGCTTTCCTGTTGTTTCATAAAAGTATTAGTAGAATAGTTTTCAAATCATCCTGTAGATTGTCATGCACTGTAAATTACATATTGTGGTATTATTTAAAAAGAGAAAACATATCTCTAAAATAAGCTGGTTTACATTTAAAAAATCTTTACATTTAGAATTCACAACACCTCTTTAAAGTAACCTCACTCATGTTGAATCATGTCTTAATCATGTAGTACTGCTGAAATTAACAACACCGCTGAGCAAATTATTCCATCAGATGAGTAAGAGCATAAGAATCCAGCCCTTGCTAACTAGTAATTTTTGTGATGCTACAATGGCAGCATCTCTTCTGATAAATACACAAAATGCAAGTTTTAAATTCAGGATTAGCATAGAAAAATTACTGAGCTGTATATTTTTATTTATGTTTAAAACCCATCTGCATAGCAACAGTTCATAGCACAAAGATATATTCAGCTGGACTTTGCCAGCTCTTTCTGAGCAAAATGCTGAAAACTCTTCAGTTGCAGAGTATACAGTTTAAAATGTATTCTCCCTGTTATGACAGACTAATTCGAGAATGTTAATTTTGTTGACTGCAAATGAATTTATTGATTTTAATGAGTATAACTGATAGCAAAAAAACCCAACCCAATGTGTCAGTAATCATTCTGAAGAAAGTTAATTAGAAGTGCTGTGGTGAAACGATATAATATGTGGGGTTTAGCTGTGGCTTTAACCTGTTGATGTGGATAACAAACAGGAGTGAAACTGAACAGGAACAACAGAAAGTTAGACCTGAAGAAGCAGCTGAAACTCATACATCAAAGAAGAACATGGAATTTCTGCTAGTGACTGCACCAGAAAAGCCACTTAGCAGTCTCAGTATGCATCAGCAGTGCTGGTCACATCAGCTATTGAGTAGTGCCATGTCTGTCTCAGACAAACAGGGTGAAGTATGCTTATGCTCAATTTGCATGAGGGATATGTGCTTTCCTTGCCAATATTTTAATTACCGTCCTGCTGCGGCCAACTGTCAGGTACAGAATATGGTGTCCACTATTTTAACTCCTTGTTCCTGCCGCACGTCCTTTGTTTTAGCTTCTTCCTTGTTGACATGCAGAGGTAATGGCTGTGTGACTGTGCAGTATTCTCACTCTTGTCATATTTTCTGGACCATTTTTGAGGATCATTTCAGCTGAATATACTCTTTTCTTAGGAATAAAAGTAGTTAATTGGCTAGCATCCTGGCCTGAAATGTATAACGTACAAATTCAGATTTCTGATTTGCCTAAGTGTGAGTGATCTGCTTTTGGAATTCAATCAAAATCAGATCACAGAGAGCTGGAAAGGAGTTAAGCCTTAGTTTCTGTATGCCAAGTATCCTAATTACCTGTCTTTGAAGTGTCACATACATACATACTTATACTTGCGTTTTCTTTTCATTGTGGAACAAAAACAATTTTGGAAGGTACTGCTAGAGAAAATTTTATCTTTTAGTAAGTTCTTCTGGCAGGGGGCTGTGAGTACAGTGAGTGGTGAATTCATTAATAGTCATCCATATTGCTAATTAAGTGCAGGAGGGAAGTTAAGGCACCAAGCTAAAGGCATGAGAAGCTAGTTCTTATGTATGTTACATCTATGCCTCATGCTGCTCATAACGGTGATGGATATTCAGACCACAACTCCAGTGCCCAAGGATGGTTGAGGGTAAGGCCTCACCTGTGCAGGCAAGAACAATTATACTCTGTCTGGCCAATTAGCTCACACACAGTATGGTGTTAACAGAGGTATATGGAATGGAATTGGAGTCTAACCTGAATTCATCTAGTGTAGAACAGGAGGGAGAGGAATTTGATTCTCTATGCAATCATCTCCTTGCTGAGTGGAGGTTTGTCCAAACAAGTCAGTTGGAAATGGTACGGTCTGATCAAAGTTATACCCTTCTGGCTGAAGAAGTGAGAAGCTGAGGCCCAGGTACTTTCTTCTCTAAGCTCTGTTGTTGAGGGTGACAGGAGAACAGTGCTGGAACCAGTGATGGTGTCCTAAACAGATTTCACAGAACCCATCCATTAGGGCACTTCAACATACACCTTTTCAAGCATTCAGCCTCATTTCCAAGCATGCTTTTGTTACCAGCCAGGTGCCTTGCCATGGTGTATGTGCATTTAAGTCCTGATCCCACCAGCTTTCTCAGGGCCTCAGTCTATATCCCAAAGGGATTCTCTAATCAACTCTCTGTGTTAGTCTTTCCTAATTCAGTCATTTTTTTTCAGCACTTACCCTAAAACATGTCTTGGGTGTAGGTCTGTCAGCATACTTACGTATGCTCAATAGCTTAAAGTTAAGGCACTCCACAGGTATGCAGGAGATAAATTTAAAACTTTACTTGCTTTGGAGGAGGGACTTGGATCTACATCTCCCATACTCCATATAAATTTGCAAAGTGCCAGGTTATTAAATTTTTTTTTATTAATCTGTCTTTTTAAAGAGATGTTCAACTTTATTCAGTAGAAGATATGTTGCTACACTTTTCTCCTGTATGTCCCAAGAGATATTATTTCCTGGATACAGAATAAGGGGGGGGGGGGCTCTCTCTCTCTGCTGACATAGCTGGGACAATCCTTAAATCTTCTTCAATCTCAATAATAGTGAGGTAGATGTATTGCCATTCAAGTCCACATCTCACATGCTTCATCCTCTTTCCTGTCTGATTACTTTTCTCACAAATTAAGACTGTAGCAGTGGGATTTTTGGTATTTTTGCAGGCTGTTTGGCCTTTTTTTTTTCATATGATTCTTCAGGTTCCAGTTGTCTGTTAGTTTAGAACCTTTTACAAACTTTCAGCATTTGCTTGTGTTTGTTTAATGTAACAAGTCCCACCTTTCATTTCATAATCTGCAAAGTAAATTATCCTGCTTGAAGGTAATAATGTAGTGCTTCATTTAACACCATAATGTTGTTAAATTAAAAGCACCTCTGAAAGACCTTCGTTTTGAAAGGGAAAAAAAAATCAAATCTAAAGACAATAAGGAAACCATGTAGAACAGAATGACATTTTCACTTAGAAATTATATTACTTTTTCTGTAATAGTATTTTCTTATGAAAGCCACTTCACTTTTATTTCCTATTTTTGAAAAAGTAAGAAATTACTAACAAGTCTTTTAAAAGATTCAAAGAACAGTCCTCTAATTAGTTTAACCTGAAGTGTTTACTCTGTAAGGTAGTCAGCAATTCATTTAAAGCACGTGCCTGTCTTTCTGTTCCTAAGTAATCCATCTCAAATATGAACATCACATTTAAAGTTTAAACACATACTTAGGTGTCTAGTTGAATCAAGGCCTAAAAAGAATATGATATTATAGTCAGAGTAATTCAGATTTGATCTAATCCATTTTAGGAGAGTTTGGTGAAGTCTGCAGTGGGCGTCTAAAACTTCCTGGCAAGAGAGATGTTGCAGTAGCCATAAAAACTTTGAAAGTTGGCTACACTGAAAAGCAAAGGAGAGATTTCCTGTGTGAAGCAAGCATCATGGGCCAGTTTGACCACCCCAACGTTGTTCACTTAGAAGGGGTTGTTACCAGAGGTAAGCAGCGTATCAATTTGTTAGTCAAATAACAGCATAATAACAGAAATTACTTTAGCTTATTCGTTGTCAAAGATTCAAATTATAAACAGGCTGCACACTCCTAGTGGATTTTCTCCTGATGTGTAACTAGCTGAAACAATACTTACTTTATGCTACAACCTGAGGAAAAAATTAAGATGCATGCATGAGTAAAAGATGAAGTACTTTGAACTTTTATTTTTCTAGTTTCATTTACCCTCAAACACCATGCAGGGAGATGTCCTTTCACATTATCTGAAGTGTCATTATTCCAGAGTCCTGTTCACACAACAGGAGTTAGGAGAGCACACTGACATTTTGATTTTTGTGGTTTAATTTTGTGAATCATGACCAAGTTCCATGCAGACATATAAGAACTTATTAGAGCTCAGTAACTGTGCTAAGGCCTCAGAAATGTTCGCTGTCTCAGTGATTCAGTTCTTCAAAAGAATAATATCTGTTTTATCAAAAAAAGGTACTCCATTTGTGTTACAATTTCTCAAACAAAATGTCGTCTTTTCTTTCAGGGAAACCAGTCATGATTGTAATAGAGTACATGGAGAATGGGGCCTTAGATGCATTTCTTAGGGTGAGTAGAAAACTGAAGGCGTATAAACATTTTAAGTGCGCTATATGTATAGTATTATACATAATCACTTTTAAAAATACAGTTTTACATATGTGCATATATATATGTATACATGCATTTATATATTTAATTATATACATATAATTAGAACTGTTTTCAGGCTGAAAGGGAGCTGTACAAATACTAGCACTTCTCTACGTTATTTCAATAAAACCAGATCAGAAAAGAGAGGAACAAAGAGGATCACATGAGAACAGTCTAGGAATTTAAGTGATTTAATTTGGCATAGATGTGGTGGTTCACCAGCTGAACTTAAAATCACTGATACCTGAAGCCCAGTGTTCTGCCTTTTGGGAGCAGAATTTTATTGTGTCAGGATGGTGGAAATCATCATACAAGAATTCTTAAATAAACTATGATTGTATTTAAGATAAAAAGGAAAAAGGAATGCAAGTTCACAAAGATTTAACATTTTTTGAGTGTTTGTTCTGAACTGGCTAGTTCTAACTCCTTACAAGACAGTGCAGGATGATGCATAAATGCTCTATAGGGAGCAGAAAAGTTTTTTGTTTGATAAACTCCAAACTATGAATAACATTATCAGTAGCTAAGTTTCCAAAAGGAGATAGTTCTTATTTTCTTGATACAAATAATTACGCTGAGAGTTGAAGAGCATAGAGGCAAACTAAAGAGCTGAGCATCAGGTAATCTCTGTTCAAAAAGACTTGCCGGGACTTGGCCAGAAATTTATAGTGATTAGCAAGTTTTGTTATTTCTAGTACATTAACTACTCACACATTTCTTACCTGAATGTAGTGCTTTGTCTCTGAAGAAAATAAAACTTGTGTTTGAAGTGAGTTTCTTTGCCCCAGGATGAATTGCCACAGAAGTAGTAAATAAGTAGAAAGCTGAAGTTGTAAAACTGATTCTTATTTCTCTTCTCAGCTATACTAACAAGAATTGCTGCTCC
Organism: Pezoporus flaviventris; assembly: GCF_033815535.1. Classification (NCBI taxonomy): domain Eukaryota; kingdom Metazoa; phylum Chordata; class Aves; order Psittaciformes; family Psittacidae; genus Pezoporus; species Pezoporus flaviventris. Next base: position 15,684,527 of record NW_026892579.1, read on the forward strand.
TTTCTTCCCTCCAGAAACATGATGGGCAATTTACAGTCATTCAGCTAGTGGGAATGTTGAGAGGAATTGCTGCTGGAATGAGATATTTGGCCGATATGGGATATGTACACAGGGATCTTGCTGCACGCAATATTCTTGTCAACAGCAACCTTGTTTGTAAAGTGTCAGACTTTGGACTTTCCAGAGTTATAGAAGATGATCCAGAGGCTGTCTACACTACTACTGTAAGAGAAATTGATGGGTTTTGATAGTTTTGTGATGTGTTTATTAAGAAGAAGCATAACTTCTAGAGAGTATAGATGAGAGAAATATATTAATTGGTTGAGAAATGTTAACCAGTCAAAAGGAAAAGAGTCTGCAGAAATCTGACTCTAATTAGGGATTAATATTTTTGTAAGAACATAAATTTTTATTTGGTAAAATTCTAAAAATTTTGTCCATTATCTTCATTATTCCCTTCTTCATAATTTTCTGTTTGAACAAATGCAGAAGTGTTACCCAGAAAAAAATAATAATCTCATTTATTATGAGTCAATTAAAATATTTGTAGGCTATTGCTACTTTTAAGATTATATTTTATCTCACCAAAATGTTGACTAATTTGAGGCTAGACTGTGACAAAGCTCAAATTCTGCATCTTCCCTTGCTTTTGGGTGGGGTGCTTTTCTTAAATAAGCATTCACTGGGCACACTATGTTCTTTATTGTTTTGTTGAGCCAGCTCGACTTTCCCACCTGTGGGGCCTTGCTGTACCTATTTTCTCATGCTGAGGGAAGGAGGGGCCCCTGGAATCTGCTCCGACAGGCACAGGGATCCAGAAAAACACAGACCCATTCATGGCTGTCACTCCTGCTGCTTGGTGTTAAGTGGGATCCTGGTTTAAAAATGTCAGACCGAGATTTCAAAGGAGCCACATGACAACTCAGGATGACATTTTCCTCACCTAACTCAGACAGCCAAGAGTTAAATGACTAGTGTAAATCAGACATCCAAGCAGCCTTTGAAAATCACTACAGGAGGGATAAGCACTTCCAGAAAAATGCATCCAGCTTAGCTTAGACAGGTATCTAAGTTTCTATGGTCCAAGTGTTTTCAGAGCCTAAACTTCCTTAGACTCCTTTGAAAATTCTGCAAATGGTCAACAATAGTATATGATATAAGTGCTGCTTTTGATGTTGATGGAAGTAATTACAGATGCACTCTGTGGAAGATGCTAAGGCAATTTTGTGGAGGAGCCTAATGAAGGGAAGACCCTAGGAGCAGGGTCCTAGGTGCAGGACCCTGCACACAAGTTCATGTGCAGGGTCCTGCACCTAAGGAGGAATAACCCCAAGCACCAGTACATGCTAGGGGTTGAGATGCTGCATAGCAGCTCTGAGGAGAAGGACCTGTCAGTTCTGGTGGACAGCATGTTAACCGTGAGCCAGCAATGTGTCCTTGTGGCCAAAAATGCCAGTGGTATCTTAGCGTGCATTAGGAAGATATTGCGACCAGGGTGAGAGAAGTTATCCTCTCCTTCTGCTCTGCCCTGGTGAAGCGACATCTGGAGTACTGTGTCCAGTTCTGTTCTCCCCAGTTCAAGACAAGAAGCTACTGGAGACAGTGCAGTGGAAAGCTACTAGAGTGATTAGAAGACTGGAGTATCTCTCTTAGGAGGAAACACTGATAGTGCTGGGCCTGTTTAGCCTGGAAAAGAGATGACTGAGACAGGATCTTATGAATGCATGCAGATATTATAAGGCCAGGTGTCAAGAGGATGGGGCCAGACTCTTTTCAGTGGTGCCCAGTGACAGGATGAGGAGCAGTGGGGCACAGGCCAAAATTCAGGAAGTTTAATTTGAATATGAGGAAAAATTTATTTACTTTGAGGATGACAGAGCACTGGAAAAAGCTGCCCAGAGTGGCTGTGGAGTCTCCTTCTCTGTAGATATTCAGAACCCACATGGATGTGATGCTGTGCAGACTGCAGTAGGTGAACCTGCTTTAACCTGCCACAGGCGAACCTGCTTTAGCAGCAGGGCTGGATTCGATGATCTCCAGAGGTGCCTTCAAATCCTGACCATTCTATGATTCTCTGGTTCTGTAAAAACAAAAATTTTCTTTTCTTTTCTATTTTCCTTTTTTTTTTTTTAAAAAATAGGGTGGAAAAATTCCAGTGAGATGGACAGCTCCAGAGGCCATCCAGTATCGCAAATTTACATCAGCAAGTGATGTGTGGAGTTATGGAATAGTTATGTGGGAAGTAATGTCCTATGGAGAACGGCCTTACTGGGACATGTCAAATCAAGATGTAGGTTATATGTTGCCTATTTGTGAGTATGTGTACAGGTTAGAAAAACAAAAATTACATATTGTAAACACATGAATATGTTTTTCATTATATATGCATAACATGTTGGTTTAGAAATAAGATTTACCAAAATAGTGTAGGGTTCTAACATAATGAAGAAGTTACAAAACTTTCACTTTTTACCTGTATCTCTAAATCAACATCAGAGTTGAAATAAAAGAAGATAAAAGTGTAAATGATGAGTCAGTTTGGCACAGTGCAAAATTGTTAATATTTGACAGGTCTCAGCGTCAAAGATTTCATGGACTGTCAAAATATGGGCAAACAAGTCCTTGGGGCAGAGAAAGAGAAATATTTACATTCCCTAGACACCCAGTAGAATTTCATTTCTTTTGACACCTTCCTTCTGTACCAGTCTCAAACATAAAAGAAGTCTGACAGGAATATAAGATGCCTCAAAGGCAAACTTTACCTATCTTTCAGGGAACAGTAAGGAAAAACTTCTAAATAGAGGATAAATTTTGGTATCTTCATGCTTCTTCTTGGATTTTGAAAAGTATTTTCTCTTTTGAAAACTGCAAGGAAAGCACATGACAGAACCTTTTTCATAAAACAGATAATTACCAGTTCTTGCAGTTTTGTCTCTTTTTAGAATATTACATATTAGTCTTCAATAGCACCTAGTAAAAAGATGCATCACTTGCTTGGTAAAATAATTTAAAATATTCCTGTAAACTGTGATCTTCAAGCATGTCCTCCCAAAACATATACACATCCTACCAATCCCATAGATAAATCTATCATTCAAAAATATAGAATCATCTTATGGTTAGTTTTTTATTCTTCTTCACAGTTACCAATGGGAGTATTTAATGGGAATAAAAAATGCTAGCTGTGTCTCTTGTAGTTTTGCATATACACTCAGGTATATATCTTAAATGTATAATTTTGCCTAAAAGTGGATGTGGGGGTAGTCATAGACCAGATCTCCAAAAAAATATGTCTCCCTGACTCTGAATCTTTAAATGTCATGTGCTTAATTCTGACCCTCTTCATTTAAGTCATTGTTTTACATTAAGGAGGATACAAATACGTGTTGTGACCTCTTTTTAAAAGTCCTCCTTTTAGCAGTGCCTGGAGCTAGGGTGCACCGCAAAAACACTAATCCAACAAGCTCCCCGCAGAGGAACAGCGGGCTGAGCACAGGTGATACGCAGAGTCCCCTCAACTTCTCTGAGCAGTGGGCTCCCCTCACCTTAATCCTTGCTGGTAACAGAAACCCTCAGTCAGACCTCTGCACTTTACCCTATTCCCCTATTAGACTGCTGCTGTCTGCCTACTCCTAATTGTCATTCTGTTACTCACCCTAGTGCAGATTAGTTTTGCAGAAGAGGACAAGAGCTTAGGTTTACATACTTTTTCTTTGCTGTATTCCTGGATTTATTACCATTGTTATGATTATTAATTTGTAAAATTACTATATACCCAGAAGCAGAGTGATAACATTATGTTGTCCTGTGACCTGTATTTAATACTTCTTGGTCATCAATCAGTATATACAATGAACAGACCTGGTGCGCTTCTAATCTACTTTACATCTTCAGATAGCCTGATTATGATAAAAGCGTACCAGTATTCCCTTTTCCTCTTCTTGCAGCAAAAGCAGAACTTGAAATACATATTTTGGGAAGTGTAAATAATCCAAATATAATAATATAAATTAATAATATGATAAATTATAAATATTAGTAAGAACTCTAGCTGTGTTCTCTGTAGCTTTACTTGTTTAAAAAAAAAACACAGACTTTTGGAACCCCACCCCACTTTTCTTAGCAGAGTAGACACTTGTAGTACCCTTTGAAATGCCCAAGTTTTTATATATATTTTTTTTTAAATAAACTTTACTTACCAATATTTTAGATTTTTTTTTCAATGTTTTGGATATTTCCAGAAATTCTATCCATCTGTAGCTAACTCATTATTTTATATTTCTCAGTTTCACCCTTCTTGCTCAGAACACACATCAGAGAAACTGATTCTGCAGTATCCCAAAATCTTTTTAAAAATTTCCATCTTGATTCCTAACTCTCTTCAGATTTTTCTGCAGCTTATAATGAATGTGGAAAAGTCCTGCTCATGATCCTTTTGTTCATGTTTTCAGTAACCCATACACTCTTAGATATAGTCTTATCTAGGTGGTTTGCCAGTTCTGAGGATCTTAGATATTTTCATGATAGCGTTGCTCTTGCTGTTACCTACTTTTTCATTCCTCATTGGAGGTCTCTGCCTTCTGACCTCTTATGCAACTGCTTCTTTTGTGGTAAATCATATGTAGTGTGCCTAAAGGGTTTAATACCTTTTACCTTTTAGAAGGTCAAAAATTTCTGCATTACTTTTCATAACACACCAGTTGTCTTAAACACACAGTAGCTTATTTTTTACTTTTACTCCATTCCTTTACTGTGAGGAGTTGTTCTTTTGTTTTTTTCCTCTTAAACGTGCTCTAAAGTATCTTTCAATGTTCTCTTTTCTCCATAGTACTGTTCTTCCTTTTTCCCTTTTCTTCTGCAGAAATCCTCTCTCCCTACCCTGAGAGGTAATGTCACTGTTTCTGAAAGGGTGCCACAGTCATTCTTCAAGGTGTCTATGTTACTTCAGGAATGGAATATATTTCAATCATTTTTTAGTTGTCAGACAGTGCTGTCATTCTAAATGTTCAGGTAGGAAGCTGAGGCCCAGAGAGATGATGCAATTTCCCTGAGGTCAGAAGGCATTTTGCGACACAAACCTGCAGTAAGTGCCCTGCCACTGGGTTATACCTCCTCTTTTTAAAGAACCTCTTTTCTGCAAAAGGTTTTGATACAATCATGGGGTTCAGCCAGTTTTTTGAAGGTAATTTTGTATTCTTTGCAGTTCTGTCTCCCTTGCAGTCCACTGCTTTTGCATCTTCTCACACAGCCTATGGAATATTTTCTATCTGAAGGTATTATTTTCACTAAATCCTAGATATTCACCAACTTTATTTATCGTACCAGGTCTGCTTCCTAGGGCTACAACCAGAAGTTTCTAACCTTGCTTTCTGTACAAACTGAGGGAGAATACAGTCTTGTGCACTGCCCTTAAGGAACAAGCCCTCTTTCTTAGCAATTCTGATAGTGCCATGTCAGTCAATGTCAGTGTACCTGAAATCCTCTATGAACAGTGTTTTAGTCCTTTTTCAAAAGCCTTTATTATCTGCCTTGCTTCCTGATGTGCTTTCTTATCCTGCCCTTAAGGTCTTCAGCAGTTTCCTGTGATTTTACTTTACCCATTTTTATTTTCTGTTTAAATCCAAATGGACTTGGCTAAGGAAGTCAATGGGTGGTTGTAATTCTTCGTTCAGACATTTTATGCTCTCCTTTAATGATATCATCACTTAGCAGCATCTCTTATTAAATCTAACTTTCTGTTTAGCTGGTATATTAAAATACCATTCAGCCAGGTATTCCTCTCTCACATGGCATGTTTCTGCTACTTTATCATTAATATAACATGGCTAGACATAGAATACAACTTTTTTCCCCTAACAGTTTCTGTCTGATAAACATTTTTCTTGGATCTTTTTATAATATCTTCAGGCTTTTTGTATATTATATGTGCATGCACAGATCCCTATCCATTTACAAGTCAGTTACTTCTACCACACACTCTTTCACAAAAGCCTTGGGGCAAGTAATAATGCTTTCTGAAATAACTCCATTTATCAATCTATCTGTTGCTCCCTAGGTGAATTTAATTGTTGTTCCCTGCTGCTCACTTGACTAGGTAATATAGCTATGTTCTGCACGTATAGAGCAATATGCTTAATAAGCCCAAACAAAGTCAGGGAAATTATTTGAAAACATGAAGCCTAGTGTCAAAACAACAGACTCATATTTCTGTAACCATGATGGCAAATTTTCATGTGTTGGTTTTTTCCCTCCCTTTTATTTCTTGAACTGGGTAGCAGTATTCATTCTTTAAATTTCCCTTGATGAACTATGATTAACTGTGTTGGCTACTAGGTTATAAAAGCAATTGAAGAAGGCTATCGTTTGCCAGCACCCATGGACTGCCCAGCAGGACTGCACCAGCTGATGCTGGATTGTTGGCAGAAGGAGCGTGGTGAAAGGCCAAAGTTTGAGCAGATAGTTGGCATTCTGGACAAAATGATTAGAAACCCAAACAGCTTGAAAACCCCACTGGGAACCTGTAGCAGGTAAGGGAAGCAATAGAATGTGTTCTTATGATGATGAACGTGCCTGAATGTTCTTGGTCACTAGCTCTGGTTCACGCTTACTCCATGTGTCTCTTACTTCCTTCTTCCTTCTGTTCCCTGTTCTTCCCGTCCCTCATTTACCCTTCTTTTTTTTACCATGACGAGAAAGGACTTTCTTAAAAAATAAGCAAAATAAATAACATGGAACTAACAGATTTCTCAGCAAACTACTGCCTGTTCATCATTCTTTCCACTCTCACCACTAGCAGTTTTTGTTTTCCTTGTTTCTTAAAATTGTGAAGTCTGAAGGGCAAGGGTCATCATCTACTGTAGTTTTGTGTGATGCATTGCTTGCCCTCGGAACTGCTACAGTAGAAAAGTAATTAATAATACTCATACTCTGTCAATGTACTTTGACATGTTACACTCTAGATTTTTACCTTTCATTTTCTGGCTTTTATTCCTTTCAGTGATTACATCTCATTGTATTTCATGGTGTAGGTTTTAATGGTTTCTTAGTAATTTCAGGAATTATTTAATCATGATAATCTTTTGATCTGCTACCTAGATCACTGCACTAGGGAATCAACTAGCCTGTGTTCTGTTCCCGGTTCTTCTACTGACTGATATGCTTGTGTGACCTTAAGCAACTTTGTGTCTCTGCTCTTCCCTTGTCTTTGTTTTGTCCCATCCATTTGAATAATGAGAATAGTTACTTCTATATTTTCTAATATGCTTAAAAAATAGCATCTTTATTTTACTCAGCAACTGTAGTTGCAGCTTATGGCATGCTAGGTAATAAGGTTGATTTTCTGTTGGTGACAATAACCCGTTACGCTGATTCTCTTTAATCTGACCTTTCATCTTTTACATGAATAAGCTTAGGAGATACATACTGTCAACTACAGAGTAGTCAAGAACCACTTACAGAATAATCTGAACTGTGTGTAAAGGCCAGTTGCATTCTACTCTTGACATTTTTAATGCCCCAGACTTATTTGACTCTCACCTTGCTAAATATTCCTTGATGTTTTACACTCTTTGGAAACAACTTACTTTCCTTTTTCCTTCTCTGTAGACCAATTAGCCCTCTTCTGGACCAGAACACACCCGATTTTACCACTTTCTGCTCCGTAGGCGAATGGTTACAAGCTATTAAGATGGAAAGATATAAGGATAATTTCACAGCAGCAGGCTACAACTCTCTTGAATCAGTTGCAAGGATGACTATTGAGTAAGTTAGTACTGGGCATGTTTAACTTGCATTTAGGGAATTTCTAGGTAAAATAATACACAATGATCAAATCCAAAGCTTTACCCTGAGTACAAACATGGTACCTGGGGGTAAGCCAGCAAGTTTAACAGCTGACGATGTTATATTAGATCATCCCATGATGGCATCACCTTTTTCCCTGCTTTTGAGACCAGTTGAAACAACAGCAAGGGCCTAGAATTTGAGGAAGACTGTGACCAATTTCAACGTATGCATGTATTGGAAAATAACCACTTTGCCTCCACTACCTAATTGGTACTTTTTTCCAGGCTTGTACTAGGAAGATGTGTAATTTTCTTCTAATTGGCTGGGGGCTGTCTGTGTCCTGCAAGAAATGACTTTGCATCACTATAAGTCTATAGAAGCAAAACAATTTTCTGAAGGCAAGCATGGCCTGTATTAGTACTGCCATCTTAAACAGGTCTTCTTGGCACCCTGCAAACATCTTTCTTATCCTGGTGGTTGCCAAACACATATAATTTCTCTTACAGAGAGCAGCGGTTTTCTATGGAAGTTTCTAAACAATAATTTCAAGTTTGCAACCCTACTTTCATCTGCCTGGTATTAATAGGGGTCTCAGCCTACAGCTGGAGAACTGTCATTAGAGCCCACAAGCTTCTACGAGGTCAAGTAGCACTAGTAGCAGTGGAATTGAAACAGCTGCTCTTTCATTTGCATGATGGGTATGGGTGAATATGCAAAGGGTTTCTCTAGGCATCTCTTTAGGAGTCAGAATGTGATCCCCAAAATCTTGTATTTATGCATAACTTTGTCCTGAAAGTCACCTGAAGTATTTTACAAGAGGAGTGTCTCTTTCTTCGGGTGTCCCTAAGAGCCACAATGAAAGATTATCATAGTGAAAACATACTGGCCTCATTCTTAGATGTGGAGATACATGCAGTGTAATTACATGACAGTTGACTTGTAATTGCACTCCTTGCTGAGAAGTTGAACAGTGCCTATATGAACTTCACAGTACTGACCTGAGCTTCCAGTGTAGCCTCAATGTTAGAAACCTGTAGCACAGACCACTTCGTAGCTTTGACTCACAGTTGAATACCATACAATAGCAGTCTAAGTTGAAAAATTAACAATGTACGCATTTATCTTTCCCAGGGATGTGATGAGTTTAGGGATCACGTTGGTTGGTCATCAAAAGAAAATCATGAGCAGCATTCAGACTATGAGAGCACAAATGCTACATTTACACGGCACTGGCATCCAAGTGTGATAGACATTTCTCCCTTATGAGGGAGGTGACAGACTGAGAGAACAGCACTGGCCTTCAGTATATATGAAGTGCTGCTAGAAGACACTTGATTTCCTGGGTCCTTCCTGCAGTGAATAGAAGAGCTACAAGAAGCACCTACAGACTTGAACTCCTAAGTGCCACCAGAATTTATGAAAAGGGAATTAGGATCCACCAGTGGTGGCAAGGAAAACCGCAGTGACAATAAACAAAGTACTACCTGAAACATACAAACACCTTGAGCTCTCTAACCTCCTTTTTATCTAATAGACTTTTTAAATGTACATAAAAATTTAAAAAAGAATATATTTGTCAGATAAAATCATGATATTGTTGAATTCAACAAGATATTTTCCTTAAATCTGTGATTTCTGAATCTTTTTTTAATCATTTGTGTTTATTCTTCATAAAGACTTTCTTTTAGTATGATGTTTATATCTTTGGACCTTTTTAGTGCTAATTCTATGACACATTACTACACTGGGTACCTCTGAAGGATTATTTGAGTTCCTAGAGATTTAAGAAGCATGACCAAGCAATGTATAACTGTCCAAACTTTGGTATCCTTTTGTGCCATTTACTTTTGTTAGATCAGCACCATATTGACATGGCTAGCTAATTGGCACGGAGTCAGGAAAATGCAAGGTGCCAAGAGCTCTGATATTTTTTAAAGAATTTTTTAAGGTTACACATATACTATCTTTTAAAAGAAAATAAAAGAGAAAAAAAAAAAAAAAAAAGAAAAAAGAAAAGCAATAATGACCCCTAAGTAGTTCTAGGCACTTTTAGCAAATTGTTTGCAAGATGATTTTAATGGACTAGAGTTAAAGTGAGATATATTCTAAGATGTAGATCTACAAACGTAAACCTGCTGAGATACTGCATTGAATGGACAAGTGATTGTAGGAGTGTCTCAGAACACAGGTGCAGTTCTCCAGTGTTACCTAAACTGTTCAATCTGAGCACATCACTTTTTTTTTTTCAGTACTCTGCATTAGCAAATCTGAGAGAAATAGCTGGCATATATTTTATATGAGTTTAAGCCGTATACAGTTCAGCTGTCAGAATGAGGACATAGATTTTATATGAGAACTGTAGAGCATGAGGCAAGGGGCAGTTCAAAATTTTCAATTTTTTCATAAGCTTTTGCTGCTCTGAACAATTATGCACGTGTGTGCTCACATAGACACAACAGTCAGTCATTCCTCAGGAGCACAGATGCAAGAGTCGTTGCTCAATGGAATATCTTTACACCATTTGTAGATAAATTTTGCTTGATTAAAATATTTAACTACTATAAGCAATAATGAACAATGTCTCTACAGATATTGCAGGAATATATGTGAATCAGAGAGAAATGCTTTAAACAAAAATCTGAAAATTGTGAACTACCCCAGCTATGAAATGCTGTACTTCCAAAGAGAATTGGGCTGCTTCTATTGATTTTGATAGAGAAAGATCCCAGGGATCAGTCATAAATTGGTCTTGTTTGATAATGTGGGCATCCACATAAAAAAAATAAAAACAAAAGAAAAACCCTGTAAATGTTCCTTTGTAAAACTTGTAAATTTTATTTATACTGTCTTGTTTTGTACACATATTTATGTGTAGTGAGCTCTGAAAACATTGAAAATGCACTATATTTTTCTATTTTACTTGCAGAGCATCACAAACAAACATGTATATTCAGTGCTACATAATGTGTTTTCCCACATTTAGGACCAAAGATAGTTATCAAAAGCTTAAATGCATCATTTTCACCCTCCTTTTTTCTCCCCCTTTTTAGATCACTGTACAGTGTTATATTTGTCATTTTATTTATTTGTTTCTTAGAAAAATCAGTTTGGTTATACTAAGTTTTTGTCCCCCCTGCTTTTGTTAAAGAAAATCTGTAAAAAGCTTTTAAATAACATAATCCCGTTACATAGACACTTCCATTTGTAATCTTTGTAATAGACTGTAAATATATTTTTGGAACTATAATGCAATGTGCATAAGGGTTATTTTTCAGTGTCCATATATGATTGTTTATACAATTCACAGCACTTTACAGTCATGCTGAGAAGCCTAATTTATTGCCTGGATTTGGGCAGAGTAAGAAAAAAAGGTGAATATTCTTATTTCATATTAGATTGTCATTCAGTAGAAATGGAGTTATTTTCTTGTATGCAGCTCAATATGTTTTTTTAACTATTAAAATTCATTTTTCTAGAAATGCTGTAGAAATAAGATGCAGAGTAGACTGCATGCCCAGTAGTTGAAATTAGTGCACACAAACACTCAGCCAAGGCACTTCAAGTAGCCGTTGGAACACTCTTGATTAATAAACACACATTTTGTGTTATAACAAATGCTAAGTGCCTCACTACTGGGGTGAGCATCTGTGGGCAGCTGCACAGGGTGCTTGTCAGTTGTACTGCTACTTTAGGCACCCAGCTATGAATTTAGGAGTGTAAGATCAGACACCTTCTTCCTTATAAATCTTGGTTATTGTTTCAAAGGGCTTGGTGATTAAAGGTGCGATGCAGCAATGCTAGTATTGCTGAGAACTCACAAACCCTAAATGCAAGAGAGTTAAGGCCAGGCTTCACCTTTAGGAATTTTTCCATATTCTGAAGCACAGAGGCCTCAAAGCACATGTGGTGACCTGGGCTCACACACATGAAAGTGAGGACCCTAATGGTATTTCTCTGTTATTTTTTGTTGAGTTCCTTATTGTTTGTTGTTTTACTTCTTTGAATAGTAAATATATTTTGTCATTCATCTATATACCTTGACTGCCTTAATGTTGTCACAGATTTTTACACATTTGAAGGGTATAGAGTAGACCCAGAAAGCACAATAGCTGTCGATACTCCTATCGTATCTATCTGCTCAGAACATTACTTCAATTTAGAGCACATGCATGTAAATGGATTTGTAACTAGTAGAGCAGCAACATATTGATGTTGGTTGCAGTTCCCCTGGTTCCAGAAAAACATAGTCCAGTGTAAGAAAAATTAAAGTGCAGAGAAAGTTGATGTTCATGGAACAAACTGAAGAAAAAGCTGGGTCAGAGGGAAAATTAAAGGCTAAATGACAAAGACATTATCTCAGTTCTGGCTTAATTTCATTGAATTTGGAAATCGTGCATCGCTGAAAGCAGGTTACCAGGCTGTCAGTGAGGATGATCTTTCTTGAATTTATCCATCTACAAGCATCTAAAAGAACGATGCCTAAGACAAACAGGACGAATCTCCCTCTGGGAATGCTCATCTTTATTACCTGTAGAGGGAACCCAGATGATTAGCTTAAATTAGGCGTCTAATATCTAGATAGTTAAAGTTAGATGAGGTGATCCCTACCCAGTATGTCCTTGGCAGCTGCAGTTTCCCCTGCAAGCTGAGTGTTGTAGAAAGGCAGCTCCTCCACTACTAGTATGTCCCAGAATGTATTTAAACTGGGCTTTATCACAGAAAGGGGTGATTTTTATTTTTTTTAACTATTATTCAGATATTTGTAACAGATCATCTAAATGATTTTTGTATATGGGTATTGATTCTTGAAAAATTTGTGATTGTTCTGAGGAAGACCTGCCTAGTGAATTACAATTATTTAATATTTTAAATAATCAGAAGTATTTGCTGACACACTGCTTCATACAGAGGTTATGTGATCAGATATGATAGTTGCTGTTTGCAGAAACATGTTTATCTAAAGCCTTGTCATGTAAAAATCTCCAAGAGGCACAGATGCTTAAATGTATCTCAAATTGAATGTTGCCCTTAATATCTCAATAATTGAGCTCTGTCTGTATTATTCTTCATTTTAAATGAGGGGGTTTTATATTTGTTTAAGCTGGAGTTATCTGGCATCCACTAAGGGAGTTTGAAAAACATGATTTTAAATTAAATTTGCTTTTCTTCACTGATAGTAATATACGGTAAATAGTTTCCACTGTTTTGAATGTTACAAAAATTATTCCTTTAATGTGGGGGGATAAAGAGGGTTATTTTTGTTTTGTTGTTGGTATTTTTTTACATTTATTGGTTAGTAGTTGAAATAAAAAAAATAATAATAATTTGTCCTTAACTTTCTAAATAATTCATATATATCAATTTTGAGACTGATTTAAATTCTGTGACTTTTGAGTTACTACTGAGGATGATGATAATGTCATTACAGCCATAATACCAAGTGATGCCAAGACACCCTGCCACAAGGGTGGTTCAGCCAGTATTCGGTTGCCCAGTAATGGCATGAAGCCATCCACTGGCTGTGTGTGGGGAGTGAAGTCCAAAAATAGTCATTCCACCTTTTAAAAATATATATGTGACATGTTAGAGCTAACACATCCTTAATGAATTACTTCCCTGCATGCAGTTAGAAACTGATACGCTCATGATATGCATTTTGTTTTGGTGGGGTTTGTTTGTTGGTTTGTTTTATTTTAAACAAGTGACATTTGGGATGTTTGTGGAAGAGAACAATTCCCAGGCAGGACGACAAGACCAGTTTAAGAAAAGTACAATACAAATTATTGCCTAACAGTAATTCTGGCAACAGGTGCTGCAGGGGGTATTGGGGCAGTTGGTGTTATGATTTGCTGAGCAACCAGCACAGCAGGGTTTCTGCATTGTTAGGATTGTATTTCTGATTAATTAACTGATATGTAGAAAAAGCATGTTTTCCCCCACTAACTTGGAATGGATAGATTGTAGATCTGGGATGCTACTCAAAAGTCATAGCCTCAAACTAATTTCTAGTAAAACAAGAAATTCTGGGCAGCAGCCTGTATTTTCTCTCCTGTTCCCTTAAGGGCTGTCAGTCATAGCCAACAATTACGAACGATCTTTACAATACAAGAGATCTTTATTGTCTGCATAGTGCAGCCTTCTATTTACTTGGGAATAGGCAGTTCTGTAATTAAATTTCCTGCAAGAGGGAGTGTGGAGGGATGGGGTGAGGGGGATACAGAAGCTTGGTGAGGGGGAGATGGGCAACCACATATGAAAAATAAAGGAAGAAAACAATCCAGCAAATAACCTGTGAAACCCAAAATATGACTGGGCTCGCTGCTTTTGTAGCATATTCCATACAGGAATTTAAAAAATATATTAAACCATAGGCGTACAATCTGCAATATCCTGACAAAAGACTTGTGACAGAATGCAAGCTACATTTCTGGGAGTGTTTCCTTTCTGGACTTGGTTTTATGAGATTTTGAAGTTAGGATAATTAACACAGTAAAATCTGTTGGGACAGGCTAAGGAACAAAATCAGCATGTCTATCATAACCGTGAAATTCTCAGTGCACTTTCAGGGTTGGTAAGGATTAGGCAGTTTAAAAGTGAAAGGACTTGTGGAGTTTATATGCTGTATAGACTGTGTAGGTAATGTCCTGAGAGATTATAAAGGTTAAAATTTAAAGAGGAAAACCCTCACTTTCGTACCTGGTGAAAATTCAGAAGATGGGAGGGAACGCAAAGTGAAGCCATTCAGAATGTGAGACTAAGTTGTAGGGCTCTGCTGAGTTTGCTGGCAGGAGAGTTAAGGAGTGTAAAGATTTTTTTGTTTCAATAAAGAGACAGTGTTAATAAAATGTACCTAATAATCTAATGTGGAGTGGTTTCAGTGCTCTGATTTTTCCTCAGGACAGATTGGAATTTGTCAAAGACACTAAATTGAGACAGATGGTAAAGCAACTGGTAATACACAGCTCATTCAAGCAGACTTGAAAGAGACATGAAAGGAGGATTTTGCATTAAAAGCCTGAAAATAAAACATGAATTCTGGTGCTATTTACTCTTGGAAGGTTTTACAGTAGTTTAAGTCTAGGGTAATGATAGCAGACTTCAGCACTGATCCTACACAAATTGAGTGAAATTAATCTCTAGTTAGGGCGACCAAAAAGAACCACAAGTCAAAAAAAATAGTTCATGCCTTGATAGACTGTGAAAAAAAGATGTACTACAGCCATGTGAAACTTGTATATCCAGCCAAATGAGTTTTGGACAAAACAAGACGTAATGCCTAGTGCCAGAAAACCTAAATGGGGAACAGAAAATATATTACTCCATGGACCAAGGCTTAAGTACTTAATTGAATCAAATAACCAATTGTAGAACAGTGCTGCTGATAATAATATTAATAATGAAGATCTACAACTTAGAGGTTATCTGATGAATCATAATATAGCCAAGTCTGAAAAATGCAGTCAGTGCTTAAGCCATAGCTATGCCCAAAGACTTCTGTGTGCTACTGATATTGGACTTCCGTGAGTCTGATTATTGCAAGTCATTTATATACTGGAGACATTATAGCCCCACATCCATAACTAAAGCCCTCCTCTTTTGAGCCAGAAACAGGACTGCTGAAGAGTCTGTATAGTCCATCGAATGCTATATAAATTATCCTCTAATCATTTCCTCAGAATTACCAAGAAAGTCATGAGTTTTACATTAAGAAACAAACTTCCTGCTCCCAAGATGCCATCTCACTGAGAAGAAAAATAATCCATTCATTTTACTAGTACATTAAAACAGGGCTTGAAAGAGGCTAGACTGAAGAATTATAGAATGTATCCACGTTGATTGCTCACATTTCATGTCTGTAGAAACATCACTCAGGCAATTTCTTGACTATCATTCAACCTGTCTTACTATGCCAGTTTCCACTGGCTTCCTGAAGGGCTGCATGTCCATTTTCAAGATGTCTGCTGGAAAATGTTTCGATTTCCTCAGGAACAAACCAGCCTATGCCAAAAACGCATGTGTAGCTTGAGCAAGAAGGTTCAGGAATCTCAGATTAGCCCTCTCCAGATTGTTCTTTTCAATCAGAGTCATAAATTAAATGTGTTTTCCCACTGAGGTTGCGCATAGTAAATTGCATGACAAATATGATTTGCCTGGAATAAACTTACTAAAATCATCCAGATACCTCCTGAAGGCCATTCAGAAATGGCAGGTTTTAAGTGGCGGGTAGGATTTTGCTTAGAAAGTAAAAAAGGTGGGTCTAGGGGGAGTCTTTGCGTGCAGTTATTCACACTCAATTAAACACTTATTAGTATGGAACTTTCTGGGTAGCAGTTATTGTCTGTCACTGTCACTGAAACTAGACCACAAAATGCAAAATCTGTGAGTTTGCAAGAATAAACAAATGAAAAAAAAGAAATTCTGTAACAGAATTAGACCAAGTCTTCACCATTTCTTTTTTTTTCTTCTTGGCTGCACTGGTGCTTCCATATGGGGTCAGCGGAAGAATAAGATGTGTCCAGACAACAGAAGAAAAGAATTTGGTTTGGGTGCCAAGTTATTGGGAATTGCCCAGTAACACCAATGATATAAGCTGATTGAGTATGTTTAAAATAATATCAAAATATTTCTGTAGGCAGTACAGTCTAAGAGCTGAATGGCAGAAATCAAAATACCTGGTGAGGGGACTATTTCAGGGCAGTGGGAGGAAAGAGTTACCTCTGATGACTGAAAAGTCTGTTCTCATTCCTTTTTACTATTACAAACCTATTTCTTACGGATTTTATGAAATTATACAGCTGGATTAGTGAAAGTCATATGGAAATGAAGGTTTTACCTGTGTTATCTACTTCTGAATTATTTGCTGAAAAAGAATGACGATATTCCCTAGAAATATTACCTGCTGTGAGTATAGCAAAGTACCTGAATAATTATGGAAAAGAAAAAAAAAAAAAGGTCCTTATAAAGTAAGCCTTCAAAGCATCTAATACCATTTTTACTCTTATATTTTGTTATATTTTGAAATAGGATTGTGTAAAGCTGATTTTTTTTTCTTTTTTAACATCCAGTGCTGTCATGTTATTTAAAATTCTAGAGGAGTAGATATTATGTATATCATCCTTTTACAAGTAGTCCCATGATATTTAATGTTAATTTTTCAGGTCTAAACTACCACTGCTTCACTTTAGATACCGAAGAAACAGAAAACGCATAGCATACAATTATGCAGCTGTACATCTGTCATTGAGCCATCACATCGTACTTTTGCAAAACAATGTACTACATTTGGCAGTGTTTAGACCTCAAATTCTGTAGTTTTGTTGCTACTGGTTTTGTATTTAAAGCCTTTCAGTGATGGAAGCCCTTGTTTGCTAAGGTCAGTAAGCATTAGTAAGCAGATGAACATGATGTAAATCAGTAGCAGCCATTTGCTGAAATTATGGAGATACCTCACAGAGGTGACATCCAGCTGTCACCAAGGTTCCTTTCTCTCCTTGTCTAGTGTGACTGCCAGAACAAACCAACAGACCAACTCCCCTCATGCTTATTGACAGCTGAATTGCGGCTACCCATAGTTAAGGATACACAGCTGATGAAAATGTAGCACCTCTCTGGCATCCTTTTACCTCAGTTTACAGGAAGGCTCACCTTATCTTTTTGTGATATGATGAATGGCCTATTTCTTGTCTGAGAACACATGGAAATTTTACATATCTCGTGGGTGAGAAAGGATAGAAAGCGTAAGACTGGCTCTACAGCTTTGGGCTGTGAGAAGGTATTACAACAAGGCCCACATGATACTTTCAACCTCTCTGTGGGAAGGGAGAGACTCTGTAGGTATTCATATATTGCTGCACACTTTGAGCTGTAGCTGCTT
This sequence comes from Pezoporus flaviventris, assembly GCF_033815535.1. NCBI lineage: Eukaryota > Metazoa > Chordata > Aves > Psittaciformes > Psittacidae > Pezoporus > Pezoporus flaviventris. Next base: position 15,702,186 of record NW_026892579.1, read on the forward strand.
GCCTGGGAGAAGGCTAGTTAGGCTAAGGCTAATCCAAAATCACCTCTGAAATTTCTTCCTGCACTCTACAATCTCTTCCCTTCCTGAAGCGCCTTTCCTTTCCAGAAATCCCCTCCCTCTTAACCTAAAATTCATATATATGCCACTTCCCTGAGAATACAAAGATTTGTCCTGAGTAAAATGAAGTTTTTCATGGAAGAGTTTGAGTGGCACGTTATGTCCCAGAAGAGCTAGTATTTTGGTCTGCATGCACCATGCTTTCGCATATCATTTTGCCATTGTTCAACTGTTAGATAAAATGCATATGACCTCTTTGATCCTCCTTTTACATTGCATTTCCTGTTGAAAGGATGTATTTAGTCATCTACTTCAAGAAAAGATTTAGGACTCTGAATCTCTGAAAACAGCTTCCTCGGGACACATCCAGATTTACTGCTAGGATACATGATGGCTTACATGATAGCTTACCAAGGACCCTCTGAGAACTAGGTCTCACTGGGTTTTCTTTCTGCGGAAGTTATATTGTGGGTGGTAAGGAGCGTGTGCTAATTTTGTTCCATTATTAACTGCAGGTATGGCCTTGGCATGCATCAGAGACTAGGTAAATGAGTACTAAATTCAACCAGTCTGTAAGATCTTCCAACCAAGAACTGAAGCCTATCCATACTTCTGCAGGAAGGATAAACATCAGCCCATTTATCCACTGGCTTTGACTGGCTTTCAGTTTCTCCAAACTGTTTTAGATTTCTATCTGTTTATATGGAGACAAAGTATCTAATTCAGGCCTGGTATGACACTGAACAGCAGGGCAGCTGGAAGTGAAGCATTATGATAATAGCTAGGTCATGCAGATGCAAAGAAATTATGAAATAAATTTGCTAAGTCTGACACTGGCATCCCCATCTCCCATTTGTTGATGTTTCATAGTTGTTAGTTTGCTCTGGTGAAACTCTCTGGCAGAGAGAACTATGTGCAGCCTAGTAAAGCTATGCCACAGTCTAGAGTATATCTGCACCATCTCGTCATCCAGCAAGCTTCCTCCTGGTGCTGACCAAAATATGTCAGTTGAGACAGAGCAAATATAAATATAACCTGAAGATTTAAATGTTAGTGCATCTACGTGCTATTTGTGACTGCCATTTGCCTTTAGCTTTGGATAAATTCACATCAATCATTTCTACTAATTCAAAGACATACTTGACTTCAAAATACCAAAAAGAAACTATCATCAAAGTTAAAAAAAAAAAAAAAAAATCTTCCTTTTGGAAAGGATTTCTCCTCAGACTTCCTTTTTGTTGCATTCTTTTCTCACACATTCCTTGCATTACTACGGTTTCAAAGGACAGGTGCAGAAGAACCTAATAAAAGCAAGATTTAGCTTAGTTAATACCTTGCCTCTATGTAAAATTTGTCCCTAGGACACTACACTAGAGACAGAAAAAATCATTCTGTCCTTTCATCAGAATGTTTCATCTAGCTTTTCTTTTTGTTTACTAAGCCTCAGATATTGTGGCTATTAATATTGTCAGGTCCTCTTCTCAGCTTATCATAAAACATCTACTCCCATTTTGTCCAGTTTAGTGACAGAGATGTATGGCATGCTACAATGTATTAATAATGTTGTTCTCTTGGATGAGTATCTTCCCTTTGATTCACACTGTTGAGTACTCTAATCCATATGCTGGAATGGCAGATACTACTTTGGAATCATCTGTAATAATATTGGCTGGTATGGCAGGGGGACATTCCTCCACTCGTTTATTTTTCTTTAGTATTAGCGTTACATTGGCTTGTCTCAATGTCTGTAATAAATTGCTTTTCTCCCAGGAATTTTCAAATAATTTAGTTAAGAGACTGCTAACCATATGTACAATAATTTCCATTCAGTCCTGGCCTACATCCATTAGTCCTAAAACTGTATTGTTTTAGAGATTTCATATGGCTAGCCTGTCACTAAATGTACAGTAAAATCCACAACTTTTTCTTCTTCTTTTAAGCTCTGGGGTTCTGTCTTTGGCAACATAAGTAATATAAACTTTGTCTTTGGATGCCTAGTATCATGTAATGACCAAGACAAGTCAGTTAAAATGTTTTATAAGACTTTTCAGTGATTCTAAGAGAGCTTCTGGTAGTATCAGTTAGGCTAAAGGAGAGTCTACTTTATTAGTTTACATGCTAGAATTTAACTACTGTGTGTATGCTGTTTTAATTAAGCAGAGTTTAAATTGAACACACCCATTCCATCCTTTTCCTGCTTCTGTTTTAAAGAATTATCAACATCTTCTCTCAGTCCTTAATTTTATACCCAAACACCCATCTGAAAAACTGCACCTCATTCATTTATTTCCTTTATTTCCAATACTGAAATTGTCAGTTATACCCCTGTGGCTCATTGAGATCCAACGTGAAACACAACTACATTTCCTTCATGTTAGGGATGTTTGCTTGAGAATCTTTGGATTTATTAATGTTTACCTAGCTAGTCGATGAGAATTTTTGTCAAGCAGTGGTATATACATGGCATGATGATGATAGTGTAATTTGCCTCTATTACTTCCTGATATCAGGATTCTGCTGCACTGCCAATTTCATATCTGTTGTTATTATTTGTTTGACAGAATCAAAAACATGCCAGGTGCTTTGCAAAACAGAGAACAAGAAAAATCCCTTTCCAGAAGAGATGACAGCCTGAATAGAAATGAAATAATGGCAGGAGACAAAGGAAGCAGAAAGGGGAAGCAAAACAAGAGTTATAACCATAAGATCATGAGATTGGTTTGGAGGCACAGTGAACGCTATGAGGCATTTTTTTAAAACGCATAAGGACTGTAGTTGGGATTAGAGAATGGAAATGTAGAAAAGAAGCTTGGAAAGGAATGGAGAAGAAGGGAGATACAAACTGGCAACAGGAGGAAGAGTAAACAGAGGTGTATGGGAGAGGCCAGCACACACACCTGACAAACTGAGGATTATGACTAATGACAAGAATGAAAGACCACATCTGAAGAGCATGATGATTTCAGGAGGATGGCGAAGCAGGACGTGGTGATGCTGCTAGGGAGAGAAGAGCCAGCAAAGCTGCCCTGGAAGCCTGCCCTGGAAGCTCCTCACACTGATATAACCCTGCTTCCCCATCTTCTTTCTAGCTCCCCTCTTATACACAAAATATGTATGTAGAAGAGTAAAGGAGAAGGAGAAGCAGCTAAATCAAACATTTCCAAAGATCCTGCTGGGGAAGAATTTTAAACTGGGATAATACAGATTTACTCCTACTGATGCTGTTGCTTGTAGCAAGTGGCAGAGTGCATCCTGTTAGCCTTTCTTATGCAGACAAATCAATGGGAGTCTTTACCACTACTTACAATTAGGCCTTGCTGGGAAATACTCAGCAAAATTATAATACTCCAGCCAGTCGAGGACGTTTAAAAATGTCCTTCCATTATCAGAAAGAAGCAGAAATTATGACATTCACATTGAAATGGAAACTGGGGAAAAAAAAAATATTTAAGCACTTTCTTTTCAAACTGAAAATAATCATTTTGGTATTACAGAAAAATGTAAGGGTGGATTTTTCTCATTTAAAAATTTCACCTTATAATTCCCATTTATCAGAATTTTTTGTGAAAAATTATTTTAATTATGTTGGATTGGCTTTTTTTTATTTTCTTCTAAAAAATTAGTGTTATCTTTAAAAGAAAACTTGAAAATTTCCATTTTCAGTCTCTCAGGCATTTTAAACTGTCTTGGTTTCCAAGGTAAGAATTCCTCAGGCGTAAGAAAGCTGCAGAGTGGCCAGTCTAATCTCTTCCTCACTTCCTTCTCCTCTGCTTTGGTGACCAGACATGTCTAAAAGATTAGGCTGCAAAGAGAAAAACCAGTTTCTGTGTCTCCCTGAGAAAAGGCACTTTGCCAACTTCTTTTAAGAATTATTAAGTAGATCTGCTTACAGGAAATCACTTCTTTGCTGCAGACTGTCTCCATTTAAATCCTCCTCACAGCTCTTCCATTTTGCCTGGGAAAGGTTATCAGAAAGCACACTGGAAAGGTTCAGATCTTTCTGTCTCCTGTGAAATTATTTTTAGACATAGTTACAGCTTGGCAGATGCACTGGTATGACAGTTGAGAGACTACTGATGGTAATGGAGTATTCTATTGCTTTGGCTTTTATAGACACTTTTTGCTTGGTACTTCTGACTGCAAAGTATTGATGTTTAGGGTATTATAGGTACTTACCCATTGTATTATTTCTCATACATTTTAGAGGACAGCTCTGGATAAATCTTTCTTTTCCTTCAGGGTAACACAGCTTTGTATGAGTCATTCATCTTGAATGTACACCAGAGTGATATCAAGTTGGTTGTTGAAACAGCTTATCAATAGGATGACCATTTTTAGTCTCTTCTAGCAGTGGAACGATATAAGTATTGTCTCCCTGAGATAACAGCCTCATTTAAGAATATCTTGGTGGCTCCGGATAGGATTCAAATCAAATAATTCATCCAAGTGAGGAGGAGACAATTGCGTGTCATAGCTGAAACATTACCAAAAATCCTTAACTGACTGGGTTTGTCCCCCTTCATTTGCTTGAAGATTTTGGTAAATGGTAGCTTCCTGGATACTCAAAGGGCAAAAATGGCCAAGTACATCTTTTCTTTTATTGTCTTCAATTTGAACTTTGCTTAAGCTGATTAAACTCTTGTCACCTCAGGGTGCCATTTTAGCAATGAGGTTTACATGACTTACTCTGTCAATGCAGAAACTTCAGCTACTAAAGAACATACCAGGAATAGAGTTATCACAGTGCTCAGCTGTGGTTGAAGAATCAGGCCCACCTCAGTAATTTCTCTACATCATTATTGAAATAATGCTGGAATTAAATCATTTAACCTTGGTGTCAATTTACAAGATCTACCCTGCTTAAAGTCTTGCAGTCAAAAGTAGCTCGAAGTGTTATAACAGTCCACATATCATTATAAAAGAAAGAATAAAAAAGAGACTGCAAATTTTTTTACATATCATTTTTATATATTTGAAAGAACCCCATTAGCTCAGTTGCATACAACTTCTGTTCAATAATGGACCCAGCATAAAGCAGTATCAAAACCTAGTTAATATTTCTACTAGTTAATTTTGGTCAAGCAAATTTTGCAATTTTGCATAATTTTGCCCCAGCTCCTGGCATGACAGCAGATGTGGAAGAGTGTGTACCTATGTTTTGGCCCTGAGAGAGGATTCCACTGTGTGGCACCTTCCCATCCACTGCTACCAAAAAAAAATGGGTAATTTCAATTGGGAAAGGTAGCATAACTTCTGAAAACTGCAATTTGACCTACCTTTTGAGTTCAGACACTGAACTGGATGGATGATTTGGGAAGCGATATAATACCATCTACCTCAGTTGCCACATGGTGTTAAAGGAAAAAGGGTGAGAGGAGAAAAAAAAAAGTCTTATTATAATGTATCTTGAGAATAAAGGATAACATGGTTATTTTGCCTATAATTTTATTTTATTTTAACCTTGTCTATACTTTTCCTTCCAATTCTTTCCTATTGTTATCTATTAGCTTTTCCAGGATGGCACTTGGTTGTGCATAAAGTAAGAAAAGCTGCACTGACTCAAACCATACATCCATTTAGCCCTTTGTACCTGGCAGGTGTCCTGCCTTGGTAGGGGGTACAGTCCTGTTGTTATAAGGCCCCCACAGTCACCTACAGACTAGGAATACCTTCAGCTGCTGACTTCCAGACATCTTCAGGGCTCTGTATCCAATATGTACAGTTCAAATATTTCCTTATCAAGGGTGTGAGCTACGTTTAATAGTCTGAATTTGTTCTAGATCCTGTGAATTTATTTCCTCCTTCTGTCTGTCTTTCTCTCTGTCTTGCCCTTCTTTCTTCTGAAATAGAATGACCAGGGCTGCATGAATTATTCAACATAAGAGTGTATGATGTATTTATACAGTGATATAGCGATACAGTGTATTTATACAGTGATATATATATGTTTTCTATTTTGTTTACAATTTCTTTCTTAATCATCCAAACATTTTGTTCCACAATTTTAATTGATACTGAGTGCTTGATTTGATGTTTACAGAGAGCAGTCTGATATTAATTCATTCTTTTTTTTTTCTTCTCAAGCAATAGCTAAGTTGTAGTCCCTGCCTCTGTATTAGACATTTTCCCCTTGTGCATTTCTCTCTGCTTTATCAAATTTCATCACCATTTTGTTGCCAATGGCATTCAAAATTGTGAAATCATTTTTTAGTTTCTTACAGGCAGCTTCTGATTTGACTTTTAAAAATCATTTTGTATCGAACTTTCTCATCTGACAGTTCTTAGATATCACATTTCCCTTTACTACTAATAAAAGTACTTTTTCTTAAATCCTTTGTTTTAATTCATGCTTTTCTCCAGGAATCTTTTGGCCAGTTGCTATAATTCACTTCCACATTTTTCAGGAGTGGGGGTGGGGATGCCTTCAAGCTGTTGTCATTTATGTTTAATTAATTGGAAACTTTAAAAGTAGAATTTAGACCTTCTTATTGCCTACTGGTTCTGACAGAGTGGTCATACAACCTTCAGAATGAAAAATTCCTATGGGCTAGATCCATAAAGTGCATTTAGGAATAACCCTTAGCCTCTTAGATGTCCTGCCTCCTCACAGAAGCTATAAACCCGTATTAGGCACATCCCTTTACACTGAAAGAGGCTGTTTAGCAATAGCCTCTACCAACTGCAGCACACCAAGCCAGAGTCTGAGTGAACTGGAGAAACAGCCAGATGGGGGAAATAAAACAAGTAAATGCTGTACTGATATCCGTTTATTTTTCAACATTGCCTTATTCATGGGACTACAGGGGTTGCTAGTTGAGACTTTCAGCATCTCTCCCACAGTAGCTGTTTTTCTTGTTTATTCCACTATTCCCTGCAGTGAGCTCTAACATCAGAGTACAGTGCTGAAGTGCCAACCCCTCTCTTTCTCCCTATCCCGGTAAAAGCTGAGCTTTCAGGGTTCGGTAACTACTGACTGGACTTTGAGAAACTACCCTGAGTTGCATCTTGGATATTTGAGAGGAGGAATGAAGTGCTTTTTTATTTGTTTAACTTTTTTTTCCTAAACATTTGCACTAGCTTATAGAAAGAAAAAAAAAACAACAACAAAAACATAACAAACCACAAACAAAACAAAACCCAAAGATAAATATGTGGTACTGTGTTTATTTTTCCATAGTTATAAAAGTAATTCTTTCAAAAGCTACAGCTTACAGCTGTACCTGTCTGGCCTGTGACAAAAGAGAACTGTCTGCCAAAGATGATTTGTGATGTTCCTAAAGAAAGTGTTAAGAATTTCCATCTGTTCCATTACAGTGTAGAAGCCTGCAAATCTTTCTGTGAATCAGTAGAATTTTGGGAACTAATAAGCCAAAACTAAGAGACTCCACAAACTCTCAAATCAATCTGCCAGGCAATATTTTAAACATTAAAAAGCCCTGAATGACTGCTATCTTTATCCCTATCATCTAGGGCTAAGTATCTATACTGATATAGGCTAGTTCCCACATTCATAATTAATTTCTTACTTTCTTAGTTTATATATTGACCCAGTGTCTCAAATTACTGATTCTTTAAAGACTGAAAAAAAAAAAAAAGACTAAAAAGTCATCTTCTCTAGTTCTGTAAAAACAAAGCTTTTCCTGTAATATAACTTTGCACTAAGGTTTCCAAAAGTTTGACATCCCAACTCGAAACCATTTATGGGAATCTAATTATTTTTTTAAGTACAGATTGCCAATCATTGTGACATACGGGAATTCTCAGTTTATTACAAACTGCAGAAATAAATATATATATAAAAGTATTTAAAATAAAAGTGACTTTTCTTTGACATTTAGGGCTTTATTTTATGCTTAATCTCTCTTACAAATGCATAAACATGTTTTCACTTTCATAGAATAAAATCATAGAATCATACACTTACAGAATCATAGAATCACTTAGATTGGAAAAAGACCTTTAAGATCTTCAAATCTGACCACAAACCTAACACAATCCATCACTAAACCATGTCCATAAGTGCCACAGGCACACATCTTTTAAATACTCCACAGGTATGGTGACTCCACTGCTTCCCTGGGCAGCCTGTTCTAGTGCTTGACGACTATTTTGGTTAAGACATTTTTCCTAATATCCAATCTAAACTTCCCCTGATGTAACTTGAGGCCATTTCCTCTTGTCCTGTCAGTTGTTACTTGGGATAAGACACTGGCACCCACCTCGATACAGCTTCCTTTGAGGTGCTTGTAGAGAGTGATGTCTCCCCCGAGCCTCCTTTCTCCAGGCTAAACGTGGATGGCCTATAACAGACTAACACTGTGATATCTGCCTTGTTGGGCTTCCCCCTGATTCTTACTCATAAACACTCAACCCTTGACAATTGTCATCATCATTAAGCTCCCTACCACACAAGGATACCCCACCACCTCTCCTTCCTTTCCTATCCCTTCTGAAATGTTTATAGACATACATTGCAGCTGTCTAGTTGTGCAAATCATCCCACCATGTTCCCCTGATGCCAACTATGTCATAGTTACCCTGCTGCACAGTGGCTTCCAGCTCCTCCTGTTTGTTGCTCATGCTATACGCATTGGTGTAGATGAGTAGCCCGGGAAGTCTCTCCACTTTAATATTACAAATGAACTTTTAACCAGGTGACAGAAATTCTTATCAAAGCTGAAGTATCCAGGAAAACAAATTGAGAAGGTCAGTTTGGAGGCAGGTTTCCTAATAAATACAAGAAGTTGGTTATATGCTTCATTGAATATTTCAGCTAAGGAAAACTTAAAAGAAGATGCACTGTAGTCAACCATAATTAATACTAACGTGGACAAAAATTTTTCAAACCCTAATGTAGTCCACTGTTGAAATAACTATCTTCAGAACAATAATAACTTTTAAAAACTGTATCTCAATATCTAGAACCACCAAAAATTTCTTTAAGCAATTTAAGATCTACTACATTTTCTTATTGTAAGATATTTAACATTTGTCAAGAATTTCCCAATTAATCTGTAAAAATATACTGAACATGTTCTTTCTGAAAACTTCATGTGTCTATCTCTTGTTTTTATTTTGAGAAAATCTTTATTCCCTCCTCCTCATACTTTTGGAGAAGATTAACAGAATCACTGATTAACTGCATTCCCCCAAGTGACCAAAGAAAAAAATCAGAATTATATAATGTCTACTCTGTCACCCTTAAAAACAGAGTGTATGTACTATTTTCCCCACTTCCTTCCATTCAGGCTCATATGCACATCTTCCCAAGGGAGAAAGCAGTGCAGAACTTCTGAAAACTTTTTTTCTTTTTTATCATTATTGCCTCTGGAAATGGATTTGGTACAGAGAATGTAACCAGGATTAAAAATATCAGGTGCTATTAGCTGACATTAAATGTAATGAAATCTCAAGGTCAGCTTAATTTCTTGTCTTTCCTTATCTCTCTGACACATAGTACTGTATCTCAGTAGCTGCCACCAACCACCACCATCAGAACACTTGGCTAATTAGTAATCAGTCATGTCACTTGGTGTGCTCTCATCCAGTCTGACTATTGAACCTGAGTACAACAACGAAAAAAGAAATTGGAAACTCTTAGCAACTATATGTGTGTAGTCTACTTGTTTTCAGCAGCATTGTGTGCCTGCAGTTCAAGCTTTCGTTATTCAACACTAATAGGCATGTTTGAATTTGATGGTTTTGGTAGTTATTAATTAGTCCGTAGCGCTAAGAAGCACAACATATTACTACCAGCCACATAGCTCCATCAAATGCTAAAAGATAAGATTTCTTAGCAGTTCAACAGCATTAAGATAGGGAAAAAGCTTTTTAATGAAATTCCTAATCATATATCCTTTCTCATCAGTAACCATTTCAGCACAGAAAGTACCCATCACATTGAATGAAACCAGGGAGCACCTCATTGCTGGTGCCTGATCCAGCAAAGCACTTAAGTACACCTAGAATGCAAGTACAAGAAAATCCCATCAAAGTTATTATGGTCACCCACATGATTAAAATTACACAGAAATGTAAGTGCTTTTCTGGATTAGGGTCTCAGGAATGAGGCATTTAAGGTCAGCCTTTTGTGTAGTAAAAATATTTACAAATCTTTTTAAGAGATGACATATAAATAAAAATTACTGTCTTGCCTTTTGACTGCCAGACTCAGGACAGCTTTAAATGTGAAAATCCTGCACATTAAATGATCACTTTATTCACAAACTAAGCAGCTGTCTGAAATGGCAATCTTAAAGTGCTAATCTCTGTTACCAATAAACAAAAGTAAATCACATCAGAAAACTCATTTATGTGCAGTAATCTCCAGAGGATTAGCATTTCAAGGGATCAGATTTCCTAAAACTCCTCTTTTCTGATAACAGCTTCTGCTGTGAGGTGACACACCAATAGGCATAAATTATCTAGAGCTGCAGATAAGCAGAGATCTTTTGGGGGTTCAGAGTGCAATATAAATAGATGCAAAACAGCAGGGGAATTGGTGCTCATCACAAACCTCAAAAGGATTAGCAGTTCAAGCCCTGATTTCCTTGCTGTTGTTAGCTGTGATTTATCATCAGACAGTGACTGAGAGTCTGTTTTATCTGTGATAATTTAATGGCTTAATGGCAGTCCCTTTATCTGGGGGTCGTAATTAAGCTTGTTTGATCAGTTTCCTAACAAGCACCTAGCCTGTATTTTTAGCTATGCCTATTTTTTCTCTGGGTGTAGGAGCATTTTGGCTAATTAGTATTAATAATATTATTGTTAATAATTACTGGTATTAATAACAATCTCGTAAAAGGCTAGCATTTATCTGGAGGAAAAATGTAAGCCAAGAAAAAGAAAAAAAAAACAAACAAGATTCTTTGAATCAAAATACGTTTACAGGGAATTTTAACAGCAATTGTTTGGTTTGTTGGCTTCAAATCTAACTCAGATCCACAACTGAAAATAAAAAAACATTGCATAAAATAACTTCCATGGAATAATGGAATGGAATAATTTTCTCTGGTAAAAAATTAAAATCAATTTGACAGTAAAGATGATTGCTACCTTACAGCACATTTACTGTCCTTCTCTTATCGTACTGATGAGTTGTTTCTTCCACTATCATGAGAATTTTCTCTTCAAAAGGTGAACTTTAGATCATTATTGTGGCTGTTGAAGAGCACATTTTCCATCAAATTAATCTAGTGATACTTTATCCATTAAAATCACTACAAAAAAGAAACATTTTTTTTAATGTACTGAATACTAGATATTTGTAAGGCAATCTTTCTCAGATTTTAAATATATTTTCTCAACACAATACAGTGACAAGCAGACAGACAAATGTGAGATTGTGGGTTTTTGATGGTTGTTTTTTTTTTTATTTTTTTTTTGTTGTTGTTTTTTTTTTTTAAGGACAACCAAATAGAAGAGGAAACAATTTCAAATTGACCACATTACTTTCTTAATCATTGGTGTAATTTTCTCATTTAACACCTAGGAGGTAACAAGGAGAGGTAAATAGGTTACTTACTGATATTTAGGGAAACAGAATGACTGACTTTAGAAAGACATCTAAATAACCTGCTCACTCATACATAGACACAGGAGGTATTTGTGTAATATATTTGTATATATGTTTATAAATCTCTATACATGTTCATTTACATGTATTTGCACCTCTATGTATGTGTTTACGGATTACACATTTTATGTTTACATATACTTCTAATGATATACATAAATGTCTGCATTAATTATTGAAGTTTGTCTTCAGAATAGGTTTATTTGTCTTTTGAAGAAAAAATTAATAGTGGGACTGAGAATCTATGTGTCTAGCCTAAGATAATTATTTAGGTACTATAATTAAAGACAAGGTTCATTAGATCGTGAATTATTCTACTTACCTGAATTGCTTATTTTAGAATTGGATGTGTTGCTTTTCTTTCTCATGGCTATAGATGAAACCCAGGTGATGCGGCTAAGATCGTACATGGCTGAAGGTTAGATGAGATTAATTCCACACACATGGATGAAAGAAACAGTAAATTTCAAAATAAGAATTCCCAATACTTTCTTATAAAGTTACTTTCCTGTTCTTTGCAAATGGAAGGACTGTCACAGAAAAAGTATTATATATACATGCCTATATAAATATATTCTCGCCTTGTGTAGAACAAGGCTTACCTGAGACCCTTGAACACAACAACCTTTCCTTCTGGATATTATCAAATAACTTGTAGTAATAAGTAGTTGATTAAATAGACAGAGACTTGCAGGCAGGAGCTAAGAAAAAAACAAAAACCAACACAGCTGTTCATTTTACTATCCTCGTAGCGTAATGTTACTGACTTTTGCTGAGTTTGCAGGCAGATCAGAAATGGCTTTTGTTTGGCTCTTTGGATCTGGAGAGCAGGAATTTTATTTTAAGCTTACTATCTGACCAAGGCTCTGGCAGAGGAATTTACTGGGAGTATTACAGAAGGCAGTGTTGAATGAGCTTTGTTTTACACAAAAACCTTGATCCAGATCTTGATGAAATCAGTAAGAAACTTTTCACTGACTGTGATGAGATCTGTGATGAAGGTGCCAGCCATATTGCAGCAGCAGCTGGCAGTTGTCTGGGAAGCTGAAATTTTACTGAGATATGAAACAAGCAAAATGTGTGAAAGATAGAAATGACAAGGTGTAAGGGAGATTGGAATATAACACACTGAAATCCTTACCCAGTATCTGCAATTAAGGCCGTTGACACTTGGGTGCTGAGCTGACTCTGTGAGGCCCTGATGAGATAAGCCCACACAATCAGAGACGTCTGCTTTACACATCTAACTTCTCAGATAACTTGCCAAAACTAACAAGACAGAAATATTTCTTGATGAATATTATTTTTGTTGTTGCCAGTGGCAAGTTTAGTAGAGTTTTTCCACCACTAGAACAAATTGTTACAGGCACATAAAATAAGAATCTTTGCCCAGCTCACAGTGAAAACAGACAACATCATGCAGTTACTACTGTGTTGTTAGTCTCTCACTTGATAGTGCCAGATATAACATAGCCAAACAAATCTCCAAGAACAATAACATCATGAACTTTGTGAAATGCTGAAACCTTAGTCTTAAGTTCACCAAAAATTTCAGTAGATTTTACTGTTGTCATTATTGACAACAATAAATATTCTAAATATATCTCAGTGTTTTAATTTTGGCCATAACTTACAATCACTTGCAGAACTAATGCTCTTTCTAAAAAGAAATCATAGCTATTGCAAAGCAGCTGCTCGCATAGATGAAAACTGAAATAAGTTTTCAGGTGACATAATGCATCTTACTGGTTTATGTCTCTGGGTTCATGGTCAGGATCACAGCTGGATTAAATTTTCTTTTTTGATTTTGTATAGTTTTGCCTTGAAATTGTCATTGGTAACATCTTCAGTCCTATTGATCTTCTTGTATTTGTAGCTTTATTAACATGATTTTATTGGCTATATGTATATAGAAATATAAATATATTGGTATATTCATACATAGATACAAATATATATATACACAAATAAAACCATAAATTCTCACTTATTCTTTGATGTACAAACAACTTTCTAGACTCTATTTTCACACACAAACTCACATGTTATTAGTGGAAAACAGTCCCAAATTTGATTTGAATACTTCCATCATAAAGATAAATTTTGTTTCCACTAACATGTAATTTTTTTTCTTTTTTTTTTCCACTAGATTGTATCCAATTATATAAATCTATAAAAAACTATGTCCTTGATATTCAAGATATCTTTTAGTTCATCATGAAAATTTTGCATAATATGTTCTTTTTTGCAGACTCCTGAATTGTATTTTCAACTCTTCCCCTGATGTACTGTTTTTTTTATAGAGAAACCCTTTAATCTTTCAGAATTTTAGTTTACTCATTTGAAATAGATAAGGAGACAAGTGTGATTTAATTGATGTTTATAAAGTGCTTTGAGACCTTGCAATGAAAAATAAGACAAAAGTGATATTCTTAAACATACACTTTTTTCTTTGCTGCAGTTTTTGCCAAAAATCTGATTATTCCTAAATTTAGGATTATCTGTTCAACTCCTACTCTTTTCAAGTCAGAATTTTCAAGATGTTACAGTATGATGTATTTCATACTCAAATCACTATTTTCACAGAAATGTAAAATGAGTATAGTATAGTTCTTAAAAAAATGAGTATTCATGGAATATTTACTGTAATTTCATGATGCTTTTATTAAATTCCAAAATTTTCAATTCACTATCCATTGGTTGGCACACTGCTGTATACATATAGAATTCCAATAGTATATGGTTCAAGACACTCAGCAGAGAAATCTGTTGAAAATTCAGTTGAGGGGCAGGCACTGCAGTAAGAATGAGCCTGATGCTAGCATGAGCTAGCACTCTGTGATCTGTATACACATGAATAAATATTTATATATAGACCCCCAAACTATAGAACATTAGCTACAATTTTAAAACAAAGTTTTTTTTTTCTTTAAAAATGTAATAATAATGTTTCAATCTTCAAATGTGCTTACATCTATTTATAAAGAACAATCATTCAGTGTAACAAGGTATTTGGTAGTGAGCTAACAGTGAAAATGCAAACTTTCCTTTTAATTTGGTGGTCTCCAGAAAAGCAGAGCAGGCAGTGACATATTTGAAAGTTTAATCTTACCTTTCCAGATTGACAGAAAGTGCTTGGTCTGGGTTATTCTGGGTCTATTTCAGATTCTGGAATAAAGTTTTTCTCACAGTCGCCTAGGTGCATAGTTGCAGAATACCGTAGCTGTTGATGCTAAGAACCAATAAGTAATGCCTGAACTTAAGAATGGGCAGATCAATGAGGCAGATGAAAACTTGGGTTCTCATTCTTACAAATGGTCCACAAAACCTGTTTCCTTTGTGAAAAACATATAAAGCTATATATAATAGCATATATAATAGCTCTTCAGACTCAATAGGAGTCCTAACAAGGTGTGGGAAGAGGACAGATTAAATCATTCTATTGTCAGAGGTTTTTCTTAGACTTCAACCAGTAACTTGCTGTTAAGGAGCACCACATAAAAGATAATACCATCCCCAACTGTATTATTTTCTTACAATTTCTATTGTGCTGATAGGGGAAGCACTATCTCTCTTGGGGATTGAAGGAGATGGCAAGTTGGAGAGGTTTATTAATTACTAGTTACTATCCATGGGTTTTCATTTAAATGGGCAGGAATATGAGATTGGGGTGTGAAAACAAGCTCATATCTCCCAGGCAGCTGTACAGAACGATATCACTGTAAATACATAATTTAGAGCACTTCTAACTTAAAGGTCTTCCATGCCATTTTAATGACTCATTTGACAAAATGATGCAAGGGAAAGAACAAAAATATTAACTCCTCCCAGATGGGAATCAGAAAGATATACTGGTCTTCTTTTCATGAAGTGTGCAAGGATACTGTTCTAAAATAATGAAGGAGGGTACAAGTTGTAGGTATTAAGCATAATATAAGTCACTGTAGTTACACTTGGTAGGTGTCAGCTACTTCATGTAGCACATAAACCCATGCTGACCATTAAGCTCCTGAGCATAGAGAATGTTAGCAGCAGCTACATGCTTACATATCTGAACCTACTACTGGAAAAAAAAGAATGACTCTATATGCAATTTCAATAGGTGGGAAACTGTTTTCATATTGAAAATCTTGACATTTTGCTTAAAAAACTTACTGTCAAGGACAACATGTGAAGCATTATGAATTACATTTGAAAAAAAGCCAGATCCTCAGGAAGAAGTGATGAAACTTTGATTTCATCAAAATTCACCCCCAAACACAAGAAAACTGATACATTGCTCTGAAGAACTGTGGTTATAAGTTAAAGGCAGGCCACCACTAAAGGTCAAAAAAACAATGCATGAAGGCCAATTGCTTATTGTTCTTGAAAGTAGTTAAGACTTTGTCAAACCTTGGTACAAGATACCAGTTGAGCTGGTATAAAAATAGAAGATTCTTCATGTTGTGAAAAGATGATAAAAATTAACCCTCACTGAGAAGCCTCCTTGTGTAGTACTGGGAGAAAACCCAAACAACTCCCTTATAATTCAGCTTTACCAACCTCGTTGACCCTTTTCTTATTGCTCTTGTGTTGGTGGATTTACCTTTTTCTGCTTTGAAAAATATCTCTAACTTAAGACTATTATTTAATGAGTGATAACAATGCTCAGCTAGACCTGTTCTTCACCTCCTTTGAATTATTATTGTTTCTTACATGAGCTAAGTTACTGTTAGTGGCATAGCATATTCATTTGGGTCTAAATTTGTCGATTTCCAGAGCCAAAAGAACTCACAAGGAACATCAGAATTCATATACCTGGCAGTTTTTCTTGCATTCATTGACTGAAAAGCATAATTCCTTCTGTGCAAGTGAGAAAATGATAATTCTTTTCAGAAAACCTATAGGTGCTCTGAAAGAAACAAAATAACTATTGCTTGGCCATTGGTGATGTGGTTTTAGTGGCTTTTTGTCACATTCCTAATAGAGAGGAAAAAGATCAAAAGTTATTGAAATCTCATAACAACTGGTAATGCTTTGTATTTTGTTGTGAAGGGGAAATACTTAGATCTACGAGAACCTTTCATTCTCTTTGAGCTCTGATTTTTAATCTAATCTAGACAAGTAGTTCATCCCTACACTATTAGGACAAAACCTTATTTTGTTGACAGCACTTTCCTCTCGTGTGCAAAAAAGGAATGATTCATATCAAATGGTAGTATGGGTGTGAGCAGGTTGTGAAGTTTTCTGAAACTGTTTCTCAGACAGTGTACTTCAGTGACAATTTTATCTGCATAGAGACAATAGTATCAAATATAAAAGAAAAAAAAAAACTTCTGGTCAGTTTTTAAAGGTAATATTGCATTCATTGTTGCTAAAATGTACAATTTTACGCTGTTCCATCCTTTTCTGTTTTTTCGTTATCAGTATTTGATAGTGCAACTACAAATAGCACATTGTCTGTACTAAAAGTGTTCTATAATATGAAGCCCTTCAAAGTTCTTCTCTTGTTCTATTGCAATTAGTTAAGAGATCTTCCATTTAATTTGACTGGAATCATACTCCCTCTTGCTTTGAGATATTGTCACAATAAAGCAAGCTCAAAACACACCAGAAAAACATCAATATTGTTGTCACATTAAGAAATCTGTGTATCAACCCCAGACTACTGTCAGTGGACAATTAGAGGAAGGAAAGTGACTCAATCAAGAAATTATAAGAGATGAAGCCATTCTTAAGGCATTATTTCTACCAAACAAGAAAGATGATTTCAAAAATTCATCAAACATTCTGCAATTTTCTTTCAATTGTCTGTTCAGCCATAAGAAAAGAAGGGACGGTAATGGAAGGGAAGGGAAGGGGAGGGAAAGCGGTGCTTTGAGCATTTTTCATAGCAAGCTCAAATACCTTCAAAATAAAAAGACAGGTGACTTGTAGAATGGCCCATTTTTTTGAAATTACATGAATAGGTTCATCCAGTGCCACTGATCTCTTCAAATACATATGTAGGTTTATTGATCGCAGATCTGCCTCACTCTTATACCAACAGATGCGCAGTTATTAATCTTGGATAAAATCCACATCCACTTTTCAGAAAGATCAGAGAAGCCAATTAAGGATGACATGGCATCTTGTGTGGAGAAACTGTTTTCCTTTCCTATAAATGGGCAAAAATTATGCCAGAGCCTGTGAAAAATTGCTAAGAAATATAATTGTGCCATGCATCATAATCTTTTCTTTCTTCTCTGCCATTTTAAACTGGTACCTTTCTCAAATTACTTGTTCAGTTTAGCAAGTGCAGCTCTGCAAATGCATGACACCTGCTAACTGCTCCCCTTCTTTTCTCAAGCTTCTCATTTACCAAGCTTTGTTAAGTGTTCCAGCGCATTGACACAGCAAAATAAATGCCAAAAAACACTCTCTACAAGGGCACTAATGGGTCAGCAGTATGAGCCAGGATTATTAAACTGTATCTTAAGTGGTGTCTGGGCTATTCCGAAATATAAATAAATAATGAGGAAAATACAGGAAATCTGTGCTCAGAAGAGGTTACTCTTCAGATCGTTGGGGTTCAGTTAGTGCCAGGAGCTATATGACGTACAAAGCATACTATCTTGTCCTCATTTTGCAAGATAAAATCTTAGATTTAATAGCAGAATTGCCTTTGTAAAGAGTACTGAAATGACATATTTTTATAAATAAACCAAACTAAGGATCATACCACATTTCTTGTTTGATTTTGAGATTTGGGCCTATCCTATTCTAACAGGTTATTTTTGTTTTTATCATACTTAAACCTGTTAAAATAGTTTTCATATATGGTCTGTGTACTTGCTTGGAGATGACACTTAAATGGCAAGACAAGTTGTTAGCAACAATATAATTAGATATCCTCCGAGTGAACAACAAAATCCCCTATGGAAGGAACATAGGGACAGGTTTTACCATCATTTAGGTCATTTAAATGTTAGCAATACTCAGATTTTAGATTTTTTTCTTACTGCCTGATAACTAGGACTAACCTTAAGAATATGGAGGTGATTTCTTGGACTTCCAAAGATCCAAAGATGTTCTTCCCATCAACTTTCTTTCCCTGTAGGATATCTGAAGGATATCCTTACTCTTTCTTCCTGAAAGGGTAAGGATTTCAAATAGTGTAACATGTGCTACAAGGTCAAACGGATATTAAACAAATTATTCCTGTGACACGACTGCTGCAGTAACATTTTTAGAATGACAACAGTGCCCTACATTGCTTTTTCAATGACTGAGCTTATGAAATTCCTGGGGGAGAGCAATGACATTTGTATGGCAGAGGCTTTAAGACATAGGGATAGACAGTTAAGGAAGTAAGTAGATGAAGTGTACAAGGTTGGAGTCCTGAAATGGGGAAGTAAAAATTACACTAAGTTGGCAAATGTATAGTCACAGTATTAGAGATCAGGATTCTAAAATGAGTTCTCTGAACAAAGAATAGAAGAATTGCAGGCACTACAGAATAAACTAGTGCTTGGCTTTTCAATTTTACTGATAATGCTAAACTTAAGTCATAGTAACCCAAGTCATAGTAACTCAAATAATACATGAAAGAGGAATGAGGGACTATGGCTATGGTGGAAAACCAGCTTGGATGCAGGTGCTGGCTCTAGAATGGTAAGTGATTTTGTCCTTAGAATCCATGATCCTAATTCATCTGTTTTACTTAGCTCAAATGATTATAAATTCTCACAGCAGTTTGTTTTGTTTTGCTGGGAAGTATAAAGAAAAGAGGAAGAAGTAAAGAAGGGGGAAAGCATGTAAAGGCAAAATTGAGTTTGGAGTCTGTAATGGCAGGTTTATTGATTCTGACTTATGAAGTATGAAGTTATAGATTTCTGAGATGTTACAAAACAGCTACATCATGTCACACAGTACCCAACTATTGGTCAATTAGATTCTTGTTTTATATCTTTTGGCTGTTTATGGTACACTGTAGAGATGATTTAACAGCTGGATCAACTATCTAAATTTTCTTTTTTTATTAGCATACAATATTTTGTACTCTAGAAAAATAGAGGCAAAAGAACTGTATGATTCTCCAAAAGATAATATTTTAACATCAAAATTAAGAAGAGATGGCAGTCACATTTAAACTTTAAAAAAAATTTTTAGTTAAATGCAATGTATTGAATAAAATTTTTCTTTACTATAAATAAAGAAATAAATGTACTGCTTTTTTTTCTTGTGGATACCAGTGATTTCGTGGGAAGATAAGTTCAAACAAAACTCAAAAGACATTATACAGGAAGAAAAGGTCTTGTAGGTGATATATAACCTTCCAGAGGTGTTTCAGTTAATCATTATGATGACACATTTCCAGGAAAAAAGATTTTCAGCTTGGCTTATCTACTGACTCAAGAGTCAATGGGGAGTGATATTTAAGTTAGACTCCAAAGTAAAGTAAGCCGTTTGCTGTTTGCTTAATTTAAGTTTGGAATGTTTTTATTTTCACTGATGGTAGTGCTGTCCAGGTATGCAAATATTAGTCAAGGAGATCAAAAATTCTAATTTTTAATTTGACTTGATGTGCCAAATGTATCTGTAAAGCTTATATCTGACACCTCTAGAAGGTGGAACGAATAAAATCATGTACCATTTTTGTAGCTGTGATGGTTGTAGGTAAACTTATTTTCAAATTATTTTCAAAAAATTATTGTCAAAGAACAGTCTTCAAAATACATATTTTTTTCTGGTTTTGTCTAAAACAACAATGCCATTAGAAGTGCATATGGTTCCACAGACATAGAATCAGCTGGGTTGGAAAAGACCTTTAAGATCATCAGGACTGCCCAGTCCACCACTAAAACATGTTACTAAGGGCCTTATCCATCCATGCTCACCCCAGTGCGGGTGGGATATGAGGACATGTAGGGATGAGTCTTTACAAGGTCTTAAAGAAATCTATATGTGTGATTATCATTGCATAAATCTATTCAGTTTGATAACATAGATCTAACTAAGATGGCTAAAGTGTCAACAACAAGCACTTCTTATAATTGCACAAGAATTATTTATTTCTATACTAAAAATTATTTCTCATTTAATAAGTATTTCTGTCCATTTCTAAGTATGTGTGCTGCAGCACTGTTTTCCCAGCCTTATGCATGCACATGTTGACACACACATATGCATGCACATAAACGCATTCTTCAGGATAGAAAAACTGGAAGGCCAGAACATGTACTATGAGCTTAAAAGCACTTGTGGATTCCCATTTCAGACAGTCCAGAAATCATCCTTTGTGAGTGCTGCATCTGTTCTGTTCATGGTTCTGTTCATAGCAGAATAAAAATTATATTTCAGGGGAATGAAACTCCAGAGATAGCAATTACTATAATTACATTCAAAATACTACTTGATATACAGGTCATAAGAAAATTTTTGTTTACAAATACATTCCAGAAGCATTTTATTTAGCTGTGTGAACTTCACAGCTCAAAATATGAAAATATACATGCAAATTGTTCTCTATTCCAACAGATTCGTGTGATGATTCATACCCATATATATTGATTTTCTTGCTCAGTGCAATCCCCTATCTTAGGGTAAAGCTAATAAGAAGTACTTCCCAGCAGATTTTCTCCACATTAATAACATGAAGAAATGCTAAGATTTTGTAGAGTGATTATGTGGACACGTTGACTAATCTGGAATGGTAGATTTTCTAGTTGTCTTAATTCAAATACATCAGAGTAAGTGGAACACTCAAGAAGCCCCACAATCATCAAAAATGTATTTTCTAAATGAGGTCTAGCCAGAGGAATTGAGCCTGTGAGCTCCAATGCCTCCTGCAGTTATGGTGGGAGTGGGCCCACTCTTCAATCAGAGTTGTGCCTAAAGTCAAACTCCAGCCCTTTGTACTCTTGCATAGATCTCATCAGTTGAATGTTGCTTACCATGAACCAGAGCTATAATCTCATTTTGAAGGCAAAAAAGAAAAAGGTTACATTGAAAAAAGTTCTATTTTTTTTTTGGATATCTGAATAAGTTAAATAAATGTCATGAATCAGAAGAAAAAGGTTACATTGAAAAAAGTTTTAATTTTTTTGGATATCTGAATAAGTTAAATAAATTTCATGAACCAGACCCACAGCTTGTGTAAATCAGCTTCACTCCATTGACTTCAGTTCAGCTGAGAATCTGGCCCAATAATTTTTAAGTCAAGCAACATAATCTGGTTTGCATGAAATGTTACATGCAAGAATGAACTGGGAAACATGATGTGGGATCCTTATATTCAGCCTTTTAATTACTTTTCCATAATTCTACAAGGCAGAGATTATTATATTCAGAGGACAAGGTCTGATCCACTTTGGTTAATTTAAATCTCATTTAAAAGTTCCTGTGGGAGGGTTTTGGATCAGAATGTCTGACACCATAACTGTATTTGCACCAACCGCGGCAAAAACATTCAAGATACACAAGACAAAATAAACAAATCCTGCTTGAAAATCAAAATATTTTTCAGCATCAAGCTATAAAAATACATTTACTAATTTTCATCATACAACATTTGCAGGGCAAATAAATACTTAATACTTATCTGCAAATTACATATGGAAAAATTCAGAGAGGTAAAGTGAATTGCCCAGTGCTACAGCAAAATCAATTTCAAATGCAGGTTTGAATCTTGGGAGTTTTGGGCTATTAGATGTTGCGCCCCTCTCCTAATTAACTAGAGGGGGTCTGGGGATTTTGTTTGCTTGTTGTTTTATTTTGGGGTTTTGTTTATTCGTTTGGGTTTTTTTCTTTTGCTTGTTTGTTTTTTTTTGTTTTCAGTTAGCAAAAGAGGTGTGTGGGGGGGGTGGGGGTGGAAATTATCTACAGCATTTCTACATTGCTCTCTACACATTATTCTTTAGTTGCATCTGTTCCAGTAGTTTCCTCCTCTTCATCTGTACATCTTCTCTCTCTTCTACTGCACACAGAGATTATTATTTATGATCTGTTTTAAAAAATAAATGAGATTATTTATTTCCTATTTACACACACACAGAGTAACAAAATTAAGAAAACTTTATATCTCTGTAAAGAGTAATAGGATGATTAGGATATACTTAAAAGTGTTTAAGTCTTATTTGGAGATATCTGGTTATCACACGTAACTTTTTAAAAATTATTTTTAAAAAGTTTATATACTGAAGTAGGAGCATGGGCATCTTGGAATTATATATATGATATATGCAGACATATGCATATATCATATGCAAAGATATATTCAGATATATTCCTAACTACTCAACTTTTGTCAGACCTCCAGACTCCCCCTTCTCTTGCATTTCACATCCAATTTATCTTATTTACCTTTTAGTGTAGTTCCTTTGTGTATGAATTTTTATGTCCAGGTTACTTTTTTTTAAATGTTGGAAGATAGCCAGGAGAGTCTTTTATAATGCATCACATGAGTGAGTAATACACGACTTACCCATTCTGGCAGTTGCATCCTACAGAATAGTTTTAGATATAGTGTTATAATTAGCCAAAGAATGTCATCATGCTCAGGCGTGTCTTGAGAAGAATCATTAAAAGCCAGACTTCTATAAAATATTGTCTGAGTAGTGGAAGCATCCCTGATATTCAAGTCAAAGCTCAGAAAAGCTGACAAAGTGACAGTGGACAAAAAGAGGAAAACAGTACTTCTGGAAATATTTTTAATCCCTGTAAGAATACTATAATAATATGACAGAATCTTTGAGAGCAACTTGACTGTTACTAAAGGTTTCTACAGCTGATAATTTTCCACAAAGAAGTTAAAAACAAAAAAAAAGGAAAATACATTGAGCAGATAAGACAGCATGGCTGGTGCCCAGCAACCCATTGTGAGATCCTTTGACTTCATGCATGTGGTAGTGTTCAACTAAGAAAAGATTCACACAGGGCAGTCAAGAACTATATTACCCAGCAGATTTGGAGATTACACAGAAAAACCTTAGGTGGTCAGCTAAACAGAGAATGCTGTTCAGGACAGCTCTGCCAGAAACCAGCAGAAAAAAGCTGCATAGGGGAACTTTATTAAATGACAGTCTTTTATCATGATTTATCAACAACCAACCTGTATCTTTATATCTGCGTACCGGATATCCAATGCCACCATTTAGTCAAGGAAGAAAATCTGTAGGTAGGATTCAGTCTGAGACTACGATACCTAAATCTAGGTGTCTATTTTAAGGTCACTGTATCACCTGTAGAACACAAAATTGTATCACATCCAGTGAACATCTTTTCAGTACATTTAGTGGAACTGAATGATTCTGCTAAGGTGGGATTGGATTCCTAGGTATTGATAAAACACAAGTGTCTGAAAGTACTTTAAGGACACTGGAATACCTAGCATCCATTCAGGAAGATGATAATCCACATGCCTTGTGTCATATCTGCTAGCCCATGCAAAAGTGTTGGACATGTATTACACTATCTTTTTCTTATAGCTGAGGCATGTGCTGGGAGATCTAACATGGGATCTCTGTGAAACGTGCTTTCCTGCAGCAGTTAATGGAAGCCAGGTAGGAGCAAAAATATGGCTTCTCAAATGGCTCTGGGTGTTTGTCTGCAGGAAACTGCCCGAGTCTCTTTCAGTTTGCTATCATCACATTTGCCCATTTTGCATCTGTCTTCATGCACAGTGGCACTCCCACCAATGATGGCAGGAATTCAGAGCAGGGGGGACAATGGCAACATCCATCATTATTCTGAGGAGCAGCTCCATGACTGTGCTTCTTTGTCTCCACCACAGTGCCTTCCATTGCATTCTCTTTTTGAGGTATGTTGTCCTTCCCAGTCTATTAAAAATGTGCCAGAAAACCGTTCTTCTCTAGTCTCTCTGCCAGGATATGTAGCTGACTCATTAGTAAATATTTCACATTTTTTTAAAGCCCACATTTTCGCTGGGGTCTCTATGACTAATTAGATAACACTCAACAATTGTATTGAGCTTTACAAGCATCAGGTACCAAATCTTTCTGACACCTCTGTACAGATATAATTAAAAATTCTACAACCCATGTACTATAGTATTTCTTATTCTAAATATAAATAACACCTAGTTGTTGTAAGTAATTTTTTTTTTTTGTTTTATGCTTTATTTCATTATTCCTGTTTTTGAAGGTGAAGACTGACAAGCAGACAACAAAGGATATAAAACTGGTTCCTACATTAGTGGGAAAATCAGCATGTCTGAGAAATGACTTAGATTTCATGGGAGGCATTGAAAAACTGAAGAATCTAAATTTGAAGACTGTTGTTAATGTGTTTTTTTTTTACTTTTTCCGTATAATACAAATCTAGCTAAATAAAAATATATTAAAAAAATAAAAAGAAAGGCCTGGCTCCTGTCAAAAAACATATGGTTGCGTGGTAAAAAATGTGATAAACAAGGCTTTTTCCTTTAGGATCACATAAGATAACTAGCCTTAATATTGCAATTTATTTTACTTCTCTTATTCAAATATGAAAGAAGATAATCAAAGTGAAATTAGGCAATAAGTACTGAGAGAAGTGTGAAAAAGTACAGTAAAATTACCTATTTACACTAAAATGGAGCACAATTTTATCTTTCCACTCATACAGAATATCAAAAGCATGTAAGTGAAAGAAAAGCGTATTAAGAATGAAAACAATCTTTCTACCTAAAATTTGCAGCTAGAGAGTTAGAACTTGGCTTACTATTTGCAAATTGTTTATTGGTCTCAACACTAGTGATAGTCCCAGAGCATCAACTGTAATCAGAGATCTGTTTGCAGAGGTAATTCATTCAATTTATTCTTTTCTTCTCTTTCTCATAAAAAAATATCACTGCTCCTAAAAAAAAAAAAAATCCTCACAACTGATAATTATTTCCAAGTCTGAAGGGACTTAACAATATTATTCAATTAAAAGTTCACCACAGAATTATTTGGAAAAAACATGTAACAAGCAATTTCATAACAGCAAAATGAGCAGGTAGCACTGTGGGAATGAGTATTCCCATTTTCTGATCCTATTCTCTGTCCGCTTCTATAGTCAGAGGCTCCTAAGATCAACATTAAAATGAACTGCAAGAGCTAGTATACCATCAGAAGACTTTATCTGAAAATATCTGTTCAACAGCCAGGAAGGGAAAAGAAAGTTAACAGCAGGGAACTGGATTAAGGCCAATGGTACAAATAATGAAAAAAGGGTATATGTCCACATACAGGCATCAAGCAGCTTTTAACTTTTCAAGTAAGCTGTGAAGGCATCCTTACAAATGTCTGACACACTTATCATTAGATCCAAAGTGCATAGCTGTATCATGGCTTGCAGAGAAATAAGAAACCATGGTGCTTTTCCCAATAGACTTCCCCACATTTGACTGCTGCCAGGCTGAAAAGCAGAAGATGTACATCTAGAACTTCCCTTATCCCCAGCTTGCAGTAAAAAAGTAGCAAAGCTAAGCACAGAATGGTGGTATGTAGGCTGACATAGGCATGAGTAGGAACCTGCAGACAAGTGCCTATACACAGACTGCTGACTGATTTCCTTGAAACATTGGCTTCAACATCATCTTGCTTGGTTGACAGAAAAGACTGAGTTGTCTCTGAGATGAGAGCACCAGCCCAGAGGGTTCATGTGCTTTCAGTTCATCTATTTGATAAATCTGTCTCCTCTGCCCCTTTGTATTCACACAAACAAGATCTTCAGGAAAGCACATAGGTCTATTGAAGTTCTAAAATCTAGCTCAGTAGCTGAGGTAAGGCAGGTAGAGAGGGAGTCCAGTGTGATACCTGACTCCAACTTCAAATATATATATAGATGTGTATACACACACACACATAATATATATGTAACTTTCAAAAGTAAGGGTGCAGCTTTGTTATTTTTTCAGATCCCTTTCCACATTCTATGCCTAAGATAAGTCTGTCAGATGAAAGGAAGAATAATTCACAGCCTTTTAGCTGGTCTTACAGGGGATTTTTTTTCTTCTATTTGAATGTCTAGTGATTGGTGAACAAGCCTCTGCAGCTCAGCAGAGAATCCTCAAGTGGCTTCTGGTGTTATTTTGATGGTATTAAGACAATGGTGCATTATAGTGTGATATGTCAGGCTTTTTCTCTGAGTTCTTTCTTTCCTTCTGAAGGAATGCTCATGTTTTCTAAATTGGAATAAGCCTTTTAACTTAGAATAGAATCTGTTGAAAGGAGTCTCTTTGAAACGAAGTGAATTAAATGGAATTGCAGTTTTCAGTGACTGCAGATTTGGGATTATTCATTTTTTTCTCAGAGAAAGAAAAACACTTTTCATCAAAGACATTTGCACAGTAGTATATTAAACACTAAACTGGATTATTAATTTCAAGTAAATCAACTATTGTCAAATTTAATTTCATAATAATGTTCAATAACAAAACTGGAGATGGTCAGCAATATTTTCTTGTAAATAAATATATAACAAAACATATTATTTATCTAAGATAGAAACATTATATGACTTGAAATAAAAACAATAAATGAGTTTAATTAAAGAAAAGCTTCAACATTCAAACTAGAGACTCACTTTACTCAACATTCCTAATAATGATATAAATGTCAGGGAAAGATATATATTTTTTTCCTTACAGCTGTGAAAAACATTTCCACAAAGACGTGAGAAAAGCTGTAAAATGGAAATACTGTGTCTAGGTCCAAATTAATGATCCTGAAAATCCACATTCAGCTGATACCTGACTGTCATAATGCCAAAGCATATAGACAAGTTAGCACTTGAAGGGAACATTCCTCAAGTGCCTCTGCATTCCCAGCATAGGTTCTGTGCCAGAGCTGCTTTATATCTTAAACCAAATGAAAACCTAGAAAGCATTTTTTTCCTCCACTTGAGTCCACTCTACCCCTATGTTAGGAAACCTGCACTGCAGAGAATGCAGAAGTGGCTGCCATATTCTTTCAAAATCCAGCCACAGGAGGAGAAAACCAAGGACCTATAGCTCTTTTCTTGGCACAGTTGCAGAGGTATAAATCTGAACATGTAAAAATATTAGGGAGACCACTTTAGTGGGGTAAGGATGGGAAGTAGTGACTTAAATTTTAACACATTGCTGTAGATCTAGTATCCATGTCCATATCTTTTGGGTAAGCATTTGAATTAGCAAATTTAATTGCAGTAAGATTCTTCATCTGGCTGTAGCTTTTAATTAAAAATTTAGACTGTCTGACTGTATTGTCTAGCTAAGATCATATCTTACATATTGGGAATTCCAAATGAGTAGTTTCTTCCTGGCCCATCTGTGAGTCATAAAGGGGTTTAGGTAGGAACCAGGTGCTACTTTCAAACATATGTTAAAGCTTAGGCTTAAACGCATTACAAACTTTATCTTCCAAACTAAAGCTGACCAGATTTTCATGCTACCAGCTCAGGTGGAATGAATCAGCCTTACACATAAATGCATTAAATTCTATCTGAGTATCAGAGTAGATGGAATTAGACACTCTGTCAACCTGCATGATAAAAGATAATTTTTTAATCTTTAAATTGCACAAGAAAAATAATTTTAATTTTGAATCACTTTCATGCTGCTTTTTTTTTTTTTTATTTTTTTTTATCTGCCAGGAACTAGAACAATAAATAAATACATAAATAAATAAGTACTTCCTTACTGATCCATTCATAAATCAATTAAATATTTCTCTAATCCGCTGCACATTTAATGAAAGAGGTGATACTGGCTCTGAGAGGTTAGGCTGTAGCAAAAAATCTGCAGTCTTCTTCATTTGTAAACTTGTAAACCTTTACAAATCTGTAAAACTTTTTCCTTCCTAATTTGTGAATGACCACGCATATCCCATTTGTGAATGTGTGTCTGGTAACTATAGAAATAGCATCAACTTAGCCCTGATCCAGCCTCATGCTTAGGAGGCTACTTTCAGGAGTATTACTTTTCTTTTTGTGTTTAACACTGGCTTTATGGAGGGCTTAATACATTCCTTTTTCTAAAAGAGATGAACCTTGTTAGAGGTGACACAAGTCATACTTATTGGCAGTACTTTAACTGTAGAATTATGATATTTATGTGACTGGGTTGCATATAAAGGAGGCAATGTTTGGTTTTTTTTTTTCTATAGTAAACTGCAGTCCACTCTAATGTCAGAGCAAATGTTTTAAAAAGTTAAGGTTTTGTCTTTGGTTCACAATGACTATACAGTAAATACTTCCCTGCAAATGTTAAATGTCAACAGGCATGTACTTCCTATCAAATTATTAGTTCATTTTTACACCAGACAGAGCCTCCACAACATTTTTCTTAAATTTTAACAACGTATCTGCTTTGCTGCTTTCTTGCTGCTTTCTTTTTTTTTTTTCCTGTTTTTTTCTTCTTTTTTTTTTTTCCTGATGTGCCGTGACTTTTGGGAAAGATGCAAGTGATAAGATATTAATAAAAGATTATGAGACTTCACTGTAGCTGTGTAATCTTAGAGCGTGTTCTTTCTTTTTCTCTTCCTCTTTATACATGTACCACACACAAACATTTATATACAAAGATAAAGGCATTATAAATAGCAGAAAAAAGCTAGATAAAAGCACATGCAAACAGTGTCCTCCTGAAAATTTCTAGAAGCACTGGTACTACACATATATATACGCCATAAAGCTGTGAGCCTTTTTTCAGGTTTCAACTGCACTAAATTTATGTCTACACTACATATCTTGCTGTCAAAAGTCTAGAGGGTTTTATACTGATGACAACAATTTTGTGTCTAGTTAAAATGCACAATGATACACCTAACCTATTAAGTCAACTTTGTCTCCCCTGCAAAGTGGCAAAAAAATTGCCAAGTCTATTAAATTGCATTACCTTTGGTAATCCCTGCAAGAAGATGACAGAGCAACTTTTAACTAAGGCCACAGAAGGCGCAACATTACTCCTCTTTGTTGTAACATTGATTATTTTTGTATTGTATTCTTGGACATGACTAGTAATATCTAGAAATGGAAGAGTATGCTCTCTTACTAGCAGGCACATAGAAAGTTTATGAGGACAGGAAGCTCCAGTTTTCCCTGACTGCTGTCAGCAGATGTACTTGCCAATGCAACAAGAATGAATAATGAGTTTCTATTGCATGTTTGGAAATGTGTCTGAAGGGAGAAGTTTTATGGTAGGGATAGTTTTTACATTGTTAATAATGAGCAAAGTTGATGGAGAGAAATGGCAAAATAATTTATTAAAATTTAATTTCTAAAAAATGAGTGCTGTGCAAGCACATAATTGACTAGGAGGTACTTCTCATCTGGTCTGGCTCTTGGCAACTTTTTACCTGCATATGGTGTGATTAGCAAATAAGGACTATCTGCCAGTATTCCTGGAGAGTTCAAAGTGAGCTTGAGGATTTTGTGTTTGGACACATATCATATATAGGTCTTTAGGACAGGTTAAGTTGTCTCCAGGCAACCTGCTGAAATAGATGGAAACAATCATCACATGAATGCACTAATAATATTAATAGGCAATATGTTGCAAACCAGACTCCCCTCCCTGCCCCAACCCTCATTCATTCAGTTTCTATGCTCAGAATCTACCAACAAGATGTTATTCAACCTGTTTTAACTTTTTTATTCAGAATTTATTGTCCTGGGTCGCAACTTGAGTTATGTTAACCAAACCCCAAGCAATAAAAATGTTTTCATTGTAAAATTTAAATGTTATTCTACTAATGTCATATATGCATCCATATTTTTGGATGTTTTCTTAGGAAATGCACTGTGCTTTATATTCAACAAAGTAGGGAAGTCATAACTCTTCAATAAGCCTGAAAGCATTGATTTCATATTTCAAAGTGTTTTGGAGAAATTGAATATAAATGAGTATTTAATCATGAGTGAAAAGCAGGTGCATGTTGTAGAAGTAACTACTTGTTCTAGGTTGGTTATGGTCCAAAATGAAGTATAATGTGTGGTTTAACTATATGTTCAGATAAGTGGATTTACATTTACCTTCAATGTTATTCGGGTATTTTTTTTTGTCTCTTTTATTATACATCACTCTTTCTCTAACGAGAGCATCTAAAAATAGGAAAATTTGTTCATGGCCTTGGCACATTAAGAATCAGCTCAAAACCTTACTGACTTCAGTAAGTTTTGGAGGACCAGAGCTGCCAATGAAATAATGGGAAAAGACAGATGAATAAAGATCATTCAGAGTGGGTTAAGGAAATTCTGTTTTGACAATGAAAGATATTTTTTGTGCCAAGATCTCTTACATTTTTCACATATATATTTACAATCAGAAGTAGTATAAAACACGTGGATACACATTGCCAAGTATTTTCCATTTATCAAACACCATTGAAATGCTGGAATCCTAACAATGTTTTTATGGAATGGTATACTACAACACAGAAATATTAATCTGAAGCTGTTTTCAATATATCAACCTATGGGTCTGATATAGAATCAGGAACATAGGGGAAATAAAGAGGACTTGAAAAATAGATTACAAGTATAACTACTATTTCTACAAGAAAAGATAAACAAGGTAATATTTTATAACTAGCGTTATGCCCTATCTTTGAACAACCACAGTAGATGTATTCATACAGCATATGGCTATGCATTTACATCATTGTATAACGTTTTACTTCTAGGAATAGCAAGTTTGAATGTCACAAACTAGAATTTTTAATGCAGTCACAGCAGCAGCAGTTACTTTTTTTCATTAACAAGACATGTTCAAATGAAATAACTGTGCAGGAAATGTTAGCATATTTAGCAATATTTGAACCCTAAAAAGGGTTTTGTGTGACTCTATTTTCTGAGATCAAGACCTAGTAACTCTTAATTTGACGAGCAGTTTGAAGGAGAAGGAATTTTTTAGAGGCCTACTTCAAAACTGATTAAAATAGCTTTGTCATGATTTTTCTCTATGAAAGCAGTTCTTGTGTGACTTTTTTGTAATTTTAATTATCTAAATAAAGATATATAAACAAAATGTTCTGAAGGAAAAAAGTTGTGAAGTTTTAACATATGTGTATATTTGGATTGTTATAAGCACATTGTATTTCTTCCTAATTTGATATGTCAGTGGTTTATGTAGTTACAAAGCCAAAAAGGTTATCACAAATATTTATCATCCCAGAAAGCATAACACTTTCAAGAAGTCTTTGTTGCCTTCCCCACTTTAAATAGATCTTAATAGAATGAAAAATTCTTATTGCTAAATTATTGTACTTGTAAAGACAATGACCATGAAGCCAATGCATTACAAGTTATGAACCTGAAAATTTAATGCTCCTGCCCAAAAATTTGGATAATTGCTATTAAAATATTTCAGTGTTCTATGATGAAATATAATTTCAAATAGGGTATTGCCTATTTGGAAAATCCTATTTCCATAAGCTAAGTTAAAAAAAAAAAGTAAAAGAAAAGCAGAATAGTATCTACTGTCTTCCCATATGTTTGGTAAAACTTGAATTTGTCAGAGATACCACTAATTTTAAGGGGATCTCTGATGAAGGGGAAGTCTTCTCAGTGTGACTCAAAATCATTAAATGTGATTAAAAACTGTGCTTTTGTTCTTGTTCTTTAAATAAACAGATAATGGTGCCTATTACTTAGCTAATCATATTCCTTTATAATTTTTGTGTATGTGTTTTATTGTTCCACAGGTTTTATGTGTGAAGTTTATTTGTTATGAACACCAGACACCCTTGTGCAGATTCAGTTGGAGTTGTCCATGTGCATAGAAGCACACATGCATAAGGAAATGCACAGTGTTAGCAGAATGTAAACACTATTTTACGTTCCACTAATATTTTGAATCAGGATATATGAGAACATTGCTTTTTCCTTTTCTACGAAGATATAAAGACAAAGTTTCCTTATTCAGCAGCATTAAAACTGAATGTCATGTTATACTCATGATATTATTGGACATCAAGTGTTCTGGTAAACAGCTGTCATAATCCTGGATTGCACATCTGGTAGGTGTGGATGGAATTCATTAGAACAAGTCTTCCATAAATAATGTGCCAAAGCTTTGATATCACAAGTGTTTACGCCTGATGGCAGCCATTTACTGTTTGCCAGTTCAAATGTGCTTCCAGTGTTGGAATTCATCCACACTGGCACTTGAAATATTGAGAATGAGCTCAGTACATTTTGGAGATGAAAGGTGAAGCAAGGGAACCATATACTCAGCTGGTCCAGGGAAGTGAGAGAAGCACCTTACTTTGTAGCTGAAATTTTTGCCTGTATACTTCCACTTTTAGCCGTCTTAGTACTATTTCAGGGCCATTAATCATGTGGAATATCATTTTAGAGAATTCACCTTGACGCTACCTTAGAGAAAAGCCTAAAACAACAAGAGACGAAGGACTTGCATGTTATCGTAGAATAATGGAAGATAGATCTGGAAAGAACCTTGAGGAGTCACCTACACTATCTTTCTGTTTCAAATATATTTACCCCATTCCCGATGGATGCTTGACTAATCTGTTCATTGCACATTTATCATTAATCTTAGCCCAACATCATCATCAGAAAGTAGTATACATAGCTCCCCTGTGTTCCTTGTCCCAGATGAAGGGAAACTTCTGACACTTTTTCTCTTGATAGGACATGTAGCAAATTATTATCATCCTAGTTGTTTGCAGATGCAACTGAAGTGTTCAGCTGAAGTGCTGACAAGAGGCTGGAATATTTAAATCTGACCATGAGGCTATAGAAAGAGGACCACAGAATAACAATTCAGATATTTTTCTTTGTGATTCAGAGAATAGCCTCATCTAAAAACTGATCAAAAGAAAGTATCATTCCCTATAGCCATCTCATTATAATATACTCTTATTTGTATTTTATTTTAAATATGTTGTGTTTTCTAAAAAAAATCTTCTTTTATGCTGCCACATATACAAAAATTGGTTTCCAAGTACTATTAAATCGTTTTCATATTTGCCCTGCCAATAACAAAATGCTTATAGAAATCAGTACTTGGCTTTCAGTATGGGCAAATTAAAGAAGAAAAAACTGAAGTGAAAGGCATAACAAATACAGAAAAGGCAGTTACTTAATATTGGTGGGTAATATTTTCAGAGACACATAGGATGTTTAGTAACATAAACCAAGAAGTATAGGCTCATAGGTGATTTGGACACTTCCAAAAAAATAATTTCATAGAAATATCTTGGGAGAATGATTTTGCCTTTCAAATACAACACAAGTTAGGTTTCAGCTGGATTATAATCAATTGTCAAGGTTTTATCCAACTGATTGCTCTTCCTAAATAGATTGCACATTATCTATTTCTCTGCAAAGTAATTTCTTTTTATGGCTTTATGCCCTATCAAGCCACAGCTGATAAGAACATCTTTACCTGTATAAGTGAACTCTAAAGCATTAAAATGTCACCCTTCATTACACCTTGAAAATAGATACAAGTAGCTATTTTTTTTCTTGTTCTTGTATTTTTATTATTGTTAATAATGATTCTGTGTACATTTTATTCTTAAGTTTCTCACTTTCATATCTCAATCTTTATTGGCATGACTTGGGACCAGAAATGACATAAAAAGCACACATTCATTCAGCAAGATTAGAGCAGCAAAATGTATGTTCATGAACGTATAGAACAATTTTTACTCATTGCCAGTAATTGCTTCTTATTAAAATTAACAAGAATGTTGAATTCAGTGCTCCAAGAATTTTACTGTGACATCATAAATTTAACATAGGGGCATAGGAGAAAAATTGCCTGGCCTAGAAAACAGCTGAAACCCAGAGCTATGCAGGATAGTAAGCATTTAATAAGAGTTATCTATAATCCAAAATTGAGAGGAATGGGGCAATATTTATCTCTTTACGTGTATCATCAGTTAGTAAATATCTTTTAAAACATTGGCTTTCTTATCATGGTGATAGGCTTCTATGTTGTTATCTCTACTGCTAACTGTATAGGACAGCAATAGACAGGACAAAAAAATGTAAGGTGTTTTTGAATTGGCAGTGCTAACTTCTCAGTCTCTCTTCACTTAAAACTCAGAGGAAAAGAATACACTGGTTCTGATGCTCACAGTAATAGCAGTTTCAGTCTCAGAAAAGCAGTGTGGGATTAGAGGTCTACATTTGTGCTTGAAATCATAGCACTATTCTCTAGTTCTTTTGAATTCAGTAAATGTTCTCTTTTAAAGTTAGCCATGGTTTTCTTCTAATACATTATTGTCATTTAATACTACACCAGTAAAAGGTAAAAAGATACTGAAAGTCCACTGCTCTAAGATTATCATCAACCTGAAGATACTGCATATGATATCCATAGCACATCAACTGATTTCAAATAAACCACAGTTAGGACAATGCATTGTGTGCTTTAGAAAATTCCAGCCATCATGCTTTGACTTCATCTTTTTAAAGTGATATTGAATGTACATCTACGCTGGAAGATTAATGCAAAAATGAGGACTGCAAATATCTAGCATTTCACAAAACAAAAATGAAAAATCCCAAACCCCAAACCAACCAAACCAAAAAACTCAAAACAAACTTGCCTGTATTATGACCATCTTTATTATTACAGATAATAATTATCAGTAGATCATAAATGGAAAGACACTTTATGTCAGCAAAGAGTTGTTTAGAAGATTTGAAAGTTCAGAACAAACTTTCCAAATTTATTTTTGGTTTGATTTGATTTCACTCTGCTACATCTACTGAAATAAATTATATATACATATTTTTTAAAATAAGATGTTAATCTAGATCAAGAAATGCTTGTAATAAAATAATAAAAAAAAAACCAAAACCATATCAACTTCTAGACGCATATCTTGATATTTTTGTTTTGGCTTTTTTCTTGAACACATAAATATGAGTCATTAAAATTAGACCAGAGGGAACATCGGAGCATCTAACCTTACTAACTTATTATAGGACATTAAATTTCGCCCTTTACCCCTGTGCTGAAGCCAACAATCCTTGTTTGACAAAACATGCCTTGTATTTTGTAAAAGTATAGCTTCCAAAAAGGCATCCTCTCTTGATTTGAAGATGTTGAGAAACAGAAAATTCATTTTTCTGCTGGGTTTTTCCATTCATTAATCATGGCCACTTGTTTTTAGAAAATGCTTTATTCATAATTTGAATTTTTCTGGCTCTTTCTTGAGCCATAAATCTTGCTATGGCTTTCTTTACTAGATTTTAAAATCCTCAGTATCCTGTATTTTCTATCTATGATGATATCTGTAAGTTAAAAAAACATTGAAAAAAAGATAAAAGTCAACACTGGAAACCCTTTACATCTCTCACTGCAAGACATTTTCCCAAGACTGCAAAAAATTTCCATGGATTTAAATACCTCATCTCCAATTCTTAACCTCCTTCCAAAGTTGTGAATACTGGAATTGTGCAGTTTTCTAACATCAGCCTTACCAATGCTATCAATAGTTACAAACCCTTAGAGAGCTTCATTTTTTACTTTTTTTTTTTATATAGCTATTAAAAACAATCAACCAAAGAAATAAACAAAAACTGAAACCCTACAAAATAATAGTCCATTCACTAGTTTAGTCATTTCACAACATAAAACTTGAACCCCTAAGAAACATTCCTAAGTGGATAGGCGGAAAATATCAAAACACTCATAGAATCATAGAATAGTTAGGGTTGGAAAGGACCTTAAGATCATCTAGTTCCAAATCCCCTGATGTGGGCAGGGACACCTTACGCTAAATCATATCACCCAAGGCCTCGTCCAACCTGGTCTTGAACACTGCCAGGGATGGAGCATTCACAACCTCCCTGGGCAACCTATTCCACTGCCTCACCACCCTAACACAAAAGAATTTCCTCCTTATATCCAACCTAAACTTCCCCTGTTTAAGTTTTAACCCATTACCCCTTGTCCTATCACATCAGTCTCTAATGAAGAGTCCCTCCCCAGCATCCCTATAGGCCCCCTTCAGATACTGGAAGGCTGCTAGGAGGTCTCCACGCAGCCTTCTCTTCTCCAGGCTGAACAGCCCCAACTTCCTCAGCCTGTCTTCATACGGGAGGTGCTCCAGTCCCCTCATCATCCTTGTGGCCCTTCTCTGCACTTGTTCCAACAGTTCCATGTCCTTTTGATGTTGAGGACACCAGAACTGTACACAATACTCCAGGTGAGGTCTCACAAGAGCAGAGTAGAGGGGCAGGATCACCTCCTTTGACCTGCTGGTCACACTCCTTTTGACACAGCCCAGGATACGGTTGGCTTTCTGGGCTGCAAGTGCACACTGCCTGCTCATGTTCATTTTCTCATCAACCAACACCCCCAAGTCCTTTTCCGCAGGTCTGCTCTGAATCTCTTCTCTGCCCAACCTGTAGCTGTGCCTGGGATTGCTCCAACCCAGGTGTAGGACCTTGCACTTGTCATGGTTAAACCTCATGAGGTTGGCATCAGCCCACCTCACAAGCCTGTCAAGGCCCCTCTGGATGCATTCTTTCCCTCCAGCGTATCAACCGAACCACAGAGCTTGGTGTCATCGGCAAACCTGCTGAGGGTGCACTCAATCCCGCTGTCCATGTCAGCAACAAAGATGTTAAACAAGACCGGTCCCAACACCGATCCCTGAGGGACACCACTTGTTAATGGTCTCCAGCCGGATATTGAGCCATTGACCACAACTCTTTGTGTGCGGCCATCCAGCCAGTTCTTTATCCACCGAGTGGTCCATCCATCAAATTGATGTCTCTCCAATTTAGAGACAAGGATGTTGTGTGGGACAGTGTCGAACGCTTTACACAAGTCCAGGTAGATGACATCAACTGCTCTACCCCTGTCCATCAGTTCTGTAGCCCCATCACAGAAGGCCACCCAATTGGTCAGGCAGGATTTCCCCTTAGTGAAGCCATGCTGGCTGTCACCAAGCACCTTGTTGATTTTCATGTGCCTTAGCATGCCTTCCAGGAGAATCTGCTCCAAGATTTTGCCAGGCACAGAGGTGAGACTGACTGGTCTGTAATTCCCCGGGTCATCCATTTTCCCCTTCTTGAAAATGTAGGTTCTATTTCCCTTTTTCCAGTCATCGGGAACTTCACCTGACTGCCATGATTTCTCAAATATGATGGCCAGCGGTTTTGCAACTTCATTCACCAGCTCCTTCAGGACCCGCGGATGGTTCTCATCAGGACCCATGGACTTGTGCACGTTCAGATTTTTAAGATGGTCTCGAACCAGTTCCTCTCCTGCAGTGGGCGCAAGGTCTTCATTCTCACAGTCCCTGTATCTGCCTTCCAAGACTTGGGTGGTTTTGTCAGAGCCTTTGCCAGTGAAGAACGAGGCAAAGAAGTCATTGAGAACCTCAGTCTTCTCCAAATCCCGTGTTGGCAGTTCTCCCAAGCTTAGTTGCCAAAAATCTCTAGAAGCATAAGTTAATTCCTGCCGATTTTGTGAAGGCAGAGCAAGTCTTTTAAGGGGTATGCTAGGCTCACAGCTACATGGCTGCTTCAACTGCACTGTTCAGATATGTTTGCTCTGAGTAGCATTAGCAACCAGAAGAACTCACAGAAAGAAATCATTCCTGTTAAGTTTCGTACATTTCTGTTTATATACAGCTTCCTTGTCAGGCAGGTGAGGCCAAAGATAAAAAAAGGGAACTCTGACTGGAGTTGAATACATATTTTTAAGCAATGTAGCCACATTTTAGATGCTATTCAGAGTATGTAAAACATGAGAATAGGGTGGATAACCCAACAGCTTCCGTCACTGAAGGTGTCGGGCCAAAATACTGTCATTTATATTTATGGGTCAGAGGAAACATTTTCCTTTAAAGATCTGACTGACATGCTGAAATCTGCCTGAAAGGAAAATTTTAGGGTAT
The DNA here is from genome assembly GCF_033815535.1 of Pezoporus flaviventris. Classification (NCBI taxonomy): domain Eukaryota; kingdom Metazoa; phylum Chordata; class Aves; order Psittaciformes; family Psittacidae; genus Pezoporus; species Pezoporus flaviventris. Next base: position 15,740,631 of record NW_026892579.1, read on the forward strand.
TAACAGTAGGGACTAATTTTTAAAATTATTAATATCTTCTCAGCCCTGCTGTTGCAGCAATTAAGATAGATAGCTGCACCTCTGTTGCAAATATTTTGAACTTCTACCAGCCTTGACCTGATTTTATCAGATGACAAAGACAGAAGTTCTTTGTCTTCTTGTTTCAAAACTCTATAATGACTGAGTCCATTTAATTAAATGGAGGCAAAAAAGCAACTCTATAGCCTTTTCTTCCCTCTCAAGTCCTGTTACAAGTCACATATATTTTTATAGTGAGACACTAATGACATAATTTATAGCCTTGAGCCTGCTGTAATAAAACAGACACATAATTTCAGTGTGGCAAAGTGTAGGATCTCTCTTCTTTTAAACATCAGCTCTGTTTCTTGTTTCATCACAGGAAAAATATCTCCCTTGTCAAAGAAATGCTATAAGACTTGCAAATAACTGACTTCAAACTGAGGGAAGCTTAGCATAGCTATTAGTGGAAAGCTCCCTTTTGACTCACTTGGTAAACCTGTTTTCTATACACCCCCAGGGTTCTGGTTCAAGGACTGGCTGAGTGCACACACAGCAAGTCCAGTTACCAGATTTAATCTGTCAGATGCAAACAGCTATCATATCTACCTGTGGGACATGCTGAAAGAGTGGAGAGCAAAACCCAAGACTGCCTCTGAGTTTCCAGGATTAACAGCCCCTGAAGTACCAGAAATCTAAATGGACAAATCTAAGTGAGCACAGGATGAATCCAGGTAATTTGGTAGGTCTGTTACAAGCATATGGCAGGAAATATTTCAGGGTGAGAATAACATTTATGGTTTTCTTTCAAACATAATTGTGAAAAATGTTCATTTTCCCACTGTGCTTTCCAGTCACCTTTAGCAACTGGCCACGCAGTTGTCTCAGTGTCACTGCTGTTGTGCTGTGCTGTCCATATGAATGCTCCTTGGCATCATTCTTTTGACTGTCTCTGACATTTTTGTCATAAAGATTACCCAGTCCCTACCTTCTGTTGCTAAGCTAATTCATGCAGCTTGGTTAAGACAGAGATTTATCCTCTGCCTCTTTTCCCTCACATCTGACTGCTGAGCATTCAGCCCATCCTGTCAATATCTCAACTCAACTGCATGATTGAGTTGTTACCTTATAATTTTTACTGTAGAGAGGAAGGTATACATTGACATTCATTCGGAACTTGCATTCAGATGGACAAATGTTTAATTTCTTGACTTCAGGTCTGAATGACTTAGTACAGCATGCTTGAAAAGGTGAGTCATAAAGCATATTTTTTTAATTTAAGTTGCTGAAGACCTCAAGTCTGTGATGAAATAATAACATGCATATAAAGAAAGTTACCAATAACTGAAGAGACAATCCTAGTCAAATTTATCTTTGGAGAGAAGGATCAACACAGCATGTTTGTATAGCTGAGTTGCAACTACTGAAGACGTTTCAAATACAGCCAATGCAAAAGGGGGAAATAAACCCCACCTAGCCTCTCTTCTTTGAGATAATTGCTCTTGCAAAGAAAAAAGAGATGGCAAGAATTTATTTCATATTCAAAACCAATTTTTTTTTAAAGAAGTAACAGATATCACATTTTTAAAGTATTCCTTCTTTAATAGGCATACGCAAGACACTAGACATCACACTGTGAATACAACCCTAATCATCTCAGTCTTTCCAAATACATGAAAAATACTTAAATTCAACTTCAGGCAAACAAGTAAAAAAAAAGAAAAGAAAAATGCCTCTAAGCAAGGTCAAATGCTTCAACTGAGAAAATTCTGATAAATCAAAGCCATAATGTTTTAATCTTCATGTATGCTCAGTTATTTGCAGTCTTAATCAGCCTTATTTTAAAAAACTTTTGAAAGTTTTGAACAATGGCACAAAATTAGGGCTGTGATGAGCAGTTCCCTAGAGTTTTGAGTTTTGTTCAGAAAGTCCTTCAAAACTTGCAGTCTAATTAGGGCTCCTAAGGAAGCAGCATTCTTCTGAGCCTAGTAATTTGATTATCAGTCACAAAAGCAATGGTAGTATGTTATAAGCATAATCAACTTAGCATTAAACAAGGTAGCATAAGCACCACTAATGGTTTAAACACAGTAGTAATTGTGAGCTTACAGCCATGATTTATTGGCAGTTCTGAAGGCCACACTCATCTTTGTGTTGATGTGGCTTCTAATGCTTTAACCAGTTTTAATGTAGTCAGTGAATATGAACTTGATCATACTGTGAGTAACACTTCAGAGTTACCTTTGAATTACTCTCTTAGGTCTACCATTCAGACTTGAGAAACAATTGCTTTTCTCTGCTCCCCAGTTTTGCCAATTTTAGACTAGGAACAATAGCATCCCCTGGAAAACTGTTTTCAAGGCTACAGATATAAACTATGATAGAATATTCTCAGAACAACTGAGGGAAAAACAACTGAGGTTTTGTAGCATGAGGAGCAAACACGATTGGGTCTTGCCTATGTTCTGTGCATAAATTTCAATCTGCCACTGGTTAGTATCCTATGTACTCTCCTTGCTTCTTTAATTAGACCTTGTTGAAAATAAAGTGCTCTGTAAATATTCAAGGCATTTTAGCCAGTATAATTTCTCCAGTGTATAGGAGCTTCCTGATGCATAAAACAATCCTAAGATAAAGGATATTAACTGTGATTATGAAAAGCCTGTATGACTAGAATGAGTTCTGAATCAGCCCTGTAAAATCACAGGTTAAAACATTAGGTCATACGTACCCTGTGCTTTGTGTACATATATGTTGCAGATTTGAAAAGGAGCTACAAAGGCAAATACAGCACTTGTGAAGCAGGAATCTTACTCATTTTCATTGGCTTGATATCCAAGATTCCCTTCCCTCATCTACCCTCAACCAATACAAACAAAATGACAGGCTAATATTTATGTTCCTCAGCCCTCAAACAGACCAAACAAAAACCCCCCAACCACCCCTGTGCAGACATTTTATAGAGCACAGCAGATGTCCAAAACAGCTGACAAGACAGGAAAATGTTAACACTAACACTGTAACAAGTGGAGTAGAATTTTGCTGGTCACAGGGGGCTCAGCAAGCAAGTTCAGGGAGTTAACAGCAAAACTGCTGCATATATTTAAACTTTGTGCTGCAGGTCATGTAAACACATTCCTTTCATGGAAACTGTGCTAGGAATGCAGAAACTCTCTGACCCCTCTGCGTCTTCCCTGTAAGGTTTATCATAATGCTGTGATATAACTACATACTGTATCTGTCAAAAAGATGGCATCTTGCTGTTTAAGAAAACCAAGCTCGTGTTTGCCAGTGGAATCTGGAGAAAATCAATAATGCAGTCCTGTGCCATTGGAAACATTTCCATTGATCTTGACATTTTTAAAAACAAATTGTTATTTGAAAGTGAATATATGTTGACGCGGGAGTCACGGACGACGCAGAGACGATCAATGTGATCAAGCGATTGCCAAATTTGTTACAAAGCCTTAACCCCTTATATACTTTTTCTTCCATGCACTTACAGTGATTTGGCATATTATGACTGGATACATGTCCTGAAGACCCTTAGTGACTAACATATAATTGGTTAAACGCAGGTGTGAGAACTCGAACTCGAAAGCTTGCCAACAGTCCGCAGTTCTCATTAACTCAGTGAATTCCAGCTTCTTATCTTGCTTGCTTAAGCTTCTTCGGGCCTCTCATGGCCTTGCTGTATCTTTCAGGATTATTCAGAGTTTATGTACTAATTATGCATTCTCCCGTGAGAACACTGTCTCCACAAATATAGTGAACTGTAAGTCTGTAATGATTCTTTTCTAATATTAATAAAAGCAGCTATGGAATTGAATAAGCATACATCGTCTTGAGGAGTTTAATGCTCAAATTTCTCAGATGGAGTACTAATGCTTCCACAGATAATCAGGAAAACTAATGGTAATATTTGATTATACATATAATTTCTTTGGCTTTTTCTTATTTTTCAGAGGCATATTGAAGAAGTTGAAGGTTACACTACAGCATTCTTGTCATTTCACTGCAGTCACAAAGCAGTATGTCACTTGCAGTCCTGCCTGTAGACAGCAGTAGCCTTCTGGGAGATGTCATGGTGACTTTTTTTGGTTTTTGTTTTTTTCTTCCAGACTGCAGCAGGTGTGATGTCACCACAACTCTATTAGCTTCACTGTGGTAATGAAAGCACACTATTATAATAGAATTGGATGTCTACTCATTACTAGGGAAGCGACTTGCTCCAGGACTTGCCCTTTTTCTGTGTAAGGCCACACGTTCCTGCCAGCACTTTTTCAGAAGAGGCCTCAAAAATGAAGACATCAAACACTCAGCTGGAATCCAACTGCATTCCACCCTGCCATCCTCACAGACTGGACCTGAAAAGCCCGTCTTCTCTTATTTCAGTCTTGACAAAAGCAGGACAATGGGTGGCTATCGGTAAAGTCTTTTTTTTTGCAGTTAAGAGCCAAAAGCATTATCGCAGGAATCTCCATTCAAATGAAGATAATGCACAGTCACTCTCTCCTTGTTTAAACTACAGCTCAGCCTATCTCAGAGAACCTCTTATTTTCTTTCTTGTTTTTTAATCCTTGGCTTTAAATACTGAGCTATCCAACAACTGAACAGGAAAATAATTGTGGTAAGTCTAAGTGCATGGAAGCCTTAGACAAAGATGCCTTGCCTTTCCCCTCTCAGCTCCTATGCTATATTGGTGCGAAGAAACTTCCAAACAGACATGTTTAAGACCACTGAATGGGATTTTGGAGCCTTGAAGGGGTCAGTGTGTTCTATGGAGAATCATCTGTCCTTCAGGGGTAAATAGAGTCGATAACAAACCTTAACATTCAGCTTCTTAACGGGCTTTTGTACACTAGTCTGCATTTACACATGAGGTTATTACTATTAAAAAAGTCTTTGTGCATTGTTTAAGAATTTCAGCTCCTCGTGATTTTTTGATTTTTTTGGTTTTTCTTTTTTTTTCTTTTTAATAAGTGTGAAGAATATTTTAGAAGGTTCAGAAGCAAAACTTATATGTTGATAAGGCTCTCTCAAACAGGGTGACAAGAGAAGGCAGGGTTGTATATAAGACAAGATTGCATGAAGAAAAGCTTTCTTCTTTACTAAAGATATAAGCTACCTAAAGTGCACATGAAAGAGAATTCTTTTTTTAGATATATTTCCACATCTTTAAATTAAACAAACAGCTATGAATGTTGTACTTTACTGTTCTTTCCAGCCTCTATCAGTAACAGCAATAAACAAGCATTGAAAGGCTTGAAGTTTCACTTCCTAAAAGTTTGGATCATATTCCAATTTATAAAACCATCAGAGGTTTATTTCCTTCCTCTACTCCACTCTGTATGTTCCTATACCTTATACCACTGCTTTGACAGACTTCTATTTGCCTATCAGCTGGATTTGACTAAGTCCTGTCCTCTTATTCACACCTGAAATGATCCTAGGCCCTACCACCTTTCCAAAGGCATCCACAGGATTCAATAGTCATTGAAGAAACTAACTTTATGAGAAAGTTATCCAACATCCTCTGTGATCCAAACCCCACCAATTTGCCAGTCTCATCCATTGAGGTTTTTTTTACATGCTTACACATGCATATATACAAATACATTTACCAAATATGCTTGTTTCAGATCACTTTTCAGTGCAAATAAATCATTAGGGTTGTTGCATCCAACTTAGGCAGTTATGCAGATATTGTATAATATCTGAGAAACTTCTGTAAGTACACTAAATTAGAAATTACCTTTGTTTCACCATGTGCTTCTCAAAACCAAAACAATGTGGGAATATTTTTCCCATTTATGAATATTATCAATATTCATATTTATGTTCAGATAAAGGAGGTCTTCTTTCCCATGGGATGTTTTTCTAGTAATCTCCTTTTGCAGCAAAATTACAATAATTAACATGATCAATTCTGTTAAAGTTATGTCTCTCTAGGAGAGGACAGTTTTCTCTTAGGAGATTTTTGTCAGGACATGAGGATTAGAGTTGCCAGCAGTGATGAAGCCTCTTGAAGAACAGCTATCCTGAATACAGACCATTTAGTGTTTTAAAGATATGAATTGAGTGTAGGATCCAAAACAAGATTTAGCCTGTAAAATCAACACTTATCCTGTTCAGGAAGTGCATTTTCATCTCACAAATTGCTTAGGCACTTAAGATTCTGCTACAAATCAGGCCCTGAAGCATTTGCCTCTTATCTGATGCATGTAGGTGTTCACCAGCTGCTTAAACTGCCTGAGATCTACATACTTTTAAGCCTTGTGCCAAACACAGTCCCTGTGCTACCTGAACTAACACACTCCAGCAGTACAAAATGCAGCAGCCACAGGCAAATTCACCAAAAGAAGTCAGGAGGATGAAGCCCGATGTCAGTATAGGAGCTCTGTGTACCTGTCTAGCAGCTGGCATGCTCCTCTGGGAAAGAGGAATAGGTCAGTTCCTTTCTTGCCACATGGATTTACAAATTCTCAACTTTCACTTCCAAAACAGTGCAAAAAAGACATTTAAAATAGTTACCAATACCCAGTCTTAGAGACATTCCAAGCCCAGTTGGTGTTTGACAGCTGTTTCGCTTAAAGAGTAACCTAGTCCAGACATGCTGCTTGTTGGGACCCTGCAGGGGATGGGTTCTCCCCAGGGAATATGAGCCAGGACCTGTCCCTCCTCCCCAGACAGGAGCATGGCAGCTGGAGGCACTGGAGCAGCCATGGCCACTGAGAACTTCCATGGTGGCAGGGGTGGGACAAGGCTGGGCTGGGACGTAGGCTTGAAGATGGGCCCAGATCACCAGGCTGGGCAGGGCTGTGGGGAGTTGGAGATGGGTCCTGCTGCAGCATCCCTGGGGCAAGGTCTGATGGCCCAGGGTGGGTGAAATGGGGTTCTGTGCCACAGGCAGGGTGTGGAAAGCCTTTGAGAGGGGATGGGTAGGGGCAGTCAGTTCCATTAATGCCCTTGCTTTTTGATGTCAGCAGCACAATTCATGCACAGGTAGGACATGATTTTTTAGGCTCAGGTTTCTTTGGTGAAGGACCATTGCTGATAAATCTGAGGGGTGTCCCATCTCTGATGTGAAAGTATTGATTATGGGGATGCAGAGCTGTGTTTCATCATCTCTGACAATTTCTTCTTCTGGAGAGCTTTAGCAGGAAGTGCATGGGGTATGGTGATCAAGGTAGCATATGCTAAGTCATCCTTGTGCAGCTGGTCGTACATCCTCCAGCCAAGTAGCGTGTAACATTTCAGCTCCCTGCTCTCACAGTTGGTTTTTCTTTATACTCACCTATCAGGCAGTAGTCATCGCTCAACCACTCCTTTTTTTTTTTCACACTATTTTTCCATAAAAAAGCAAGTGTTTGTCAACTTTGTTCAGTGACATGATTTAAGTGTCTAAGCTGAGAAGAGATCTGCATTTTCAGGTACCCATGGGTGTCTTACAGAAATCTACTTACAGAAGAGTCCAGTAAAGAGAGAATTATAGATGTGGCCTTATTATTTCAACTGGTCATTTCTTTGCTTGATATATCATCTGTGTTTTATTCCTAGGTAGTCAGCAACAATATATAAGCATCTTGAGAGCCTAACTCAGTGCTAAGAATTTGAGACATTTAACTGTTAGGTGTCATGACTCTTAGCACTGACCAAGTATCCTTCTAACCTGTCAGCATTTAGACCTGACAACAGATGGGATAAGTTTAGCTGTTTGTGTATCTGTTCCATTTTTTATTATAATCATATGCTTACTGTTGACAGACAATAACAAAAGAGAACATATGATGCTACTGCTTAGAATAGGCAAATCAGATTCATATTTCAAATTAATCTGGAATAACTAAAATAATCTCAAATTTAAAAAATATATAGAGAAGATTTAGGTAAAGCATCTGACAATGTCTACCATAGTGTTTTTCTGGACAAAATTTCTTCTCATGGTCTGGATGGGTATATTCTTCCCTGGGCTGGAACCTGGCTGGATCTCTGAGTCCAAAGAATGGTGGTAAACTGTATCACATCTGGTTGGCAGCCAGTCACTAGTGGTGTCCCTCAGGGCTTGGTGTTAGGGCCAGAGTTGTTTAATATCTTCATTGATGATCTGGATGAAGGGATTGAGTACACCCTCAGTAAATTTGTGGAGGACACCAGGTTGGCTGGGATTGTTAATCTGCTGAATGATAGGAAGGTTCTGTAGGGGGGTCTGAACAGGCTTGATCAATGGGCTGTGGACAGTGGTACGAGGTTCAACAAGGCAAAGGGCTGGGTCCTGCATCTGGGCCACAACAGCTCCATGCAACACAACAGTCTTGGAGAAGAGTGTCTTGAAAGCTGCTTAGTGGAAAAGGACCTCAGGGTGCTGATTGACAACTGGCTGAAAATGTTCCAGCTTGTGGCAGGCAGCCAAGAAGGCCAATGGCACCCTGACCTGTATCAGAAATGTGGCCAGCAGGGCCAGGGCAGTGATCAGCCCCCTGTACTGGGTACTGGTGAGGCTGCACCTCAAATACTGTGTTCAGTTTTGGTCCCTTCACTACAAGAGAGATACTGAGGTGCTGGAGAGGTCCAGAAAAGGGCAATGAAGCTGATGAAGGCCCTGGAGCACAAGTCTGATGATGAACGGCTGAAGGAACTGAGGATGCTTGGTCTGGAAAAGAGAAGGCTCAACAGGGACCTTATCGTTCTCTACAACTACCAGAAAGGAGGTTGTATTGAGGTGGGGTTGGTTTCATCTCTGAAGTAACAAGCGACAGGACAACAGGTAATGGCCTCAAACTGTGGCAGGGGAGGATCAGTTGGATATTAGGAAAAATTTCTTCACCAAGAAGGTAATCAGGTATTGGAACACACTGCCCAGGGAAGGGGTGGAATTACCATCCCTGGAAGTGTTCAAAAACGATGTAGATGAGGCTGTCAGTGATACGGTTTAGCATTGGTCTTAAGAGTTCAGGGGTAATGTTTGGACTGATGGTTCTTTCCCAACCTAGTTGATTTTATGATTCTATGATTCTATGAAAATAATTTCTCTGATTTTATCATTATGGAATAGCAGTAGACTGTGAGCATGTCATTAGGAACAGCAGAAAAAAGATACAGAGAGAAAACAGTTGAATATACAGCATGCAAAACTGTTTTAGCTTCTGTTTCAAGTGTCCATGAAACAATTTATCATATTAATGCCATAACTCTGCAATACCTCTGCCTTACGTCACTAAACCAAATGTTCATCAGATTGACATTTTATAGCAGTTTTGCTGGTGTCTTAGAAAGCAAAACCAAAATAAACCGCTGTAGTCCTGGTTGAATATTGCAAGACATTTTTCATTGATGTTTAAATATCTTGAATTTCTCCCTTTCAATTAGGTACTTTTACTTCTTTTCAGTGTGTTAGCCATGGTAATAAATAGACTTTTTAGGTGGTCTGGTTTTATTAGATTTATATTAAAGTCAGAAATATCACATATAAAAAATTCAGTCAGCAAAACTGTAAGCTACCAAATATTTCAAATTGAGTTAGTTTGTGCTGGTTAAACTTGATGAATTCTTAAAACGTTAGTAACATTTTCAATGTCTTAATTTGTGAAAAATACATTAAGAAGTCTTTATAACCTTTAATCCCTTCTCTTTGTTCAGGTACTCAAAAGATGAGGATTCTTCAAGAAATTTGAAACAGAAAATCAAGTTTAAATTAACTGCAACTGATATTAGACTTTTGTGAATAATGGAGACAATATAATATTTTGATTATGAAATTTAGCATAAGAAATATCTGACAAGCAAATTTATGACAGCTCTATGACTGAGTAACTTCAGATATTTTGTGTGTTGCTTACTAAAGGGTTCAAAACTCTACTCTGTCTCAGCAGATCTTCATGTATAGAGATATGCCAGAGATATTGTGAGCAAAGACACTGCTCCTTTCCACTTCAGTTCCTTGATCTGGAATGACTTGGGATTTATTTGATCTGGTGGCATGGACTAGATAGGTAGAGAACAGTGAAAATCTCACTAGTTCTTACACCATCACTGAACAGCAGAAAGGTATATTGCTTCAACTAAAAATACGCTTCCTTCTTCAACATAATCTGGAAATGTTGGAATGCTTTATAGCATAGAGAAAGCAATCATCTGTTTCAGCAATGCATATTCAAACCCTAGTAGCAGCTGGAATTAAAAAGCTACAATAGTCTCTTGTACAATATTTCTATAAAATTGAATAATCAGGAATATTTCTGTCCCTGTCTTTCTCTTTCATCTTTTTCATCCTTCCTGCTTGTCATTTATCTACTTTCGTTTTCTGTTTTTAGCTTTTTCTTCCTTCTTTCTTTGTTTTTTTTTTGTTGGTTTTTTTTTTTTTTTTTGTATGAGTTCTTAGACTATTTTTTCTGAGTTTAGGGTCCAAGAGGCATTTGAAAAAGTCATATTAATATTTGCTGTTGTACATGGACAGAAATATTGAAAAAATTGAAAACAAAATTTCAATGCAATGAAGTATTAAAAGTGGTTTAATTTTTCAAATGTAAGAAGACAAGCTGCTGTTTTCTAAGGCAGCCTGTTACTTTGGATTCTACTAAATTAAAAATAAAGTAATTTTCATTTTAATGGAATTGCATGAACATTGCAAAATTTTGACGTTAATGTCTTCTTAACTTTTAATACTTTTAATGATCTTTCACTTCATGTGAATAATGACTGACATCTAGATCTGAAATCCATCAAGTGTAATAATCCAGCAACTATATCAGGCAAGAAATGGAAAGCTTCATTAAAGAACCTATTTAATTAACCTACATGTCTACAGAAGTGCTATGGATGTTTTCAAAGACTCAATACAATTGGGTGCAATTCTGTCATGGTCAAAGAACCATTCACTGGGTTAAGGTAGGTGTGGGCCACCTTTTACAATTTCTAGCTTGCCTTACTTGAAATCAGCGGCTGCTAAGGTATGCAAAATTTTCTATTTAATTCACTGAAGTCAAATAACAGTGACAGAATGACTGAATTACTTTCATTTGCATGTGTAAAGGAGGCAACTATGGGTTTGGTTTGTTGTGTTTTTTTTTACAGAAATCTTTCTTAATACCTTTGTGTTTTTAGTAGGTGTTAACATGTCCTGATCATGTTAATCTGTGAATAGTTTATTAAAATGGCATATCTTTAAAGAATACCTTTGTTTGAAAGTAATTATTTCTTTATAGTTATGGCTGTTAAAATCATAGTTATATCTACAGGCAAAATTGAATACACTGTAAAAAATATATTTTTTACTAAGGAATCTTAGGAAAAAAATACACTATTGCCAGTAACAAATCACATTAATTATGGAATATTAATAATAATCAATTGCAAAAGTTTACTTTTAATTTGGATTAGAAATCCACTTCTATGCAACTTTTTTTTTTTATAATGAAAAACCTGGCTTAATATAAGAAAATAAATTAATTTTAACAACATTAAAAGTCAGAATCCTAAAGTACCCATGAGAAATATATACTTGTTTAAGTAGTTACAATTAGAATCGTATGAAAAATTGAAAATAGCCCTCCTTCTGTTCGTTGCCATCCCTCTTGGAAATGCGAATGCAATATTTCCATCACCAGAAGATCTGTTTCAGGCCCTTGTTATTACATATTGTTAATGTTTGTATAGGAATTAAAAAAAAAAGTACAAGTAGCACCCTTCAAGTCATTCCTTGAATGGCACATTGGGAAGAATATAGTCTGCTTCAGCATGGGACATCTTTTGTAAATAATTTCTGTAGTACGGTTCAGATGCAGTCTCTTAAGGTTTAATTAATTAGAAAAATATGCGCTGCAGTTGCAGAATTTTGCCATTTTCATAACATTTCCTGAAGCTCAGATATCCTGTGATAGTAAAGCTGTCATGAGGCTAGAGGTGGCTGCAGCTCACTGTTCCTGACAATTTTTTGTGCAACACACAGAAATCAAATGAATATGCAGAATTATCTGCTTCATATAAATTTACATTTAAATATTCACTTTTAGACATCTCCCTTTGCAACCGCAAAAGCTTGAAATACAGCCATATTTTTCACTGGTATCTTCCACCTGAATATTTGTGAAAGCTCAGGTATTAAATATTAGAAGACATTAAACAAACAAACAAACCAAACCATGGATTGAATATTTACCAAGGCTATTCCACAATAATTGTGCTGTGATGAGTAGAATAATCTGCTTGAAATTGTGTTTTAACAGGGAACAAAATGTCCTCAGCTGTTTAGCAATAAAGCCTTTCAGAATGTGCAACCTTATGTAGCGTATCTCCTATCTGAGACACATTTATCCATCTCTAGTACTCATTTTCTTTGATTGAGTCAAAAATCAAAGAAAAAAACCTAGAAATGAGTCTTCCTGACCTGAACTCCCTTCATCGCCTTGTAATTCCCAGTAATGTGGAAATGATCACTTTGCAAAAGTTCAGCAAACCAGTTGCTAACGGCAAGTCGTTTCCACCCTTTCATCACTAGTATAGGCAGGCATCTCTAATACTTCTCCCAGTGTTACCTGAGGGTCATCAAGATCTCACTGCCAGAGTTGATTCCTTGCGGTCCTAAACTGACAATATCGGACGTTCTAAACTAGTTAACATCATGCAAATGGTATTTATGTAAATTTTGCATGCATGCTCACACACATAGATAATAGCTAGTCAGCAGGTTTGCTGGTATGCACCACTGCTTATCACGCTGATTATAATCATCTCATTGCTACCTTATTCTTCCTCCATCTGTTTCTTCCATCCATCTGTTGTCTATCATAATGAGATTGCATGTTCTTTGCAACATGAAGAATCTCCTTGTTACTTGTTTGCATGCAGTTAGGAAGATGAGGTATATGAGGATTAAATGACAACAATATGCAAATGCCAGCAAGACTGCATCTTAATAACATATAAGAGCACACAGAAAATCTAAACCGTGTAGGTTATCAAGTGACAAGGACTTTTAAACTTTTAAACAGCATTATGAATAAGCTGTTTCAGACCTCACAAACTTTTCATTTTGTTTTAGAATTAACTGTTCACTGGGAAAAGGCCGTTTTTCTCATGTTAAAGTAGCTGCCTACTGCTGATTCTGATGAATTTTATAAGGAATAAGAAAATTCTGTATAATTAGTTGGTAAGAACCTATTAACTGCTATTCACATCATATTCATTAGTCAATGAAGTAAAACCTGACTTTTTACTTCTTATCTATTATGATTTATTTAAGAGATCATGAGTTCAGCTTAAAAAATATTAAATGAAAAATAGTGAAAACCATCCCTTTAAGTTAAAATTGCATCTATCATATCTGATCTTTTATGCTTTAGAAACTGAAATTTGTCTTGCAGAGGGCAATGGCTAGATAGATAGATAAATGGGTAGATAGACGGTGAGATGGGTAGATATGGATTTTCCAGACTTCTTTGCTGTGCCACAGATCTGAACCTGTCTGTAATATATTGAACTCTGAAATACCCACTACGTTATATGTTATTATCTTACTACTGAAAGCAGGAGTAATTGGAAAATGTGTGCAATATGACAAATTCTCCACAAATAAAGTGTCTATACTGAAGACCTAATTCTTACAAGAGAATGGGCATTGACATTGCCTTTTGACATAGCTGTTACATGGACCCAGCTTGTACTGCTAAACTGACAGAAGATATTCAGCCTGTGCTTGGTGAACCTCTGGAGTTCACATGGGGAATGAAAGAGAGAGAGAGAGAGAGAGAGAAGGGAGGAGAGAGAGAGAGATTGAGAGAGAGATGGTGTATGTACATGTGTGTACGTGCAAGTTGCACATGGGTGATACAGCTCCTGAGTGGGAGGAAGACAAGAGGTGATGCAGGGCAGGAGAATCATTCTTAGCTGCCCCATGAGGAATAATTCACGGCCAAAAAAAACCTGTTCCATCATAGCCTCAATGTTGACAATAAGCCTGACATCTGCAGATCACAAGTGAGGAAGTGAGAGAGCTCCCTGCCCCATAGCGCTGTGTGAGTTTAGGGGGATGTAAACCAGGTTGTCCTCCTCTGCATGAGTGACACATGTATGCAAAATATTGGCCTGTTCAAAATGAAGGGGAGATTATCACATAATAAGTGTGTAAGGGCAGTGTGGCCAAACTGCCCTTAGTCTTTAATGAAAGTTCATTTTGGCTAAATTCAAAAGTTTTTTGTTCTGTCTAGGTGCTTGTACCACAAAATACATGAGGAGCTCTAGAGAACTGCAGGTGGTCAGTGGCTGTGAAGGAGGCTATGGGAAGGTGGGAGCAGCAGATAGCCAGAGGTGTAAAGTGCATAAAGCTGGTGACCTTTCAGGCAGGATTGCAAGGAGAGTTGAAGACAACCTGATGGTTTGGACAGAGAGGGAATGCATATTGAGGGGGGCTGCAGTAATCAAAGATGGATGCTATGAATGTGCTTTCCCCTTTTCTCAGTTTTCTTTTTTGTCTTGCTTTTTCAAAATCAATGACCATTTTTCAGAAAATTGCTCTTATGCTAACATAGACTGAAAGTTTACTTGAATATGCCTGATTGTTTGTTTGTTTAGTTTTTCTGAGTGAAGTTTGAATGTACGGTGTGTTTTAAACGTATACTTACAGCTTGCCTTTGATCCACCACAAAGGCTATGAACAAAACTAAATATGAGTCAACTGGAATAAAATGTTTTCAGGCATCAGTCTTCTTATTTCCATAGTTTCTCTCTTTGATGTAGGAATAACAGTAAATTAGATAGCAAATTTTAAAAGAGACATAAATGCATTCTGTACAAATGCAAATACAAGGAATCAATATTTGGTTCTTCTAGTGTCCTGGTTTCATCTGGGATAGAGTTAATTTTCATCCCAGTAGCTTGTACTGTGTTCTGGCTTTAGTCTAGTCTAGTAACACTTTTACTACAGGAAGAATATCCCATTGCATTTCTGAGAGGAAATACACCGTAATTTCTGCGTTTGTGTGCATGTTCAAATACACATTCATCTCACATTGATGTTTGGTGCTAACCCTAAAATTGTACCTGTCCAATGGCTCATAAGTACATTATTATACTTCATAAAAGTGGAGTCAATAGTGACCATGAAATTTGACCATCTGTTAATTCATCCAGCCATAGTCACATTAAAGAACTGAAGTTTATTTTTACTTTGAAATCTAAAATATCATTTGACCAGAGTGAGATTTAGAGTGTGAGATTTAACATATTCAGGCAGAGGAACTGAAACCTGAAACAAAAGCTGTTGTCAGACACTTAAATGTAGGCAGCTCCTTGCAGAAACATGTTGGAACTCCACCAGTAAGATCCTTTAATTTTATAGATAATTTCTTTTTATTTTTATTGCTGTTGTTAAGGGAGGATTTGGAATGCAAAGAGAAAACTGTTCTGCAGTTTATCACTACAGCCATGATAGCTGATTAACAAGAGCTTAATTTACACTGAAAGGGAACATTTTTATTTTGCAAAATCATAATAATTATTTCTTGGATACGTATGAATATTGTGTTTAATCATACATTTTTTTCAAAGCTGTATATTATTCATAAGAAATTGTGAACTGTATTAATCAAAAAGTTGTATAAATTAATAGAGCTGTAAAATCTCAAGCACTTTTTTTCGTGTGCATGCTTTCAATCATTAAGAACAAGTCTTACTGGAAAAAAAGTGTACCACTAATAACATAGAAAGCCTTGACTTTCACTTGCATTTTGATGTGCATTTCCTCCACATGACCTCTTTAGGGTACAGCTACAATCTAAGGGGCTTTACAAACAAAACAAACTAAAGAAAGATGTGCAGTAGTAAAGCAGAAGTATAAACAAGGGTGCAAATGAGAGGAAGACATTTAAATCTGAATGGTCAATTAATGATTCAGTTAGGTTTTCACTTTGTTGAACTATGATAATCCTTCTCTACTAGCTCTCCATATTGAAGCCTATTGAATGAAAGAATGCAAAATATGTTAAGAAATTCCAAGAAAAAAACCAAAGCCTTCAGTAAAACATTGCTGCATCCTAACAAAATGCTGCTTATGAACAATAATGTGAATGTAGGGCAGATATTTTACTAAGTCTAAGATTCTGAACAGACTTGGTCTGAGTAAAAGTAATCAGTATAAAGTGATTCCTTCAGTTGTGCAGACTGAGTGACATTCAAGTCTGGCTTCAGGACTAGTGAGAACCTGGTGAATCATATTGTGACGTCTATTCTTTCCTATTCTTATCACTTCACATTTATCTTTCCACTGTACACTTTAACTTCTTTTTCTCTTTCCCACTCTTTCTGCCCAACCCCAAATCAGAAGTTCCCTTAATACAGGCAAGGTACCTTCTCCATTTCTCTGTACTGCAGAGGTATCAAAATATAGTTATCAAAAATACATGTGCATAAACATGTACCTATATGTGTAAATGGATACATTACCGGATAAAGGCTCTGCAAAGATGTCATTCTGATTTACAGTTTCTAAAAGGCAGCTGTGCAGAGAGGTGACCAAGGCTGTTTATTATGACTGGTGCCAGTGTGTAAGAGCCACTGAGCCACTGATTAAAATGTACAATGACTGACATTTGGCACCAGGGCAGCACAGCACACCCCACCCTTTCTGAAATTAAGCAATGGTTACATGGAGTCAAATAACTGTTGAGTACTAGCTTACATTAATGGATTACTTAAAAATCCTGAGAAGTTATCCGATTACTTTACAGGCCAACAAATAATACTATTTACTTTACTACTTTTCTTGGCTATCCTGTCATTCCCAGCCGCTGTGTGAATGATTATTAATGATATCACGGTAATCACGGTATTCACTCTGGCCTCAATCTCATGACATTATTTGAATGCCTCATGCAAACAGGATTAGACAATTGTGATCTATTGCTTCTATGAGAAAGTAATCGTGAGCAGAGAATTGATTAACATTTTTGGATCCTGTAATTCATCTTAACCACTTTCAGTAAGAAACAAGGTTATGTCTGCACATACCCTTTTTCATCAAGGGTGATGTTTGTGCTGGCATAGTGTAAGACTTCTGTAGCTTTCATGGGTTCCTCAAACTTAACCCAAATAAGAATTAATTCTGATAAGAGACTAAAATGATAAGATCTGCCCCAGCCTTTATATCGCCCTAAGTAGATGGATTTTAAACTAATTTATGATGGTTGCCTGCATGGAAAAGAAAAGGAGGGTGTAAATTTCCTCATGCAGGGAGTGAGCTGAGCAGGCAGAGGTATGGCAGCTTCACTCTCCCAGACCCTCTCTGGCCTTCCTCTTATTTGAACTTGCCCAGGCACACAGGCACAGGATTCTATACCACAGTGTTTCACCTGAGATAGTCGTATTGTCTGCATTATGGACTTATCCTCCTTCACTTCCTTCGTATTTCCCTAGGGCTATAGCAACAAAAATCTGACTCTCGGCTTTACATGAGAGAGTCACATAGCCACATAAAATGCCTGTTAATGTTACCAGACTGTAATGAAAATATTTTTCACCTATTAAGTGATTCTGCCCCTGTATAAAGGGATGGAAAGGAAACTAGAGCAAGAACTTCATAAATGAATTAGTATGAAAATAACTTTGGAACAAAGCAGTACACAACCCCCTTTTAATACTTAAAATATGTATTAAAATATGTGTGTGGGTGTTCTGCATCAGCTTTGATTTCACATTTTAGATATTCTAAATGTCGGTTAAAGCTATAATTATGTTTCAAAATACTTTTCTTTTTTTACATGACGCTTTGTGGTTTTAATATAATGTATCAAATATTCTCAATTAAATAACAAATGTGTTATACAATTGGTGTTATTATGAAAACTGATGGGTACATTCTACTATCCTCTCTAGTCAGAAACACTTTTATTTAAAACAATAAGCATAACTTGTCAGCTCCTTCAGCTTCAGAAGTAAATGGGTTAACTTGTTTTCCTTAAGAAGCTAAACTTCCATATTAACCTCTGAATGGATCAGTTTTCTTTAATTCAGTAATGAAATAAATGCAACTTATTTCATTATCGCAGCTGTACTAGCATTTTAAAATAAGAATTATCATGCTTATTTTAGTTTTATCTGACTCGTAATATTTTTTAATGCTGAGTTTAGTAACTTCTTGATTTCTTCAAATTAGTGGGAACATTTCTGACTTGGAACGACTGCAAGGCCTCAAATCGATTCTAAGAAGATTAATACATTCTCTAGATTTCCCAGATGGAAGACTTCAGTTCCTCTCTTTCTTGTTTGGATTTGTGCATGTATGAAAGCAAGTATTAGTACAGACAAGAAAAGATGTATGAGCACCTATGTATGTGTGTATACTATACCTGCTTATAAGAATAAATACCTCCATATATCTGCTTAAAACAAAAAGGTATCTGATCATACATTGAGGAAGTTATATAGAAGCAAATGCATGCATGTGAAATAGTAAAAAAAAAAGAGGAAAAAAGCAAGAGAATATTAGGTAGAAAGGATCCAGACAGTACAGTTATAGCCCATTCTTGCTAAGTTCCAGGGCCTCTGACTTTTGAAAAACACTAGAAACCTGTCACACAAATAACCTAGTTCATACCATAATTTCCCAGCATAGGTTCTTAATATTTATCTAGTGCCTTGGTTGTTCAAATATTAATGTATGGTAGCATTTTTCAAGTGCATAGACCCACCATCTTCAAAAGTAAAAAAAAAAAAATTGGCTCATTAATGAGAACATTTTAGTGTTAAAAACCTCTTCTGTGTTGATAATAAATTCAGTAAATTGCTTACCCTGCTTGTGAACTATTATGCAATAAAACAAAACTGCAGCAACAAATAAAAGGCGTATAAGAAAATACCAACTAGCCATTTCAGAAGGCCATCTGTGGCAATGTTTCAACCTAATTTAAAAATACCCACATGAGATCACAAAGAAACCAAGCATCCTTTTCCATCCTTCTCTTTCTTAATTATTCGTCTGATATTATTCACATGGTTTACATGCAAATTAAAGATTTAAAGTGTTAGAGATTAAAACTTTTTTTAAATCTTAATGCCATTTGGTGCATTACAGCATGGATAATTTAGACTCAAGCTGCTCTAAGTGCATACAATTAGATTTGGTTTAGGTCAATCACCCTACTATAAGCCAGCTAATATTTTCATTTTGAATCAAAGTGGAATTTTTCTGGTGCTAGTGCTTTCAGAATATAACCCATACGGTTATGGTTCATAGAGATCGCAAATACTCCAAAATACTCACCAAGTGCATACATATTAACTCTACCAGATGATGCAGTGTTTCACAGGTATTTAGCTGAAAATGATTGATCCTGAGCTCACATTGATCTCTCATTGTAACACCTTGTAGTTGCTATTTCTTTGCAGCCAAGATAAGGCAGACCTAAGAACAATATCTTAAATACTGTCATATTACACTACAAAGTAATAGTCAGTGGAGGGGAAAGTCCAACAAATTTAAAAGTTTTCTAGAAAATATAGGAGAGGAAGCAATCTGGGGTGATTTTGCTTGTTTGTTTTGGGCTTGTTTTTTTTATTTTTTTTGTTTTGTTGTGGTTTTGTTGTTTTTTTTGTGTGTTTTTTAATTTATTTTTTTTTCCTGGAGCATATAAATATTAATCTGAGGCAAAATTTTATAGCATATTGTAAGTAAAAAAAAACTACATACATGAACAAATCCCTCTGAAATACTAAATATTTCATGTCTGATTTTCCACCGTGTCTGAATATTTCAAATCTATTAGCATATAGACTCTTGAAACTCCAATAATAGAAGAATTACTTACTTAAATGGAAACAGATAATCAAATATTGTATTTTCACACTACCATTCAATGCTAGATTGAGTCCTTAACCAAAAATCTTACTACATTTTCCTGAAATGGTATACTTTAAACATAAAGTATTTGCAGCAGCTTTTAGTTGCTGTTGTCAGAGAGCTAACTCAGTGATGGATACATATCATTAGACATGAAAGAATATGATGTCCAAAGTACATATAATGTTAGGAAAGCTAGACACAGACTTTAGCAAGACAAACATTGCAAGAGAGGTGAAAATAATATAAAAATAACAAATTAACAAATAAAAAAGTCCGATTTCCTGAAATTGTTGTTTCATGAGAGAAACATAGTGATGTAAGGGAAAAAAAACAAATATAAGAACCACCAAAGATGTTTTCATAAAAAGTAACAAAACCTCAAATTAGAACTACAGTAAAAAAGATAAAATAATAATAGTAATAAAAATATTTTGTCTGGTTCATATGAGATGTCTAATATGGATTTCATCATAGATAATTTTGGTGCTTTATAAAAAGAGAAATCTTTCCTCTGTGTTTTAAGACAGAGTTACTGAAATGAGAAAGTTTCTTCTGTTTCTGGAAAATAGCTTTCACAGTGAGAAAACAGAAATATCTGTTTTTTTGAAGGTGGCTATGAACACCCCATTTTTCAGCTTCTTTTTCAAAACTTTGTGAGTGTTGAGCAAATAATTTAATCCTTTTGTTAATAATTTTAGCCTTAGCTTTTGGTCTGTTAAATGGGAATAATAAAGATTTTTCTCATCTCACTTGTGGCTGTTGTTGATTTTTCAAGCTACTAAAGGCCCATGCTGTGCTGCCTTTTCTGTTTGTAAATACCGTGCTTGCTTTGGTATATAAGGGCTGCAATTTAGAACACCTGGAGACTATTGTAAAAATACTGGTATAACTGAGAAGAAAAGGAAATATTGACAATAATAAGTAGAGAAAGTGTAGAAAGTAGTATGACTTACAAAAATAAATAAATATTTACTGTTTAATGTAATTCCTGGACCATGTAGGTAATACTTTAAAACTGAGTTTCACTATTCTTTCTTGACAGGTGGGACAATTGGCAAAGAAAGAACAATGAAGTTATAAAGAAATAAGTGGAGGAGACTATCAACAATGGATTTTTGAGTGCCCATAAGTACCAAAGATATGATTTTGCAGTGATTTTGATGATAAGAGTATATATATGATCAGATAATTTACATACTTAATAATTTCTAGCTTTTTTTGTATCACCTGGGAAGTCTGAATTCAGACATGTTTATCAGCACTTTGTTTCAGATACCAGAAGTGACTCTCAGGGCAATACTTTTAGGAATGGTTTCAAAAGATGAAGGCAAAACCAAAGCTTGAAAAAAAAAAATAAATAAAATGAAACAATCTCATCCTTATTTGACCTCAAATGCCTAATTTTACATTGTTCTGATTTACTAGTATTTTATAACAGTCCTTACTTAAGCTTATCTCGGCACAGATTAAAGAAACACTGGTACTACTTAAGCTTCTGGGAATATGTTTATTTTCTGCTTCTGAAATTCATTAGTGGCACAGGCTGCTCCTACGCTGATGGTTGAAAATCTTATTAAATAGAGACTTGAATTTTTCTTTTTGAAATCTTAAAACATTGCCATCCTGTATGTAGGAAACTACATCTCTTACTCAAAAAAGAAAGAAAAATAATGGCCAATCAAGTGATGATGTAATTTGATGTGCAAGGAATTCACCTGAATATTCTTACCAAAATGTTTAATTTATTGAGGGGAATAGTATTTTTTCTTAAGACTTTCTTCCCAAGCAACACATCTTGTCCCCTTCTCCCACAAGAACCGCCTAACAATTGTTTTGTAACAAGAGTTGCCTTGCTGACTTTCCTTGTCTAAATCAGTAATTACCATTCATCCTACATCTTAAACACAAAATAGAAGTTTATTTCTCTCATCATCCTATTTGTTTTCCCAAACAAATTGTTGATCCAAATGAATAGAGTAGCAGAAAGTCAACTTAAATAACTCCATGTATATATTTAGGTGAGTAGGTCACAATCTTAAATTTTACATGTGTACCACTACTGGCAAAACCAATACCATAATAACCTACTGTGGGTTAGAAAATGTTTTGTCTGATGAATAAATAGTTTCCATCATCAACATTATTCTTATGCAAAAATATTCATCAATGGCCTAAAAATTCATATGGCCTGTCTCGGTTTTAACACACTGATACATTTGATGAATACTAATTTTAAATAAATATATTTCTATGTATTTCCAATATAAACCTCTAATAATTGAAGCTGTCAAAAAGTACATAACATCCCAAGCCAAATATATTAAATATAATTTAAATTACAACCAACTATATATCATGTTTATTGTAGTTAGAATATGCTTATGGTAGTTAGTGCTTTTGAAACAAGTCCTTTTTATTTACATCCTTAACAGTCAGTTTTCAAGTGTGAAAATTCCATCTCCCATTTAAAAATTTGCATATATTTATGAAAAGATCAATATTTTTCAATAAACCACAATGGAAACGTTTTCCTTAAAGTACATAAAAAATTCAAAATAAGAGAGACATTACAGGATATATGGTAAGATAATGACCCATAAACCCCCCAGATTTCTAATTCTAAAGCTGATTTGCAAGGGAAGTTTTCTAGGTTAATACATATGTTTCTTCTCATAAACTCTTGAGTTGCCTGAGTGTATATATCCCTTCATCTTCACCTCAAAATGCAGAAAAAAGGAGCAAATAACCAGAGAAAGAATGTGCGTTGTCTTACCTTTTCTTTGTTTTAAAACTTTGTTTTAAAACACCAAATCCCTTGCATATAAGCTTCATCAGCCATACACAAAAGCTATTTATATCTGCTCAGAATTTTCCCCCAAGAGGCATGTCTACTTCACGCAGTGGAGTGTTGTGCAAATATCTCTGTGCTGTCTTGGAGCCCAGCTTGGATTTTGCCAGTGGGTGCTATGTCATCAGGACGTTACCTAGTGCAGACATGCCCTGTGTTTGCTGTGTTATTCTCCTTTTGTTCATGCCTCTGTGTGCAAACATCTCCACCTACTTACACTGATTTTCAGAACAAAACATATCAAATTGTCAGTAAACCTGAATCAAAACCTGAAGTTCACCCACAGTTTGGGAAGTCTCAATTCGGGTCCAATATTTGTATCTTACCCAGTTTGCTCTCTCTGTGACCAAAGGACAGCCTTGGACTAGACACATGCATATGGCATAGACATTTGGATCTGAATCTAGATCTTATTAATTTTAATGGTTGGTGACACTATTCACTGAGGCTAAGTATAATTTGAAGTCTTTTGAGGAGTATTGAATTGACTAAATCAGATTAAGTGAATGACTTGGATATAAAATACTTTGCACACTGAAGTAAAGCTGATCATCAGTCATCAGCTTTCCAGCAGAGAGATACTCAGGAGCAGCTGGGTTGGAGGCTGTCTAGTTGCCCACATACCAGCATCCAATACCATTTGAGATGCCTTCACCTACCCTTCGAAAAGGTCTCCCATGGGTTTTGTAGGTCTCCCATGGGTTTTGTATTATATCATTTCCTTCTGTGAAGATGTCTCAGATACACTGAGAAATCCCAAATGACACTAGATACCTGTGAGTGGTCATCACAGCCAAGTGTATCATGGCCTAAGTGTCTACAATAGGCATCTGTTATACCTGTAGACATCTATAAAGATAAAATTTAACTCAAGATCAAGCCACCTAAATTTAAGTATCCACATGGATGTAATAATCAAATTAAAGTAAGCATCTATATGTAGACAACTCAGCCAAGACTTCACTGCTTTCGAGTGTGTTATTTCTATGGGAAGGCTGCTGTAGGCTATCAGTGTCCAGAATGTCACAATCGGTGCCCACAATTTTTAGCCTAGACTTGCAACAAATACAGGGATAATAGTTTCTTTACAATGTTTATCAGGTTTTTCTTCCTCTTGTGAAATAATGTTCTCAGTCCCATTGGCTCCCTTGTTGAGATGAAATACAACTTGTGTGTTCAGGAAGATTTCCTCTTTCAGACGGAGTATGTGAATATGTGTGTGGGTGTTCTGGAGGGAGGAGGCAGTCGGACGAGAAGTGAAACACACCTTCATTAAGACAAAATGCCAATGAAATATGCTGTTCCACTCCATACCAATCTTAGAAACAAAGATTAAAAAATAATACCGTGCTAATACAAATAGACCAGAAGTTTTTACATAACTCTGTACAAGTAACTAAAATGACAACTGATGGGTCAGATTCTGCAAAGTTGCTCAGGAACTACATTAGTTAGGGTTTGTTTTTTTGTTGTTTTTGTTGTTTTTTTTTTCTTCACATTTATTACCATAGATAATTTTTTTAATTAGCTAAATACATATATAAACCCTCTAAATACAGTTATCGTGCAATCAAAGGCATGTGTGAGACAAATGTGCTATGTATTTTGATAGTGTATATTTGTGAAACCAATAAACAAAAAGAAATTAAGAAACTCCTCCCTGCTTAAAAAAGCTTAAACTATGTTTTTTTTTCAATCCAGCAATAGAGGTATGTAAAAGAGGTATTGCTGGGTTGTGGGCTATATGTATGCAAAAGGCTTTGCTGCCTTTCTTCTTTTTTGGCTTTTCCTCTGTAGGAACTACTCGCTGAAGATAACAAGAGAAGCCAAAGAACTCAGATGAACTTTTTACAGACGAGATGATGGATTTCACATGATGACAAGGTTGCATCCCCAGTAATGAGAGAAGTCAGCCTTTGACTGTGTCTGCAAGGGTTTACTGCAGTGATCCAGGTTATCCCCTTCCCACTCTAGGGGAAACGTGGATCAGCCCAAGCCAAGTCCACTGACTTTAAGTTTGTACCAATGTCAGAATACATGGCCATTTTTTAAACATTTCTCTCTCAAAAGAGCTTTGATCTGTTCATTTTCATGGTTATTCTCTATACTTTTCCTTATATGTGTCTTACAGTATTTCCAATTACGTTGTCTTGTTGCCTGTATACCTGAAAGTGAACATGTGCAACCCACTCTGTGCACTATTTAAAATTTAGTTTTATGTTATCTTTCCAGATTAAAGACTGGAATATGAGGTTCAGAAGTACAGTTTTTGTCAAGTGTTAGTCTGATTCATTTTTTGGTAGAGTTCAAGGTAACAACCTCCTGGAGCCCTATTAATTGAAAGCAAGTAACTTTGATTCCAATGACTTTATGTCAAGATGTTATGATTTTGGCTGGGATAGAGTTAATTTTCTTCTTAGTATCTAGTATGGGAAGGCATTTTGGATTTGTGCTGGGAACAATGTTGATAATTCAAGGATGTTTTAGCTGCTGCTGAACAGTGCTTCTACAGCACCAAGAAGGGGCTTCTCACACTGCCTTGCCAGCAAGTAGGCTGGGGGTGCACAAGAAGCTGGGAGGGGCCAAAGCTGGAACAGCTGATTCCAACTGACAAAAGGGATATTCCAGACTACTTGGAACCATGCTAAACATATAAAGCTGGGGGAAGAAGAAGGAATGGGGGGATATTCAGAGTAATGGTGTTTGTCTTCCCAATTAACCATTAAGTTTGATGAAGCCCTGCTTTCCTGGAGATGGCTGAACACCTGCCTGCTGATGGGAAGTGGTGAGTAAATCCTTGTTTTTCTTTGCTTGTGTGCACAGCTTTTGCTTTGCCCATTAAAATATCTTTATCTCAAGCATGAGTTTTCTCACTTGTACTACTCCAGTTTTCTCTTCCATCCCACTGTGAGGGGAGTGAGTGAGCAGCTGCATGGGTCTTAGTTGCAGGCTGGGGTTAAACCATGACACAAGCTGCAGCTCTCCGTGATGACTGGAGGAAGCTGACAGTGCAATATTCCTAGTTAAAAAAAGATCCAGATGCTAAATACGGTGCCCTTCCTTACTGGTACTTTCAATTTTAGTTCATTATACTTTCTGATTCACAGTGGAGATCTTGTTTTCTTTACTCTGTATGTTACTGAATGGCAGGTGGCTGAATTTGGAAAAGGGGTATATATTGGAATGATGTAAGATTATAATGAAGTAGCATGTTACAAAGAACAAGAATGAGAAGTAATCTTCACCATGAATTCTGGTTTGGGCTACAGGCTACCCAGAGCTCTGAATTAGTACTGCTAAAAATGAATCATATCTAGGAATTATTAGAAACCATATGTTGCACTTGTGGCTTGTGCATTGAAAGGTCTTCTCCAAACCTCTCTGTTGTATAGAATGATTTAATATAAGCAGACACTGAGAGGTAGACTCTTAAGCAGTGTGTTAATTGGTTTAAGTTTGCCTTGGTGGAAGGTTGTTACCATTTTCACTTACTTCTTTCCTTGTGTTTCCAGAAGCTGCTGCTTGTCAGATGCTTGTTCCTAGTGAAAGTAAGCAGAGGTTATCACGAGGAGAGATACAAGGAGTCTCAATAACTGCTACATTGAGGGGAAAAGAAGACTTTCTGTGTGTATGTTGCATGGAGGTGGACAAGAGAGTGATAGGGAAGCTACTTGGTTCTGAGTTTTCTTTTAACCTTTAAACACCCTCCTACTTATTAAAGGTTGGCATATTTTGAAGGAATGATGTTAATCGTACTAATAATAGTTTGGTTACTTTTAATGATCATGTAGGGAACATTGATACAGAATGAACTATGAACAGTTTGAACTGTGAACATTATCTTCTGCCTCTGCTCCCAACTCAGATTGCAGTGTTTAATATCAAAAACTACTTTTGATCACAGATAAGTCATAGAAAACACGTAGGATTTCTTTTAATTTTTACTTTCCCCATTCTTTAGAAGTCAACAAATAAATGTCACCGGTTTTAATTTTCATGAGAATTTTTTTCACACAGCTCTCAAAGTTCTCTTGTGACCAAGGGTGTTTTTCGTTGAATGCTGTGTGGAAAGCTTGGTCTTGAAGTGCTCTGAGTGTTTCTGCACAGAAGGCACTCTATCTGGGACTGTTGGTGTCCAACACCCAGCAGATACCCCTCAGAGAGGTTTTCACTTAAATAATAAACTCAGCTTACTGAGTTCAGTAGGCACTTTGTCAGTGGTTTCAGGTGGGCTAAGGATTTTATCTAGTGAGTCTCAGAAATCCCACCAATGTCAGTACTTAACTTGTGAGTCAGTTTACTCATATGGGCAACTACATAAATCTGAACGTGCACGAGTCCATAGGTCCTGATGAAATCCATCCGCAGGTCCTGAAGGAGCTGCCGAATGAAGTTGCTAAGCCACTGGCCATCATATTTGAGAAATCATGGCAGTCAGGTGAAGTTCCCGATGACTGGAAAAAGGGAAATAGAGCCCCCATTTTCAAGAAGGGGAAAATGGATGACCCGGGGTATTACAGACCAGTCAGTCTCACCTCTGTGCCTGGCAAAATCTTGGAGCAGATTCTCCTGGAAGGCATGCTGAGGCACATGAAAATCAACAAGGTGCTTCGTGACAGCCAGCATGGCTTCACTAAGGGGAAATCCTGCCTGACCAATTGGGTGGCCTTCTACGATGGGGCTACAGAACTGATGGACAGGGGTAGAGCAGTTGATGTCATCTGCCTGGACTTGTGTAAAGTGTTCAACACTGTCCCACACAACATCCTTGTCTCTAAATTGGAGAGACATCAATTTGATGGATGGACCACTTGGTGGTTAAAGAACTGGCTGGATGGCCGCACACAAAGAGTTGTGGTCAATGGCTCAAAGTCTGGCTGGAGACCAGTAACGAGTGGTGTCCGTGAGGGATCAGTGTTGGGACCGGTCTTGTTCAACATCTTTGTTGCTGACATGGACAGTGGGATTGAGTGCACCCTCAGCAGGTTTGCCGATGACACCAAGCTCTGTGGTTCGGTTGATATGCTAGAGGGAAGGAATGCCATCCAGAGGAACCTTGACGCACCTGTGAGGTTGGCTGATGCCAGCCTTACGAAGTTTCATCATGCCAAGTGCAAGGTCCTACACCTGGGTCGGAGCAATCCCAGGCACAGCTACAGGTTGGGCAGAGAAGAGATTCAGAGCAGACCTGCGGAAAAGGACTTGGGGGTGTTGGTTGATGAGAAAATGAACATGAGCAGGCAGTGTGCACTTGCAGCCCAGAAAGCCAACCGTATCCTGGGCTGTGTCAAAAGGAGTGTGACCAGCAGGTCAAAGGAGGTGATCCTGCCCCTCTACTCTGCTCTTGTGAGACCTCACCTGGAGTATTGTGTGCAGTTCTGGTGTCCTCAACATCAAAAGGACATGGAACTGTTGGAACAAGTCCAGAGAAGGGCCATGAGGATGATCAGGGGACTGGAGCACCTCCCGTATGAAGACAGGCTGAGGAAGTTGGGGCTGTTCAGCCTGGAGAAGAGAAGGCTGCGTGGAGACCTCCTAGCAGCCTTCCAGTATCTGAAGGGGGCCTACAGGGATGCTGGGGAGGGACTCTTCATTAGAGACTGATGTGATAGGACAAGGGGTAACGGGTTAAAGCTTAAACAGGGGAAGTTTAGATTGGATATAAGGAGGAAGTTCTTTCCTGTTAGGGTGGTGAGGCAGTGGAATAGGTTGCCCAGGGAGGTTGTGAATTCTCCATCCCTGGCAGTGTTCAAGGCCAGGTTGGATGAAGCCTTGGGTGACATCGTTTAGTGTGAGGTGTCCCTGCCCATGTCAGGGGGTTGGAACTAGATGATCTTAAGGTCCTTTCCAACCCTAACTATTCTATGATTCTATAAATGATCTCGTACAAGTTTAAGTTTTATACATCAGAGCATTTAAGGCCACAGGAATGGAATAGATCTTCTATATTAATCTATGCCATGTCACAAGTTGTTAATTTTCACCTATATGGTTCTCTCTGGGGCCATGTGACTTGAGCTAAACTAAGTATTCCAGTCCTGGGGTTCAGCAAAAGCAAAGTGGCTTTTTCATTAAAAAAAAAAACCAACCAAACAAACAAACAAAAAAAAAAACCTGCAATGTTCCAGTGAAGTCATCTGGATGTGGACAAAAAATTTACTCTATTCCCAAATTTTCTGATCTTTGCAGGCAAATAACACTGGAAGAATGTTTGGTTTTATGCAGAATTGTACTGCTGGTGAATTTAAGGCACCAAGGAATGCACATTTTCTTTCATAGATCATGAACCTGGGATTTACATATATCACGTAAATTCTAAATCCTGAGAAGACAACCGTGGTGGTCAAACATACCTGGATTACAGGCTGTTTTTTTAAGACAGACAGATATTATTTGCCTCAGGTCATGGCTTATCCTTTGTTTTGCTAGAAGGTTTTTCCTTTATTTCATGTAAAATTTCTTAATTGCACTTTTAAGTTTTTTCTAGTTTCTATTTTTAGCAATCCAATGGTTTTATGTCTTTATCAGGACTCTTGATGGGTCTATAACCACCAGGCATGATTATTATTTTATTAAATCTTAGTGGCTCCTGCTGATATCCCATCACTAACAATACTATTTAGACACAAGTCAGCTAGTTTACATATGAGCTTCTAATTCCCTGTAATTGATATTCTTTAAATAATTAACATTTTAAAAACAAAATGTCAAAAAATACGGAGAAATCAGATTATACCCATAAGCAATGTTGATTTCATCAATCTGCACTTTTTTCCATAGAGCTTTACACCCAATTTAGAAGACTCAGAAAAAAATGGGATTCTTGAAAAACGTCATGTATCTCTGTCCATAAATGGGTTTTTATTTTAAATATTTTTTGAGGATTTATAAGTAATTAGAACTAAATAAAAATTTAACACTCCTATTTCTGAATTATACATTAGTACTCTTTTTTTATTATTATTATTTTTGAGGAATGAGCTATAACAGGACATCAGAATCCAGAAAGTATGAAATGTAGGCACTACTTTACTTAGGACATGCAATTCACTGGACTCATTAATGGAGAGCTGGAAAGCTTATTCAATGAGTAATCTGTGACGTGAGGCCCTATATGTGCTTTTAGAAGGTGGTGCTGTAATTTGCATTCTGAAAATAAAAAATAAATAAAAATAATTCAGAAGTTTCAATTTCTTATCAGTTCTTCAAATCCACTCTGCTCAGGTTCCCCAACAACAGTTTGAATGGCAGATTCAGATGCTTTATATCAGACAGCTTCTCTCTGTATCAACCCCCCTCCCCCCACTTCTTTCTCTCACAGCCTTTACCATTTTCTTTGTATAAAGCAGGAGAAAATTAGTCATACTTTTGTTATAAACTCTGAGTTATATATTAATAGGACAATTAGGAGATAAACATACAACTTTGTTTTTAGAAAGGAATCTAAATCTCAGAGATGACATACGCATCTGAATACAGCTATTATGACGCTGAACATATGTATGGTGTTGACATGCATGGTGCACACTTAAATCTCTTTGTGGTAGATTTCATATATCATGTACCTTTGATCGCCTCATGTGTTTTAGCTCCATACCCTGTCTTTGTTTTATTATTTTTGTGATGGATGATTGCAGCTGCTCAGTGGAATGTTAGAAGTCTCAACAAAGAAATGTGGAGTTGCCTGAACTCTAGGCTTGAACACTGGACTTTAGCTAAAAAGTACAATAGATTGGGACTGGACAAAATAAGAGAAGTTTGATTACAACTTGAAAGTTTTTTCTGCAGGGGAATAAGGTATTTCTTACTGTACACGAATTCTTAAAGGTATCTGCCTTTGGCATTCATCATTCTTATTAAAAAGAAGAAATATTTTTATATTGTTTAGAATTTTCCCTCTCCTTTCAAAAGCTGGGAAACAGTCCTCATTACACTGAAGTAGACCGTTTTTCCAGCTGTGGGAAATAAAAGTAAAACTATCAACATTAAAAAATAAATGCCTTTGTAAATGTCAGAAAGTTTTTATTGATCTACTTGAGATCAGCTGTATTTTAAATATGTTCCTGATAAGTTAGAAAGAGCTCAGCAGAATCATATACAATTCAAAATGTGAAAGAAAAAAAAAATACGGTGAGATAAAGTATCCACTTTACTTATCACAGGTAAGTCCATCAGGTAATTCAGCATGTTCAACGTGTCTACAAGGAGAGCAGGTTCTCTTCACACTTATTCCTTATGATTACCAGTTTTAGTGTAAAGGAAAATAAACCCCTGTGGTGGGAAAATGATGAAAGATTTTGTCTTTGGTTTTGGTTCTTTTGGAATTGGCATTTTGTTGGCATGTTTGTTTTTTTTTAATATAGATGATGTAGATTTTCATATGATGAAGTTAAATAATCTTGTCCAGGGATGCATGGAATTCTCCATGCCCACCTTAAAAAAGGAGCTGATAACTCTTGTTTGACAAATGTGAAATCTATGCTCTGAGTTAAGTGGAAGGTCATACTAAGTGACCATGAACCCTTTCTGTTCTGAAAATGTTTATATTTATGAATTCATGAGTGATGTAGATTCATCAGTAATTTAATTACCCCAAACGGATGACAATAATATATTTTCATTGCATTTCATGTGAGAATTTTACTCTGTGTACATATAAACATATATATATGTATGCACACATAGTATACATGCCACCTTATGCAAATGTAAAAATAAGATCCATTGTTATTATGTCAAAGCTCAGTTCTAAAAAATCTCTTTCATGGATCTTAATATGACTATCGAAATAAGATATGTATGCTGTCTAAATGCTCACTAAGAGTGGAGTCTAATCCCCTCTGAAATCAGTTGGAAGATTTTCCATTACCTTCATCAGATACTACATATCACCTTCATTTAACTTTAAATTTGACATATACAAATCATCTAGTAGCATGTGAAAATGTTCTCCTGTCCTAAGTGATGATTAATAAAAAGGAATGTTCTAAATTTATTTGAATCTTTTACAGTCTATCTTTAAATATATATATGCAATTCTTAGAATCGAAGATTCTAGAAGTTCAAGTAATCTATAAATTTTTTTTTTTGTAGCTTTTCGAATTAAAAATAGTGTTAGAAAATATTATACTGTCTTATGCTGCAGAATTAGAATAGCAATATCCCACATGAAGAACTCTCTTCTCTGTATTGCAACGTCTGTCTAAACACTTTTAGCAATTACTCAATCTCTGATTCAGAAGGAGAACAGGCACTTTGGTGGTCCACTTAACATTAAGTAAAGTTGGTTTTGCTATGGTGGTAGCATAAACTCAGAGCAATTATGGTAAAATTTACTAAATCTACGTATAATTAAAGCAATTGTATGGAAAGGCCTTGCTTTTGTTTTTAAATCCAGATTTGTAACATTCAATTATTTCCTTTTTATTGCTAGATACAAAGCAATATGAAGGCAGTATTGAAATATGTGAAATTATTTTCAGATATTTAGATCTGAATTTAATTATGGACCATATACAAAAGCTTTCATTTGGGGAAAAAAAACAGAATCACCATAATTTAGATATTTAAGAAATAATGATGTATTTTTCATCTTTTTATATAATATTGCAGGAGTAAATATACCACAATATTATTTTAACTCTGTGTGTGTTCATGCATAATAGAAGGCAAGAAAACTAGGAAAAATAAACAAGTCAGAGAATTGTGGGGCATAATTTAGTACTATGGTGTTGTAGACACTGCATCGTCTTTGACAGAATCTCTGCGTGTAAGAAAGGAAGCTTATGTGAAGGCTTATCATAGACAGTTTCCCACTGAAGGCAAATGGTATAACAACGTGTATTCAAAGGTCTATGATTCTGTTAACAACTTATTGGCCATGAGGTGTGACTTCCTTTTTATTATGAGTCTTCACACATAATAAAAATCAGGGGAGACCATTCCAGAATAATCTATCAATTAGAATCCCAAATAATCTCAAGTAGAGGAGGTGTTGTGGAGTAACAATAATTTGTAGTAACCAAGTAGATTGGAAAAAGAAGAAAATATGTCACCTATTACTCTGGAGGTTCTGTCTTAAAGGGTTTGATAGCCAACTATATTGACATCAGGTTGAAAACTCAGAATATAATCATAATAGCATAAAAAAATGCTGAGAATGTTTTTCTAAAAATTACAGGGAAAAAATGTATCTTTCAAAGAAGATTATTTGGAGCAGAAGAAAGGCATATTTACCCACAGTAAAATTATTTAAACAGTCCTGCTACATTGTTGCTATATATTATGAAGTTCCACACAGAAATATGTTCCCTTCTCAGAAACATACGTCAGAAACATCTCAGAAACATGGAATCATTGAAGAAAATAATTACCATTAGGGACAAGAGATCAGAACAGGCAAGCAACAGGGGATTGAACTATGATTAAATATGTATACTCTTCATATTACATGGGCATGCACAGTTCAAGTAGTAATTGAACTGAGGAATGACTATGTCTTTATGCTACTGGCTATTTCACTCATATGGTGCTTAATACATTAATTTCTAAATAAACACCACAGCAAAACAGGCATCTCCAAAAAAGCAATACAAAACAAATCAAAATAAAGCCCTAGTGTAGCTGGTTCAATTGCAATTATGATTATTTTATACATTAGAAACTCAAAGTTTAAAATCAAATTAATTGTAATTTAATACCCCAGATGAAAATACCTTCTTCCTGGCAACAGCTGTGCAGAAGAGAACACAAATCTACCTTCAAGAAAAACCTTGTGAGAAGTTATTTATGTAAATAGTTCAGGTCATATTTATTTGCTTGTTTTACTTCTCAAAGAATGTTTTAATGGTGATCATCATCACAGTAAACTGAGCTACATATTTAAGATACCACAGTGGCTGGGATAATGGATCAATGTAACCCATGGGAGTTGTCATTCATTTCTACCTCCTCTTTACCTCCTGCTCAGCAATGATAGTCATTATGTAATTATTATACTCTTGCAAAATTTTTTCATAAATGCCATGGTTAGATTTGGGAAAAATGTCTTTCCCATTTTGGGAAAATATTTCTTGCTTTTTTTTTTACTAATCCAAAATGAGGCTAAACATCAGAAACTCTGAGACAAATAAAAGAAGATTTAACATCTGTCCACACAGAGTAATGACATTGGACTTTCAATATGTTGAAAACATTTTATTTTTTAATTAATACTTTAGTTTTAGAAAATCAGTTTAATTAGTTTACATCTTCTAAAAAAAAAATGTTCAAACAGGAAGCAATTTTTTTTTGCCATTAAAAGTTCCAAAGCAATAGATTTGTCAAAACTAATCTTGTAAACAATTTTGCTTTCAGCAGATAGTCATTTCCTGTCAACAAACACTAGGTCTTGTGCTAGGTTTTGATTATTTTGATTAAAATTTGTATTTTCATGACTAATAATCTTGACAAGTATTGTCGTTAATCTCTGTGACTAGCAAGCTGTAGAACTGAACTTAATATTTTCTAAATAGAGAGTTCAGGTAATTAATCTTCAGTTGTGTATATTTGGTAGCAGATTTCAGATAGAAGTGAGATGCTACAGGGGTTGAACAAAGGTTATAAGTCCTTATTTATTAGTAGGAACAAATGGCCATGGCAGGGATTCCAGCACCATATGAAAAATTTAAGCCATCATCCCACAATTTAATGATAGAATTGAATTAAATCAGAAGGTGATTAAGTACTTAAGATGTCTGGTATATATTATTTTTGCTTTTAAGAGTCCAAAGACACAGAACTTTGCTGCCAGTACCCAATAATAGCTAATTTTTCTGTTTCTAGTTCAGAATTTTCCAAGACCTAGACCAAATTTTGTTATCAGAGATGGCAGAGAAATGAGGCAAAGCTAGAACCGGATATGTTAAAAAAATTCCTAAATATAAGTATATACAGGATTTGCTAGATATTACAATTTGACCTGTGTGATTTGTGTTTCAGGGCATTTTTCAGATGTTCAGCATAGAATACCTCCCATGAGAAGCCAAGTATGCTTTTCTTGCAGTAGGTGCAGCGTAGCTTATGTCTAACAAGATCCCAATTTCCTGCCAGATGTTGAGTCTGAAGTCCAGTTTGAAACTAAGATACTTAGTGTTGGAAGCCTTTATATAGGTGACAACAACGAACTATATGTTAGAATCTCATATTCAAACCATGAACCCTAGAGAACATTTTGTCTCTATGCTACTGTAGAAGGCCATGAGGCTCTCATGGATTGTATGTTTTATCTACTAGCCTTTTTTAAATGTCTCAAATACCCTGCAGCATTTTATTAGCAGAAGAATCATGTGCATGGGCATTTGTGTCCATGACACATATGCAGCAACCCAAATTCAGGTATCTAAAGTTTAAGTTGATTTCTACCCTTCTACCCTTAATATGACACTAATTTTCCAGGTACACCTAGCTCAAATGGGTACAGGAATGCTTCAAGGCAACCATGTATCATTTTGATCACTGCCAGACTCACCACAGAAGTACAGTACAGAATGTGGTAGCAAGATTCCTTCTATCTAGCCAAGTCCACATCATCCTTTCCATGACTCATGTTCACTGTCACCCACACAGCTTAAAAGATTATAGTAAACTGAAATGGTGGTGTCTTAGGTTTGGTCTTGGCATAAAAAATGATGTAGCAACAGCAGGAAACTACATAGGAAAAGTTAATGGAGGACTGTCTTGAGGCACCTTCCCTTAAAGAAGAGGGGTGCTGAAATCCCATATGATTGGAAGAACAAAATTCTTCATTCGTTTAAGCCTAATAACCTCAACCTGTGAGTGGCATGTACCAAAAAAGAAGTGGGAATAAGAGAGAGATGGAAGGGACATCTTGCTATCTTCCTGACTATTAGTGAAATGTTGGTAAAAAACACAGTGGAACTGACTTTTTCTCTTCTCTTTCACTTTTCCTTTCCCTTTCATTTCCCTTTGCTTTTCTTTTTCAGTTTCAAGTAAAAAAACCCTCAAGGAAAAGGTATTGTTCTGTCATGTCCCTGGAAAGCTGGACTAACAGAGATCTAAATATTTCAGCTTGACTCTAAATGCTGCTGAAAATGCTTAGTAGCTGTTCTTGGCAGAGCACACTTAAGGGAGATTGGGTAGAAGAAGGGAACATAGAATAAAGAAGAGAGACAGTGTTGAAAGGACAGGTGGTTTTCAGTTTTCTCATTGCTACAGTATCTGTACCTGCAGAAGACTAATTTAAGGTAAGCAAATAACTAAACCCTGAAGCAAAACCAACAGCAAGAAGAAAGGAAATCCAAAACAACAAAACAACTTGGACAAAAAAAAAAAAAAAAAGAAAGAATTTTTAACTATCCTCTTTGTTATGCTCCATTGCTTGTTTATTGCTGAAGATGGGACAGAGTGACTAGGGTTGTGATTTTAGT
Source organism: Pezoporus flaviventris (assembly GCF_033815535.1). NCBI lineage: Eukaryota > Metazoa > Chordata > Aves > Psittaciformes > Psittacidae > Pezoporus > Pezoporus flaviventris. Next base: position 15,776,755 of record NW_026892579.1, read on the forward strand.
AGGAAAAGTGAGAATACAGGTTAATAATGCTCAATTGTAGAAACCAGAATGACTAATTCTAGATTATAACCACCCAAGATTTCTCTGCTTCCATTTGCAAACCACAAGAGGACTTAGGTATTCCTCATTGTTTCAGTAGATTTGGTCCAGATCCTTTAGCACTGAAATATTAAGTCTGCCAATTGGTGTTTAATTTGATTTCATAGATCACTTAGATAACCAAAGGAGCATATAATTGGATAGTTGCAGCCTGCTCTTCACTGTAGAAGGTCTTTTACAAATCTGACAGTCCACTTATTTTTTGGATTTAGTGCTTGAATAATTCACTGTAGAGAATCATTTTCAGACCTTGTTGTAATAACTTCTCAGAGCCCTTTAAGCAGAGGAAGCTGGTAACAAAAAAGGTAGCATTTCATTTCTAAGGCAGTTGTAGGTATTGATGACCTTATAAAACCCCTCAATGACATAGACCAGACTATCTCGGGTGTCATTTATCTTTTTGAATATGTGCTGTTATGACTGGCTAATCCTTTGGTTTTCTTTCCCTCCAGCTGACTTCCTGGAAGTTGGGCTATCAAAGAAACCCTATAGGATCATTGCCTTCGGGATTCACTCCCTCTTGTGGCAATAAGTCACAACCATTGATGGGCTTTACAAACATTGCTTCTTTTTTTTTTAACTGTTTTGTTCTTGTTACTGTTGTTGCTTGAGACAATGGTTATGCCAGTATTTGGCTTGAGAATAGTGAAGAAAAATGTTGCACTGCTTTCAATTTTAGTATTTTTAATTTACACATGGTGTATGTATAGCAATGAATACTTCACAAATATTTAAGTACACTGACATTCTAAAGCAGAGTAAAAGAAAAAATAAAATCTTTCCTGATTACTTCTTTTAAAAGCTTTTAAAAGCTTTGTTACTGCTACTGATCTGTGTTATCATTTCAGTGACAGTCTGCTGCAGATTCTCCAAAGGAACCTATACGACTTCATGGTACTGGATGTGCTTTGTAAATGTAGTGCATGCACTGCCAAATAATGAAGTACTTAATATTCTGCGGAATGTCAAGCTTTTCGATTTATGACACCAAGGTTACCTCACCTTAGTGGATAAAGTCTTATTTTAAAGTAACTTGAAATCAAAAATAAATGGGACACTAGATTATGCTTTAAAACTACAGTCTATTAAAAAGAGGTTTTGATAGAACTGTAAGTTTACCTAGAATGTCGACTGGAAGGGGTATGAGAGTGCCCATATGTTAATGCAGGTGGTGCTGGCATGTGGTGGATGTAGGGGTAGAAGCTATTACAGTTTTGCAGACACAAAAGTAACTTACAAGATTAGTTTCTTAATGTTTAGTGTGCCAAGTATATCCCAATTCACATAACAAAATGAGACCAAAGTCAGCTTAGTCCAAGAACTTTATATTTTTGTAGTGACTGCAGACTAGAAACTGGGTTCAGAAGCTGAAGAGACAAAATAAACTCACCTGTCCTCTCTGCCTATACTGTCCATTCCCCAGATGTTTTCCATATGACAATATAAACCAGCTTTGGTTACATCATATAACTTCCAGCAGGAGTGGTAAGACTAGAGATGTAGACTGTTCATATACAGAAGGATTTGCAGAATGTGAACTATGTATACGAAAAGTAGTACACAAATAAAAAAAAAGATGAACTGTAACAATTTAGAAACAGATCTTTAAATCTTCCATGTTCTCAGCACTCAAAGTGCTTCAAGAATGTTCCTATTCTTATGAAGGACAATTCTGACAGCATAAAATGTGCCAAGTGTTAGGGAGCCTGTAAAATGTTATTCACTGATTTATTTTTTTTTTTTTTAAACCTTGCAGTGAGAATAACAGTTGAAAGTGCTAAACTCCTAAGAATTAAATATACTCCTAATTACTCCTGGCAGTAGCATTAAAGGAAAAAAAAAAGCAAACAACAAAACATGCTGCTTCTCTCAAGTTGGAAATAAACCTCCTGCCTTCATTTTCTCTTCCAGTTTTAAGAAAAAACTCGCTAAGAAGAGAGGAATCTACATGGCATCCTTTAAAAGATTATGTAAAATATTTATTAACAATTTTTTTGGTGTAAAGACTTGAGTCTCTGTGGGAACTGCTCAATTTAAAAAAACAACAGCACAAGAACACCCCTAAAATCCAACAGTCTCCAAACAAAATAAAAAAGCAATGAAAAAGAGCAACCAAAAACATGGCAAATTGATTTGTGTCTAGAGACAATCTGAGCACAAACTGGTGCCATTTAAACAAATGTACTGCAGGCTAGATTGTAAGAACAATTGAATGTTAAGTGAAGTCCCTAATAACACTAAAGAGATTTATTAGTGACTTTACAATAAATACCAAATGAATTGATAAAGTCTTCAAATTCTCCTAGTAAATGGCTTCCAGATGTTCACTGTTCCCATTATTGTAGGGAACCCAAAGACCAATGGAAGTTTATGAGGACAGATAAATATTCTGTCAGACTATTTTAAAGCAGACTACTGTAGGTGACATAAGTATGCTTTCACTGTTTGTTTTAATATGACTAAGTCTACTTTTAAAAAATCTCATAATGTACCTTTCCACCTAGCAGATACCCAATGTAATTTAAAAATCTAAAAAAGAAATATTGCTGACTTATATGCAACATAGATTTCTGAGAAGGATCTCAGACTTGCTGGGTCTTGTTTGTCCTTATGTCCTTATGAAAATTTTTTGTATTCATTACTGTGAAGTACTTCCTTCTTCAAGTGATAGATTTATATTTAGTAATTGATTAAGTCTGAGATTGCTTTTATGCAAATTTGGGCATCAAAAACGAAATGTCTTTTCTTAGCTTTCTGCATAGACAATGAAGAGACACCTTCTTTCAGAGGGTGTTTCTGTCTATCTCAGAACAGATATTAGAGGTAGTGGTGATGATTTGTCTTCTGGGAGTTTATAATTTACCTTTAGAGTGTCTTAGTTTCAGGGACTGCAGGAGGAGCTTTGAGAATTAGCTTAAGTTTGACACCTAACTCAAATCCTTAACATTATATAAAAGGAATCATACTCTTAAATTATTCCAGTGTGAAGGGCCACTGATCCACTTACTTGGCTCAATAACTGGTCTTTGACAGGAGCTTACAAGAGATCATTGACAGTATCAAGCAGCAGACAGCTACAGAACAGTTTTCTGTATGGAACTTTTCAAGTTGATTAATCAAACCCTGGTTTATGTCTTCAAGTAAATAGATGTGTATGAATTCCTGTCTTTAGATGATAAACATATTAATTTTCCCTGAAGATAAATATCAGAAACCCTGAGAATAGAATTTTACCACTTTGTTTAAGTGGAAAGAATTGTGCCGCCTCTTTACAAAATGGGAAACTTGTACTGCTCTGACTTCTACCACAGCATAGCTCGTGGTGATGAATGAACTCTGTTGGAGCAGGTAGTGCAATACTGCATTCTGCCTTGGAAATACAATGTGACCACACTGCTCCTAAAGCAAATGTTATTCCCTCAGAATACTCTGCTGTAAGTTATAATTTGCACATTCCGACCAGTCATGCAGTGAAAAGTTAAAGGGAACCTTGTACCGAAAATCAGACATAATGGGTTATGTTTTGTGCTACACTGTCCAGTATTAAGCACTGGAAAATAAGACATATATGATATGATGAGAAATCCCATGTACATTTAAATAATTCTCACACATGAAATCTTTTTTATAGCAAATAGAATGGCATGACAGGAGGGCTGGAGTATTCATAATGTGCAAACAAACTGCCATTTAAATTATCCTCTAAACACAGGTATGGTGGTTGCACTAAAACTGTGATATAATTACATTAATTTCATAATGGTCATAATGTATGTAAGTTTGGTCAATGTTAAATAACTATGAAAAGCAGTAACCTAGGTACTGACACATTGTGTTCCATTATAATACAAAAGTATAATAAATACTTGGTTTGTTTACCATTATTGTTAGGCTTATTATTAATTTAAGGTGGCATTTATAATTAATAGTGTTACACTTTACGCTTTGAAATAATGCATGACACTCCTCAGACGAACAATCTGTCTATACTGTATTTACAGAAATAAACATGTCATAAATGTTTTACAGAATAAATGAAGAGCTAACTTGTGTTTTGTTTTCAGGAATCCATTTGCATTACATTTCAGAGATCCATTTAAGAAGTGGATGATGACACAACTCTTCAAATTTTATGTTTTGAGAGGTTCACAGGATGAGTACCCTATAATTTTTTGTTGTATTCTTTCCATTCAGGATTAAAAGCATCAGGCTAGACTCTTCTGGAGGAATCTTACACAGATGCTTCAAATTCATGGGTTTTAGACATTGCAGAGATCATAAAACTTAGACTTCCACTGTCTTTCCCCAAATATAAGGAAATGTGACATGTAAGAGTCAAGCTGACTTCTACTAGATTGCTTAAGTACAGCATTCTGTTCTTATTAGATACCAATTTTGATGGTTTTCTCTCCTTTACAGCAGTGTTATGATAATCCTTAAAATGTACTTCTAGCCTCTATTTTTGAATCAACTCTGTCACTACAATGATCCAAAGAATCGATTTCTGAACCTTACCAATCTTATATTGCATTGCAAAAAATGTTTATTAGCTTTGAATGCAATGAGTGGAAAATGCCAGGCTTATTTTTATAGAAACAGGCAGTGACTGCAAACACTGCCGTCCATCCTACCTTTCCATGTAGGTCTTCACGCAGAGTGTGACTTGAACTGCTTTATTATTACTCATTCTTGAGCACTGGAATACGTCATTGCTAAAACTAGTGAAGAAGAAAAAAGACAGTAATGAATTTCAAGTAACACCTTTTGAAGAAATCCAAATGTTGTAATGCATTTACAGTCCTGCTCCTGGTAAACTGAGTTGTCCCCAGTGCCATACGGTGTGCTGCGACTCAAACTATTTCTTCAAAGCCTAAAATCTATCTGGAATTAAGTTTAGTAACAGGACTTGAATACTACTTTACCTCTTGTTAGCCAGGGTAAATGAAATGCAGTGGTCATATACCTGATGCATATCACTTGCTACAAAAGGTATATATACTTGAAATAATAATTAATGAGGAAATTTTGCATCATTCACTTCCAGAGAAGTTTTATGATTAAAAAAATATAGTTGGTGAGGATTTTTTTTAAGTAAAATTATTATAGTCATTTATATTAGTTTATATTTGTGTGAGATTAGATAGACTTAAAAGAGTGTACTTATGCTGATAAATTTCGCAAGTCCTTGTCCTGAAAAAAAGAAATAAATCCCTGCCTTTGAAAGAAAAAAGCCTACACTAAAAATTAACAGTCAGTTTGAAACTGGTCCAAGCACAATTTTTAAATTAGAGAAGTGGCATCTTGTTAATTGTTATGCTCACATTAAGTATTTAACATGATAATTAATTATTTTCTATACTCTTAATTGAAACATTACAACATACTTGGTTACTATTTAATTAGAAAACACATTAATTTTATAATAATTTCTTCACTGTTTATATACTCAAGTCTCCTCTTTGAAGGGAATTCAGTGGTAAACAAGCCAAGGCTCAGAGGAGCATCTCACTGGTATAAAGATGCAGAGACATCATTTTTGTTGTGACTTACTTTGATTTACATGGGCTTAGCACTGATCAGTGAATGACTTTATGGGAATTCAGGCTGCCATATTCAGATGAATGATAAGAACAAGTGGCTGTCATGTTATTCAGACTGTATTACATATACTTTCCCAGACGGAGAAAATGTGTAATTGTACAGAAAGATGATGCATCATTTATCACCATGGAACATCGTTAATGCATAATAAAGCTAAGGAACCAATTGGAAAACAAATTACATACCATCAATTCCTTCTGGTGTAGTCTACTCCAGTTTTCTGAATATTTATTGAAAAAATATTGTAATAGAATAGCTTTTCCCAGATATTTTTAAAATATTTTGCCCTCTGTGAGGTTATAAATGTTGGTAATTTCTTCTCCAGTTGTATAATGAATTCTTGTATAAAGGTGGAAATGAGTTTAAAGGTGGAAATGAGTTTAAGTAGTGTGACAACAATCAAGCTCAAAGCCCACAGAAATGTCTTGGCAAGATGCAGACTTTATGAGGGGTACAACTTAGAAATATTCTAGCAGGAAAAAAAATCCCAAACAGGTAAACTGTTTGTCAGTCATAAAGGCCTCACAATAATGTTTTTTTTTCCACTATCTATCTTAGGCATTCAGAATGTGCCACACTTAGGTTAACTTCATATAATAGTTGAGTCAATTTAAGAATATATAAGGGAAAAAGCTCTATTTTTTTTTAGTTCTATTGATAATCTTTTTCATTTTTTACAATTACTGTACAGTACTTTGGTTTTGTGTTTTCATTCTTACATTTTCTTATCTCTTTTCAAATACAGCAAAATATCAATCCTAGACTAAACATGTTAAGATTCCTTTTCCCTCTGAGATCCCTCTAGTTCTGGTAATTTTCTTCTCTGTGCTTGGATCCCAGCATTTTTGTCAGCTCTGCCAGGAAACAGGAGTAGGTGGAACTGGAAGACTTGTAGCTAAACAAGATTTGACTGAATTCCAGTGCAGAGCCAATTCTCTACTTCTTCTTATGGCAGGGTAAGTATGATATATTAACTGATATATATATGGTATGTACACAAACCCTGAAAGAGTTTCCTTAAACACATGAGAGAAGAAATTCCCAAAGTCATTGCCTAATGACACAAAAATACAAGGCTAGGAGGAACAAGTACCAAAGAAACAAACAGGAAATAAAATGATCAACTTAAGTTTTAATTTAGACACTAAGTTCAAAACTGTTACTGTGTGTGAAATCCAGGTTTCAACTGGAAGGGAAGAGGTATTTTTGTTACTGACTTCATTACAATCAAGATTATACTACTCACTCAGTCCCAATTTAAATGAAATTTTGAAGTTCAATTTGAATTATATGTTCTACTAAAACAAAAGTTCAACTAAGCCTGGGTGGACTTTCCCCTAGTTGCAGTTAAATCATTTGTTCTAGAAGTCAACATAACTCCAAAGAATCTAAGCTAATTTTATACAAGAAAAATTCTACTATATAACTAGTAAATCTGGATTCAGAGAATGTGTCATGATTTAAGCTCTGTCAGCCACATAGCCTCTCTCTCACTCCTCCCCCTTCCTCCCCTCACCGCTCCCGGAGGGATGGGGAGGAGAATCAAAAGAATGTAACTCCCATGGGTTGAGATAAGGACAATCCAGTAACTAAGGTATAACACAAACCACTACTGTTAGCACCAATAATAATAATGATAAGGAAAAATAACAAGGGACAAGAATACAACCGCTCACCACCCACCGATCGATACCCAGCCCAATCGAGCAGTGATCTAACCGTTCTGGGTAACTGCCCCCAGTTTATATAGTGGGCATGATGTGCTGTGGTATGGAATACCTCTTTGGTTAGTTTGGGTCAGGTGTCCTGTTCCTGCTTACTCCCAGCTTCCCCTCCTCCCTGATGAGCATGAGACTCACAAAGTCCTTGTCAGACTAAACATTTCTGAGCAGCAACTAAAAACATTGGTGTTATCAGCATTGTTCCCAGGCTGAAAGTCATAAACACAGCACTGCACCAGCTACTAAGAAGGAGAAAAATGGCTGCTACTGTGGAACCCAGGACAATATGTATCAAAAAGGATGCTGATGCTTAGTCACTTTGACTTTCTGCATCTGTCTCCACCAGAACAGCTGAAGGTTGGCTCCTGGAACAGGCATGATCCCTTTCTCATTGCCAGGCCTGCATCAATGACCACACCTGAGAATCTAATTGGCAGGGAGGCAGGCTGGTAGAAAGAGTCAGTTAAAGGTATTTTAGGAATAACATACGATACTGGGCCAATTCTACTTTGCTGAAATTATGTGCTATAACAGAATTCACCAGGATCTAAATGACTGAAAAAGAATATTAAAATTTGTAACAAAATTATAGCTACTAAAACAGGGACACTTTATTAACTTTTGCTTGTTCCACAGTTTATAGTGTGGTAAGTGTGGATTTACATCATGCCACAATATTATTATTCCCTATGCTTCCTTTTACTCCTTGGCAAAGGTACAGAAGAACACTCATCAGCCAAAGGGAGCAAGCTGCTGTACCTCATATTTGCTGTGAGAAAATAACCCAGAAAAATGGTTATTTTGCAGTAATAACTAGACTGATACTAATTCACTACTTACCTGACTCACAGCAAGATTTTTTTGTGCTAGTTGCTGTGGGACTATGAATGGGCTTTCTCATATTTACGTAATTATAGGGATTTATATTTTGATTTATTGTGGGTATGGTGACAGCCAGCATGGCTTCACTAAGGGGAAATCCTGCCTGACCAATTGGGTGGACTTTTACAATGGGGCTACAGAACTGATGGACAGGGGTAGGGCAGTTGATATCATCTAGCTGGACTTGGGCAAAGCGTTCAACACTGTCCCACACAACATCCTTGTCACACATCAATTTGATGGATGGACCACTCGGTGGATAAAGAACTGGCTGGATGGCTGCACACAAAGAGTTGTGGTCAATGGCTCAATGTCCGTCTGGAGACCAGTAACGAGTGGTGCCCCTCAGGGATTGGTGTTGGGACCGGTCTTGTTTAACATCTTCGTCGCTGACATGGACAGTGGGATTGAGTGCACCCTCAGCAAGTCTGCAGATGACACCAAGCTCTGTAGTTCAGTTGATACGCTGGAGGGAAGGAATGCCATCCAGAGGGACCTTGACACACTTGTGAGGTGGGCTGATGCCAACCCCATGAGGTTTAACCGAGCCAACTGAAAGGTCTTACACCTGGGTCGGAGCAATCCCAGGCACAGCTACAGGTTGGGCAGAGAAGAGATTCAGAGCAGCCCTGCAGAGAAGGACTTGGGGGTGCTGGTTGATGAGAAAATGAACATGAGCAGGCAGTGTGCACTTGCAGCCCAGAAAGCCAACCATATCCTGGGCTGCATCAAAAGGAGTGTGACCAGCAGGTCAAAGGGGGTGATCCTGCCCCTCTACTCTGCTCTTGTGAGACCTCCCTTGGAGTATTGTGTGCAGTTCTGGTGTCCTCAACATAAAAAGGACATGGAACTGTTGGAACAAGTGCAGAGAAGGGCCATGAGGATGATCAGGGGACTGGAGCACCTCCCGTATGAAGACAGGCTGAGGAAGTTGGGGCTGTTCAGCCTGGAGAAGAGAAGGCTGCGTGGAGACCTCCTAGCAGCCTTCCAGTATCTGAAGGGGGCCTACAGGGATGCTGGGGAGGGACACTTCATTAGAGACTGATGTGACAGGACAAGGGGTAATGGGTTAAAACTTAAACAGGGGAAGCTCACACTAGGTATAAGGAGGAAGTTCTTTCCTGTTAGGGTGGTGAGGCAGTGGAATAGGTTGCCCAGGGAAGTTGTGAATGCTCCATCCCTGGTGGTGTTCAAGGCCAGGTTGGACAGAGCCTTGGGTGACATCGTTTAGTGTGAGGTGTCCCTGTCCACGGCAGGGGGTTTGGAAGTAGATGATCTTAAGGTCCTTTCCAACCCTAACTGTTCTATGATTCTATGTTTGTCGTGGTTTAAACCCAGTCAGGTAACTTGTTCACTCACTCCCAGTGAGTGGTGCCGAGCTGACAACAATCAAGGTCCGTGTCCGTCTCCCCCCCCCCCTCGCACCGGGGCTCTCCCCTTCCCCGCTCCCGGAGGAACGGGGAGGAGGATCGAGAGAGTGCAACTCCTACGGGTTGAGACAAGAACAGTCCAGCAACAAATCACCACCACTACTATCAGCTAAAACAATGATAAGGGAAAATAACAAGGGAAGAGAATACGATACCACCGGCCAAGAAAGCGAGTTCCACCCGGAAGCCCCTGTCCTTCTGGGTAACTCCCAGTTACCCCCCCACCCCGGGCATGACGTGCTGTGGTATGGAATACCTCCCCGGCTAGCCCGGGTCAGGCGCCCCGTCTCTGCCTCCTCACAGCTTCCCCTCCTCCCTGGCAGAGCATGAGCCTCACAGAGTCCTTGGTCAGGGTAAACATCACTTAGCAACAACCGAAAACATCGGCTTCACCAACACTGTTCTCAAGCTAGAAGTCAAAACACAGCACTGCACCAGTTAACACAAAGGAAAAACATGACTGCTACTGCTGAACCCAGGACATTATCCACCCCTTATTCCATACCATTCACGTCGTGCTCAGATCCCACATTTTCAATACACCATCGCTCTCCCACATATATACATCCATATACATACAGACCAAGAGGAAAAGATCATTTTCTTAGTGCATGGACCAATCCCTATAATGCTGCCGAGTCCATTCGGTCCATGATGTTCAAAGTTCATTCTCTGTTGGGATGATGGCTGGAGAGAAGTCAGGGCCAGTCGCTGGTGACCTGGAGACATCTAGTTGATGGGCTATAAAAGCATTACACAGCAGGAAACAGCATAAAATTGAGTTCACTGGCTGTTTTCCCCTAAAATCAAATCCCCTTGAGGTATACATCGGACTTCCCCATCTTCCCGCATTACCCACCAAGTATATCCAGGTCCCTGAGCGAAAGCAATCCCACGAGTGGGTTTGCCTTTACCTGAAGCAGGAATGACCCAGACTGTCTTCCCCAGCAAATTCTTCATATTCACCACGGGAACTTTGTCCCCCTCTACAATATGTAAAAGTTCTGACTGGGCTGGGCCAGCCCTGTTGGCAGATCCTCTGGTGTTGACCAACCAGGTGGCCTTTGCTAAATGTATCCCAATGCTTGAAAGTTCCCCCACCCATTGCTCTCAGTGTAGTTTTTAACAGCCCATTGTACCGTTCGATTTTCCCAGAGGCTGGTGCATGGTAGGGGATGTGATATACCCACTCAATGCCATGCTCTTTGGCCCAAATATCTATAAGGTTATTCCGGAAATGAGTCCCATTGTCTGACTCAATTCTCTCTGGGGTGCCGTGTCGCCACAAAATCTGTTTCTCAAGGCCCAGGATGGTGTTCCGGGCAGTGGCATGGGGCACAGCGTATGTTTCCAGCCACCCGGTGGTTGCTTCCACCATGGTAAGCACATGGCGCTTGCCTTGGCGGGTTGGTGGCAGTGTGATATAGTCAATCTGCCAGGCCTCCCCATATTTATACTTCAACCATCGTCCTCCATACCAAAGAGGCTTTAACCGCTTGGCTTGTTTAATTGCAGCACATGTTTCACACTCATGAATAACCTGGGCAATAGTGTCCATTGTTAAGTCCACCCCTCGATCACGGGCCCATCTATATGTTGCATCTCTGCCCTGATGGCCTGAAGTGTCATGGGCCCACCGGGCCAAAAATAATTCACCTTTATGTTGCCAATCTAAGTCCATCTGAGCCACTTCAATCTTAGCCGCTTTATCCACTTGTTGGTTGTTCTGGTGTTCCTCAGTGGCCCGACTCTTGGGTACATGGGCATCTACATGACGTACCTTCACCACCAGGTTCTGCACCCGGGCAGCAATATCTTTCCACAGTGCAGCAGCCCAGATGGGTTTACCTCTGCGTTGCCAGTTGCTCTGCTTCCATTGCTTCAACCACCCCCACAGGGCATTTGCCACCATCCATGAGTCAGTATAGAGATAAAGTACTGGCCACTTTTCTCGTTCAGCAATGTCCAGGGCCAGCTGGATGGCTTTCACCTCGGCAAATTGACTCGATTCACCCTCTCCTTCAGCAGTTTCTGCAACTTGTCGTCCAGGACTCCATACAGGTGCCTTCCATCTCCGATGCTTTCCCACAATACGGCAAGAGCCATCAGTAAACAAGGCATACTGCTTTTCACTTTCTGACAGTTTATTATATGGTGGGGCCTCTTCAGCGCGCATCACCTCCTCCTCTGGTGACATTCTGAAATCTTTGCCCTCTGGCCAGTCCATGATGACTTCTAGAATGCCTGGACGACTGGGATTTCCTATTCGAGTTCGTTGTGTAATTAGTGCAGCCCATTTACTCCATGTAGCATCAGTTGCATGATGTGTAGAGGAGACCCTGCCTTTGAACATCCAGCCCAACATGGGCAGCCGGGGTGCCAGGAGGAGCTGTGCTTCAGTGCCAATCACTTCCGAAGCAGCTCGAACCCCTTCATACGCTGCCAGTATCTCTTTCTCAGTTGGGGTATAGCTGGCCTCAGATCCTTTATATCCCCGACTCCAAAAGCCGAGGGGTCGACCTCGAGTCTCCCCTGGAGCTTTCTGCCAGAGGCTCCAGGTAGGACCTTTCTCCCCAGCTGCAGTGTACAGCACATTTTTTACATCTGGTCCGGTCCGGACTGGTCCAAGGGCTACTGCATGAACTATCTCGCGTTTAATTTGCTCAAAGGCTTGTTGCTGCTCAGGGCCTCATTTAAAATCATTCTTCTTCCGGGTCACATGATAGAGAGGGCTTACAATCGAACTGTAATTTGGGATGTGCATTCTCCAGAACCCCACTGCACCCAAGAAAGCTTGCGTTTCTTTCTTATTAGTTGGTGGAGACATTGCTGTTATCTTGTTGATCACATCTGTGGGGATCTGTCTACGTCCATCTTGCCATTTTATTCCCAAAAATTGAATCTCCTGTGCAGGTCCCTTGACCTTACTCCGTTTTATGGCAAAACCGGCTTTCAGCAGGATTTGGATTATTTTCCTCCCTTTCTCAAAGACTTCTTCCGCTGTATCGCCCCACACAATAATGTCATCAATGTATTGCAGGTGTTCTGGAGCTTGCCCCTGTTCCAGTGCAGTCTGGATCAGTCCACGGCAAATGGTAGGGCTGTGTTTCCACCCCTGGGGCAGTCGGTTCCAAGTGAACTGGACACCCCTCCAAGTAAAAGCAAACTGTGGCCTGCACTCTGCTGCCAAAGGAATGGAGAAAAATGCATTGGCAATATCAATCGTGGCATACCACTTGGCTGCCTTTGACTCTAGTTCATACTGAAGTTCTAGCATGTCCGGTACGGCAGCACTCAATGGTGGTGTGACTTCATTCAGGCCACGATAGTCTACTGTTAGTCTCCATTCTCCATTAGACTTTCTCACTGGACATATGGGGCTATTGAAGGGTGAGCGGGTCCTGCTGATCACCCCCTGACTCTCCAGTCTACGGATCAGCTGATGGATGGGAATCAGGGAGTCTCGGTTGGTGCGATATTGCTGCCGGTGCACTGTTGCGGTCGCAATTGGCACTTGTTGTTCTTCAACTTTCAGCAACCCCACAGCAGAGGGATCTTCTGAGAGACCAGGCAAGGTGGACAGCTGCTCAATTTCCTCAGTCTCCAAAGCAGCAATACCAAAAGCCCATTGGTACCCTTTTGGGTCTTTCTTTGAAGTACCCTCTCCTGAGGTAGTCTATGCCGAGGATGCATGGAGCCTCTGGACCAGTCACAATAGGGTGCTTTTGCCATTCCCTCCCAGTCAGGCTGATTTCAGCCTCCAGCACAGTCAACTCTTGGGATCCTCCTGTTACTCCAGAAATATAGATGGGTTCCACCCCTTGACAGCTTGATGGCATCAGGGTACACTGTGCACCGGTATCTACTAGAGCCTTATACTTCTGTGGGACTGATGTGCCAGGCCATCTGATCCACACAGTCCAGTAAATCCGATTGTCCCCTACCTCCACCTGGCTGGAGGCAGGGCCCCTCTAATGGTCGTCACAGCATTGGACACTTAAGTCGTGTTGAAAGGGATTATTCTTCGTTATCACAGGAGCTGGAGTAAAATCAGCTCTTCCACTCCATCTGGGAAACTGCTCACCAGAGACTGAAGCCGTAGCTCTCATGGGACGATCAGTCTTGGCCCTTGCTCCCCTCTTCAGTTCACTCACCCGTTCCTCCAAAGCTGAAGTAGGTTTTCCATCCCACTTTGTCATGTCTTCTCCGTGATCCAGCAGGTAAAACCATAGGGTACCCCGTGGCGTATACCTTCTGTATCTCCTCTCTTGAACAATAGGACGTCTTTTGTTAATAGCTGAGACGTGTGTTGGTACACGTGAGGAGCTGGATAAATCAGATACATCGTCCCTCAATTTGTCGAGGTCCTGGGACAGTTTTTTCACAGCTGAGATGATGGAAGGAGTGAGATTGTCTTCGAACTCTCGGAGTTTATGAACCATTTCATCCACTGTTAGTGGTACTATGTCATTCCAGGTCACTGTTGCCAATGAATGGGCATATGATGACGGTGCATTCCGTGTAAGTTTTCGCCACAGGGGTCATGTACATTCAACTTCATCTGGATCTATAGGTGTATCCCCGTTATTCGGCTTGATGTGATAGATCATCTCTACGATGGCCGATTCCCTCAGAGACTGGATGCCTTTGTCTATAGTAGTCCACTTAGCCGAACGACTCGTAACATCGTCCTTGTATGGAAACCTTTCTTTCACAGCTGCCAAGAGCCTCCTCCAAAGGCTGAGGGACTTTTTCTCTCTTGCAATTGCTTTGTCAATTCCCCCTTCTCTAGCAAGTGATCCCAGCTGCTTGGCTTCTGTACCTTCTAGTTCGTGACCATTGGCCCCATTGTCCCAGCATCGGAGTAACCAGGTGATGATGTGCTCCCCTGGTTGACGGGTAAAATCTTTTCGCATATTCCGCAGCTCGGTTGAGGTCAGAGGTCGAGAAGTTACCTCTTCTTCTTCATCTTCGTCATGTGAGGATGACTCCTGATCAGATTCTGGACCGGGTGGTGAATTCATTGGTTCTTCATCTCGCTTCACCCTTTTTGCCTCCTTTTTGCTTGTTCTCTTGCGTACAGGGGCAACTGATATTGGTACGAATTGGTCCTCTGGTTTGGCTGCAGTGATTATCACTGTGGTTTGAGTAGCGACTGTACTTGTTGCTGGGGGTGGTGTAGCTACTGTGCTTGGAGCTGGGGTAACCGCGCTGTCTGTTGCAGTTGAAGTTCGAGCAGCTGCTGTACTTGCCATTGGGGTAGCTGCGCAGTTCATTGCAGCCAAAGTTTGAGTAGCGACTGTCGCTTTGCCCTCAAATCCGCCGACATTCTTTTCCTTTTGAAGGTGCTGGATAGTGTTGAACAAGGCCCTGTAAGCATAGGCCAAGCCCCAGCACGTTGCCGTGATTTGTCCATCTCTGGTATGGCCAGAATGACCACACACCTCATTTAAGTGTTTTACTAATTCTTCTGGATTTTGCAGTTGTTCGGTAGTGAAATTCCAAAGTACTGGAGGGGCCCACTGACCTAGATACTTGCCCATACTATCCCACACACCCTGCCACTCATGGCTGTCCAGCCTCAGGGAAACTCTCTCGGTCCTCCTACATCGTCGTTTGACCCCAGACAAGACCCAAACCTGAATCTGCTTAACTCTTGAAATCAGTAGTGGGCAAAACACACTCTGTATGCGTGTTAGCATGGTGATTCCCATCACCATCAGCAAACAAGTCTCAACAGCATTAAAAGGCCATTCAAAAAATTCAAAACTCTCAAATGTAAATGGTCTGAGGGGACGACTAGGAGGGTAAAAGGATGTCTCCTTCACAGGTTGAGCACCTGAGAAGGAGAAAAAAGATGTGTGATTGCTAAGCACCTCCATCATATACCTCCCAAAGTATAAAGATGGTGACCACACTGGGAACATAAGCCAGATCAGTTTCATGATCAATGATTCTATTGTATTACAAGTCATTACCATAAAGTACAATGGGATAAAAACCTTAGCCCAAGCCCCACACTTGAAAAACTCTAATACAGCAAATACCGGATGGACGTAAGATATGATATACTGAAACTGTGAGATCAAGAGGAAAAACCTTGAGAGCCAATAAATCAGCATTGTGACGAGTGACTATCAATCCAGTCAGATCTGTTCTTATCTCAACCCCTCGTGCCCCACGTTGGGCGCCAAAAAGAACTGTTGTGGTTTAAACCCAGTCAGGTAACTTGTTCACTCACTCCCAGTGAGTGGTGCCGAGCTGACAACAATCGAGGTCCGTGTCCATCTCCCCCCCCCCCCCCCCACCTCGCACCGGGGCTCTCCCCTTCCCCGCTCCCGGAGGAACGGAGGAACAGGGAGGAGGATCAAGAGAGTGCAACTCCTACGGGTTGAGACAAGAACAGTCCAGCAACAAATCACCACCGCTACTATCAACTACAACAATGATAAGGGAAAATAACAAGGGAAGAGAATACGATACCACCGGCCAAGAAAGCGAGTTCCACCCGGAAGCCCCTGTCCTTCCGGGTAACTCCCAGTTACCCCCCCACCCCAGGCATGACGTGCTGTGGTATGGAATACCTCCCCGGCTAGCCTGGGTCAGGCGCCCCGTCTCTGCTTCCTCACAGCTTCCCCTCCTCCCTGGCAGAGCATGAGCCTCACAGAGTCCTTGGTCAGGGTAAACATCACTTAGCAACAACTGAAAACATCGGCTTCACCAACACTGTTCTCAAGCTAGAAGTCAAAACACAGCACTGCACCAGTTAACACAAAGGAAAAACATGACTGCTACTGCCGAACCCAGGGCAATGTTTTAACAGATTCTACATTGACTGCATTGGGAACCTGTAGTTAACTGAGTTAAGAGTATAATTCAATCACCACTGTGTATAAAGCAGTGAAAATGATAGATATTAAACTCTATCAGGTGCACACTATTGCAATACTCTTGTAATGGAGAATATTTCTCAGTTTTATTATGCAGTGGATTTTACCTGTCACTAGATACAACACCCTTCAAAAAATATTTAGAAATATGTGAAACTGATTTATTTAAAACCTAAATACTGCAAAATGTCAGAATTTGAAATACATTAATGTGAATTCCAGTTGTATAAACATGCCAGGTGCCTTGTTCTCCATTAAGATATTCCTGTAATCACAGGTGAATAGAATTCTAGGGAGTAGGTCTTTTCTACCTAGAGGCCTGTAGCTGTGGTTGTGATCTGAGTAATTTTGCCTCTTCTTTAGCTGGTTTAATAAAGGACTGTAGAAAAATAAAATTCTGACACTGAAGTGGTTCCAAAAGACTCAGGAAGACTGGACATTTCATGACCAAAACTGTTTTTTATTCAAACTCCCAAGATCAAATATGAATATCTAAACCTATTTCACTACATGAATCAAAATAGTTCTCTATTTTACATGTATATGAATTATGACATGAACAATCATGTTTCAAAGCACTAATGCTTAAAATGTCATTTTAGATGTACTTAAATTTTTACAAAACCATTTCAAGAGACAGACAATTTTTTTGCCTCAAGATAAAAACAGCATAACTCTACCTTTCTCAAATCAGTACGAAGATAGACTAGTAACTGTCTTTACATGCCACAATGTGGTTTTCTGAATGACTTCTTTGCCTCGTTCTTCACTGGCAAAGGCTCTGACAAAACCACCCAAGTCTTGGAAGGCAGATACAGGGACTGTGAGAATGAAGACCTTGCACCCACTGTAGGAGAGGAACTGGTTCGAGACCATCTTAAAAATCTGAACATGCACAAGTCCATGGGTCCTGATGAGATCCATCCGCGGGTCCTGAAGGAGCTGGTGAATGAAGTTGCAAAACCGCTGGCCATCATATTTGAGAAATCATGGCAGTCAGGTGAAGTTCCCAACGACTGGAAAAAGGGAAATATAACCCCCATTCTCAAGAAGGGGAAAATGGATGACCCAGGGAATTACAGACCAGTCAGTCTCACCTCTGTGCCTGGCAAAATCTTGGAGCAGATTCTCCTGGAAGGCATGCTGAGGCACATGAAAATCAACAAGGTGCTTCGTGACAGCCAGCATGGCTTCACTAAGGGGAAATCCTGCCTGACCAATTTGGTGGCCTTCTATGATGGGGCTACAGAACTGATGGACAGGGGTAGAGCAGTTGATGTCATCTACCAGGACTTGTGTAAAGCATTCGACACTGTCCCACACAACATCCTTGTCTCTAAATTGGAGAGACATTAATTTGATAGGTGGACCACTCGGTGGATAAAGAACTGGCTGGATGGCTGCACACAAAGAGTTGTGGTCAATGGCTCAATGTCCGGCTGGAGACCAGTAACGAGTGATGTCCCTCAGGGGCTGGTGTTGGGACTGGTCTTGTTTAACATCTTCGTCGCTGACATGGACAGTGGGATTGAGTGCGCCCTCAGCAAGTTTGCCAATGACACCAAGCTGTGTGGTTCGGTTGATACATTGGAGGGAAAGAATGCCATCCAGAGGGACCTTGACACACTTGTGAGGTTGGCTGATGCCAACCTCATGAGGTTTAACCGAGCCAACTGAAAGGTCTTACACCTGGGTTGGAGCAATCCCAGGCACAGCTACAGGTTGGGCAGAGAAGAGATTCAGAGCAGCCCTGCAGAGAAGGACTTGGGGGTGCTGGTTGATGAGAAAATGAACATGAGCAGGCAGTGTGCACTTGCAGCCCAGAAAGACAACCGTATCCTGGGCTGTGTCAAAAGGAGTGTGACCAGCAGGTCAAAGGTGGTGATCCTGCCCCTCTACTCTGTTCTTGTGAGACCTCACCTGGAGTATTGTGTGCAGTTCTGGTGTCCTCCACATAAAAAGGACATGGAACTGTTGGAGCAAGTCCAAAGGAGGGCCATGAGGATGATGAGGGGACTGGAGCACCTCCCATATGAAGACAGGCTGAGGAAGTTGGGGCTGTTCAGCCTGGAGAAGAGAAGGCTGCGTGGAGACCTCCTAGCAGCCTTCCAGTATCTGAAGGGGGCCTACAGGGATGCTGGGGAGGGACTCTTCATTAGAGACTGATGTGATAGGACAAGGGGTAATGGGTTAAAACTTAAACAGGGGAAGTTTAGATTGGATATAAGGAGGAAATTCTTTCCTGTTAGGGTGGTGAGGCACTGGAACAGGTTGCCCAGGGAAGTTGTGAATGCTCCATCCCTGGCAGTGTTCAAGACCAGGTTGGACGAGGCCTTGGGTGATATGATTTAGCGTGAGGTGTCCCTCTACACAGCAGGGGGTTTGGAACTAGATGATCTTAAGGTCCTTTCCAACCCTAATTATTCTATGATTCTATGATTCTATGATTCTATGATTCCAAGATCATGGCAAATACAAATGGAATCATTTCTGTAAGTAAAGGGGATCACTGGAGACTTTGTCAGAATATGTCATGACTATCCAGTTATTCATAACCAATTTCTATGGTGCAGAATATAGTTTCCACTGTTCAACTTCAATGGCACATGTTCATTTTGAAGTTGTATTCAGAATGGTGTTTAATAGTATTTAGTTTTTTATTTCTTTGTGATCATCACTTTTGAATCAAAAATATATTATTTCTTTTATATTACCTACTTGTGAAATCTTTGGCAGAGATGGAAAACAATGTATTCAAAGAACTGGCAATATGTTGACAGCTATCAAATTTTTTATTATGGTAGATATCACCAAAACCCATAGATTAGAAAACAAATATTGTTTAAGGTATATGTTAAGTTTGCTGAATTGCTTTTTGCTATCAACAGTCAATTTGGTGAAGGCTGCAATAATCCCTGAGGTTATGTGATAGCAAATCTTGAGTGGGTGTCCCCTCTCATGAGGCCACCTCATGAGGTCCAGCTGAGGCGCTCTGGTGTGTGTGTTTGGACCTTCCACTTCACTACTATTTCTTTTACGAGGCAGCAAAGAAAGAAGGGTATAGAAAGGAATTTTTGTGAAACTTGGCCGCAGTCTGTCAGCCCCCTCTGAACCATATAGTCCAACATTTCTAGTCTTAACATTTAGAGCAAGGTGTAGTGAGTTTGCTTAAGAAAAACAAACAAACGAAAAATAAATCTGTCTGTCTTTAAAGGCTAATACTGTTAATATTTGTAGTGTCAGTAAAAGCAATTACAGAAAAATACATATATACAAACTGGATATAATATTAAACCATATTTACAAAATAGATGTATATGTCCCATGCAGAATCACAGATAATAGAATATTTAAGTCTAAAAGAGAGCAAGTTGTAGAAAAAAAAAAAAGCCAGCTTCCAAATAAACTCTTCAGGGCTGTAAATATATGTCTTTGCCAAATTTACAGCTTTCCATAGAGGAAAAACATTGTGAGAAAGTTCACCAGCAAACAGTAACTTTCCAGAGAGGAACATTAGTAGTCGGCAGATAATCTTGACACATAAATGTGCATATTATATGCAAAAAACCTAAAGAACCTTAAGTTTTCAAACCAGTGCCACCTGTCTAACACATGAAATAATTTTTAATACTTATCTATACTGAGGGTTTTTAGCCATCCAGGTCACTCAAAATATTCCCAGTGGCTGTCATCTACAGCAAAATCTCTCAGGTTGAATTTCAGTGCAGGTAACAAAACAGTCTTTTTCAAGGACATAAAACTCTAGATTGCCATTATTTTTTCTTAAAAGCTGTAGAAAGCAGAGTACAGAAATACTCCAAAGCTGCTGACATCTGTGTAGGTAACAGATTCTTGGAAAGCCCTAGAAGCCCTGAAGTGGATTAAAGCCAACCTTGCTTCCTTTCTTGATATTCTTAATCCAATCACAAGAACAAAGTATGAAAATAAGTCCTTTTTTCCCCCTGAAGAAATTTTTTGGCTACAGGGTTTTCTTTTATCAGTTACTCAAGGTATTAACTATATCTTCAGGGTATTATACAGAAAGGGATATATCTCCGTTACCCTGATTCTCAGTACTATCAGAAGCTTCATAGAATTTATAATATCAGAAGATTATTAGCTCTTTTATATTACTTCCTGATAAAGGGGTTACTCCCACTTATAAACAAAGCAATTTTAAGATCTTCTTGTGTATTCATTTTACATTCTGTTTTGGCAACTTAAATTTGCTGTTGCATTTGCTGAAGGGTAATGTCTTTTTACACTTAACAACAGGGCTTACTGTAAATGAGAGTCATATGAGATGTAATGGTAACATAAACTGATGAAACACCCTGTAGGTTGAATGCAGTGTAAGATATGCTTTAGAAATACTAAGAAAGAATAAAAGTTAGTTTTAGTTGAAAATAGTTTAATATTATGTTTCACCACATTGGAAGAATGCTGTTAATTTTTATTTCTGAATATTTTGTTACCCTGGGTTTAAGCCTCTTCAATTACTCACATCTGAGCTCCTTCAATATTTCTTGAATCAAGTGCCATCCTTCTGTTGCCGGTCAGTTTGAAATCCAAATAATTTCTTAAGATTGTCCTGAGAGACATTTATGTATCATAAATAAATCCATTATTGTTTACGACATCTAAAAAGCTTCAGACCACAATGATTTTATTTTTTTGTTTTTATACTTTCCATTTGTGTAGCAAACTGAAATTTTCCCTTTTCCTCCTATTTTTATGACACAGTGGAAACCTCTCAGTGTTTGCAGGGAGAAGACGGTTCTGAGGAAGATGGTTCTGGAAAATATTTATCTGTCACTTGACACTTGTAATACACCAGTGCCCAAAAGGAGGTCTTTGCACTTTCAAGAATTTTGTACTTGACCACTTTCATGCTGTAGAATTCTGGAATGTCATGTATTCTTCTGGAAGTATAGCAAACGATGCCTACAGACACTGAAGCATTGACAAGAATTTGAGCAGTTGAGTTTCTACAGCTCCTACTCACAACAGAAACATCATAAGCATCTGCTTCGACAGAAAGGAGCAATAGAGAACAAAAGAAAAGGAAGTTGCATTAGGGTCTGCCAGAAATATCAGCTCTGTATATTCTGTGTCTACATAGGCTTCAAAAGTTCGCTAACCAAACTGCACCTGAATGATTGCAGTTTACACAGATGCAGAGAAAAAAGGCTAATGATGACCAGTGAGGTTGGGACAGATAAAATCTGCATCATAAAGAGAATTTTAAGGGACTACAGAGCATAAGAGTTAGACATCCAATGAGGTTTTCAAGTGGCAGATTTTTTTTTTTCTTTAAAAGACACAGATTAACAAAACATACACAAATAAATGTGCATCTACATGGGCAGTTTGAATCACCCGCTGTTCTGCTCTCAGATCTTATTAGTCCATTGTCCATGCTTCATACACGCTAGACTGCTCCTGGCACAGACAAAATTGTGTCTCCCCAAGCAGTGTTTGGCAGAGGTTTGGTAATTAGATCAGTTTATTGACCTGTTCAGTAAGTAGGAGGGACATGATTGCCATTTTTATTTCTTTCCTCCACATTAGTGATATTCTAACAAACCTTAAGTTTCACACATTTTTACACCTTTCAGGTCTACCTGTACATGTATTTTTCTCATCCTATCACGTACAAATAAACAGGTTTCCTGGCATTATTTGTTATTAATATCTTTTTTTCATACTACATTCAAGGTGAATTTTAAATTTTTCACCTAAAATTTCACCTAAAAATTTCACCTAAAATTTTTCACGTATTGCTAATCCAAAGTGGTAAAAGATGGAATATGAGAATCCTTGGCAAATGACATCATGCACTTCTAGTTATTTCAGATTGTGAAAGGAGGACTAGTCCTGTTTCCAAGAATCTCCTAGCCATGTTCAGAAACATATGTAGGATTTGTTTTGTTTGTCTGTCTTGGATTTGGTGGGATAAGTTTGTTTGTTTTGGTTTTGTTTGGTTGTTTTTTGTTTCTTTGGTTTGTTTTTTTCTTTCTGAAGGGGCTCAGCAAAGCCCAAGGAGTTGCTATATGAAATGAAAATAAAAGTAACCTATATTAAGAACCTGAGAAGTGATGGGATCTCATAACATGCATGAAGAAAATGGTATTGTATGTGTGCTGGAGAGGCTAAGTAGGACTAGGACAAAGGACTGAGCTCTACAGAGCAGAAAACCACACTCAAAACCTCATAAATTGATAAATTATGGCACAGTTTTAGTCTCTGCATTTTAGTATTTTCCCAACCTGATCAGAAGTTAACTCAGGCCAAGGACCATTCCCAATAAACAGCACAGAGTTAGCCATTCTGTTTTGGAGAATGAGATTGCTTCACCATACAGAAACAAACTTTGCTATGACAGTTGGCCAGGGAACCAGGGAAGGATCCCTGCTAATTTAATTGGTAACTTGTTTTATTGCCACCAGTGAGGTGCTTGACTGATTGTGAGAACTCTACTTTTGTGGCAGTTTTCACACTGACATCTGTAACTTGTTTTATCCCACTGATAGCCATGGCTGCTTGAATTCAGTAGAACGTTGATTTAGGTGTTATGCCAAGGCCTGAGAACAACAGAAACACATTATTTTTAGGATGAGACTGTGCTGCTAATATCTAATAATCCACAGGACTTTCAGATTTATTTCATCACAGGTGAACACTGTATAGACTTATCACATGCCATACGCAGGTGACGAGTATTTAAAAAGAAGAAAAGTAATGTTATAAATTTCTGGTACTACAGAGTAAATAAATATAGAGAGAAAAAGAAACCAACAAAAACTAAGTACACAGCAAAATTTGTTTCTGTAGGCCTCATTTTTGTCATAAAATTACTATCCTTAACTGACCCTCTTTAAACACAGTTTTCATAATTCAACTTGTAATATTCCCCAGCAAACACATTATAGATCAAGTTGCTGAGAATTATCAAGGGTTTGCTTCTGTAGTTTTTTGTTTTGGTTTGTTTTTTGTTGTTTTTTTTTAAGTAATTTCTTTTCATAAAAATCATTATTCTTTCCAGTCAGTGTTAGTTTGACACATTTTGTTAAATATATTTACAGTAAGCTCTGACCTTTTGTTTTCACACTGCCTTGACATATCAGAAACAGGAAAAGGTACTTGGAAAGTAGGTTGTCAAACTACGAATGATCTCAAAAATTTCCCATTGCATACCTGGGAATCTAAGGAAATTTGTTTCTCTGAAAGGACAGAAATGGCTGCACTACCACAAGCAAAAAAAAAAGAAAATTGTTAGGAAGAATACTAGAAATGTTGGAGAGAAGATGCTTGAACTAACAAGATGACATTGATACATACAGATTATTGATTTATTTTTTTCCAAGTGTTCATGCATTTTTAATATTTGAAGAATATAGTCAGCTGCAGTTGACTCTCTAATGTTTACTTCCGATGAAAAGCCACAGAATATATTCTTTGTCTTAATATTTCTAACCACAATCAATTTTAAAGCTAAGTTGTTCCCTGAATGTGAGGATCTTTGTTTGAGATAAGATTTCTGATGTAAAAGAATTGTTTTGTAGACTGTCTGTGGTTCAAGTTCCACTTCTGAAAGTAGATAAAACCTGTTTTGTTACAAATATACTCAAATGTCAGTGTACTAATTGAATTGATGACCAAGTGTCTTGCAGCCTTCTTTTTTTCATCTGTAAAATCTAATTCTTTTATAAAACAATAGACAAAATGGTCTCAAGAAAGCCCTTATATCTAACATATAACAAGATGTATATGCTTTTCCCATCACTGGAAAATGAAAGAGTACGACTTGTTGGCCATTTTCCTTATACAGGATGGCTTTATTTTATATAATGGCATATTCCTTACCTTTCTTTGACAGAAAACTTTAGATTTGGTTTCAGCTATCCATAAAATTCTGTCTCTAAAGTTGTAAAACAACTGTCAGACAAACAATTTAATGGATTTTAGAAGTTTTATGGGAAAGATTTGGACCTGTAAAGATCTTTCCATGTACTTGTGGAAGGGAACCTGTGGTTAAAACATTTCACCAGCATTCAGGAGCCCTAGAGGTCCAGCACTCAGTATTGTTGCTGCTATCTGTGTGGACCTTGGGAAGTTGTAGGTTTGAATAAATTCTCAAGCATATTTTTGTTTTCATTTTGTAAACCAGGATTCTCTGACGTGTGAAGGTGAGCATGTACTGTGTTTCACTACTTCATCACTATCTCTGCCTGTGGTTCAGATTCTCTGACGTGTGAAGGTGAGCATGTACTGTGTTTCACTACTTCATCACTATCTCTGCCTGTGGTTCAGATTCTCAGCTGCAAAAGAGAAGTAACGATACATACCTTTGAGAATACTTCTGTTAATACTTGTTAAGTTGCTTCAGTGACAGACCACATAGATAATAGCAGAAGACACAATGTGGACAAAAAGTGCCACTGTAGTGGCTCTTTCATTGGGTCTTGTAAGATTCTTGATGAGGATTCAGGTCATGGTGATGGATTCTTAGAAATCTTGTAGTTCTTAATATGACTAAAAGATTTAAGATGTCAAATCCCTTTATTTTCACATAGGTCCAAATTCCCCTTGCTCAGGGCAGCAGAGTGATGGAAATTCCCTGAATGTGTACGTACAGAAGACTATGTCATTGCTATCAGCTTTGAAACAAAGAAAGCAGCAGTATGGGGGGCACTACAGTATTTGTGAGTTTAGCTGGTTTTATTTTTCTTTCTTGTCTTGTGTTCCAGGTGATCCATTGGCTTTTAGTTTGGTGCTTGCTTTGAATTCATATTTAGAGGAGGAAAATACTGTTATCTTGAATTCTACTTTATTCTGGGTCTATTAATTTGGACCCAAAATCATAATTATTGTTTGCTTATTTTTATTCTTTGAAGTGTTTGTCAGTAGAAAGAAGGGCCCAGCCATATTATGATTCGTTTATATGTCAGGTATGTATGCATTAAGCATCTGGAAGACGGTTACTCTTGGGTGCATGATTTGCATATTTGGGTCAAGGAGATTTGGAAGTTAAGTTAGAAAGAAAAGAAATAGCATGTGAAAATCAGATATGCTATGGTTTTGATACAAATTTTATACCATCATTCTAGTAAACTTATTTCCTATATATGCTATGCAGAATTTCTAATACAAAAATCCAAGGCCTAACTATAGCCATCTGGGCCAAAAAGCCTATTAAGTATGAGTATATGATGAACCTGGGAGAAAATTGCTTTGTGGAGTTTTTCAATTTTATATTTCCCTCATAGAAAACACAGCACATTTGTGCTTCTCTCTGAGATCTGACAGATACATTTATTTATTGTGAAGGATGCTTTTAAAATTGCAAGCTAGATTGCTCAGTATTATAGGGAATGGCATTGTATAGAGCAGTCAAGCATAAAGAAAACAAATATAATGAAAATAAAAATGCTAGCCAATGTTACTTTACACATCTTCCCTAAAGAGGACAAATAGTTTTTGGAATACTGGAAGACTTTCCAAGGCCAACTAAGCAGAGTAATCTTGACAGTACAATTCCTTTACTTTTCATAGACTTAAAACTGGGGGGTCTGTTCCTCTGTAAGTCTCCTGTGTTCTTATTTACCTATATTGATCCAAAACTTTTTCAATTTTAGTGCTAGAATCCTTTCAGCTACGACTTCAAATTGACCCGCCGTTACCAGTATTAACAGCTGACTTGGTTGCTATGTTTCATCTAAGTACACTTTATCACATTTTTCGCTTGCCTGTGTGAAAGAAACTCCAGGAGCTTAATGCTGCGGTGCTGCTATGTACTGATCCTATGAAGCACTAGGTATCCCTTGGAAAGGTGCTTAGCATCCACAACAACCAGTGGTCTGAATGACAGAAGGAAGGAGACAGAAGAACTTTCATATACTGATTTAAATGAACATATCTGGAAACTCATATTGGGCAACTCTTGCTATGCTCCTGGGACAACAATACGCTGGGTTTTCTGACTGCACTAGATACGCTTCTGACATACATACGACAATTTTTTCAAAGGTTCAGTGTGACAGTACTCTGTATGCTAAACTGTCTCCCTTCTTCCATTTACATCAAGTTCAATGTTACCTTTTTAATCTTCAAAGCTCTGTTAGTATGGCCTTAGGCTATTTCAGTGATTGCCTTCCACAACATGATGTTTCTTTTCTAGGCAGAGGCTTAGGAAATATGGAATTTTAAAGTGCAAGTATGAGTCTCAACAGAATAGAAAAAGAATTCAGAATTCTCTCTGTATACCTGGAACTTATTTATAGAAGAAATGAAAATGACCTGTATAGTCACCAGAACGAAATGCCAAGACCCAAATCTTTACTGTTTCCTTTTCAACATCTATATCTTATTTAGGCAAGAATCATCTAGAACATCAGAGCTGTAGGAAATGCTTTGTGAGGTTTTTGTTTGCTTAATTTCTGAACGTTAGCTAAGACTTACTGTTTGCTTTAAATTTGCCTCACTTTCCACATAACAGGCACACAAGAGCTTCACACACGAATGGAAATTATGGAATTCAGCATTCTGACAGTAATTGACAGAGTTGAGAAGGATTTCTAGGACTGCTTAACTCTACAGATCTAGTCCTGACAGAAAAATTAAAAAAAAATAAAGAAACCAGCCTAAGGATAACATTGCTATTCAAGAAAGCTGAGCAGATCATACGTATAATATAAATTAGCATTGTAAAGGCAACAGTGTTAAACTGTGGTTTGTATAAATCTATTCCAAATAATCATATTACATAAATTTTTGAATATTTGAGCCACCTGCTTAATGATTTACAGTAAGGTTGCAGAAATTAATGACTATTTAAGCATGATTTGGCTAGAAAAATAAAATTAGAATATATCATGTCATAGCATCAGAATAGTTAAGGTTCAAAAGGACCTTAAGATCCTCTAGTTCCAACTGCCCTGCCATGGGCAGGGACACCTTGCATTAGACCATGTCACCCAAGGTTCTGTCCAAACTGTCCTTGAGCACAGTCAGGGATGGAGTATTCCTTGGGCAACCCATTCCAGTGCCTCACCACCCTAACAGGAAAGAACTTCTTCCTTATATCCAATGTGAACTTCCCCAGTTTAAGTTTTAACCCATTACTGCTTGTTATATTACTATAGTCCCTGATGAAGAGTCCCTCTTCAACATCCTTGTAGACCCCCTTCAGACACTGGAAGGCTGCTCTGAGGTCTCCATGCAGCCTTCTCTTCTCCAGGCTGAGTAGCCCTAATTTTCTCAGCCTGTCTTTGTATGGGAGAAACTCCACCCCTCTTATCATAAGCATGGTCCTCCTCTGGACTTGCTTGAACAGCTCCATATTCTTCTTATGTTGGGGACACCAGAACTGTACACAATACTCCAAGTGAGGTCTCACAAGAGCAGAGTAGAAGAGCAGCATCACCTCCTTTAAACCGCAGGTCACACTTTTGATTCAGCCCAGGTTGGCTTTCTGGGCTGCAAGCTCATACTGCCCATGTTTTTTTCTGAAAACAAGTGGTATAAATATAAATTTAACACACCTGAAAGAAGCTATAGTAGAGTGTGCGATATAAAATTCAAATATTTACAGGAGTTCTAAGTTACACTGGGAGAAATAAGATGAACAATATATGCTGCAACCGATGCAAAGATATTCCTCATAAAAATGTAGCAAAAGGTTCATACCACAGAATGTATATATGATACAATTGCCTACAAAATGATCCCAGATTTTTTGTATATCAATGGAAGAAGTGAAGAGTGGACTCAATCATTGAAAAACATTTTTTTTAGATGCCCCTACAGTAGAGGTTGCACAGATATGTACTGCTGTGATACATATTTCACCAGGATTAGGTGAAACCTAAACCTTCACTTCAGCCACTAGGTTCTAATAAGGCCTTGCAAAGCATCTGAAATTCGGCTGCTTAGTTACCAAGTCCACAGGTAGAAGCCAATAATACTAACACCTCCATGACTTAAGAGATAACAGACAAACTCCAACAGGCTGTCAGTTAGAACATCGAGGACACGAGGGCATTCTGTAGGTGATGTATGACATCAAATGGGTCCTTTTACATCTCAGTGTAGGTGGGTTTGGGATAGCCAAATTTAGATCATGGTAAAGGTCATAACTGCTTTTCCCAAAAATATATGCCAAGGGCATAATGGTGATCATTTGCAGTCAAACCACTAGCATTTTTCATAGTGTTTATGTGGCACAAAAAGGAACAGCTAACAAAAAAATATTTCCTGAGAAAATATGGAGGGGAGAAAATTATTTCAAGATAATGAATGAACATTGTGGTGTTAAGCTATAGTCTTTTTTACCACTAATAAGTAATGTGATTAAAGAAATTAAAGATAATTGAAGGTAAAATATTTCTCCTGTAAATTCTTTCATGCATCTGAGAGTATGAGGTATGTCACTCAGAGACTGGTTCACTCATAAAGCCTGCAAGTTTATAGCCCGCTTATGTAATCTGTAATCATCTGTCTAATATGTTTGGGTGTTATTAAACATAACTCATTGAAAGAGTTATTTTTACTTGAATAAATGTCTGTTAGTTTTGTAAACAGTGTTTTTCTAAACTCTGACTTGGGCTGATGAATGCTAGGACAGATATTCCTGAACCCAGCACTACACCTGTGACTTCAATGAACAAGGCAAGTGTTTTGTTTCCATCACGATAAGTTTGTCTGATCAAAGAAGCAATGAACCAGATCAAACAGACTGGTATTAATGTCATTCTTTCCGGTCAGTTAGCTGACGTTGAAGGAGTCTAGGAAAGGTGCGAATTGGGTGTGATTAACATTTAGAAAAGTATGTGACAGCAAAGTAGGTGAAGTCTGTTTTCTGAAGTATGAGTTTCTGGGTAAATTTAGTGTTTGTTCTTTCAGTGCTCCATAGACTGTCTGGTACAGAAGGTTAAGAAAATAGAGTGACTGTCCTGGGTCAAGCTAAACGTAATACAAAAAGAAAACGCTCACCCCTCCACCTCCCCCTGGCAATGGTTACTGTTTTTAGATGTTTCTACATTTTATTCGTACCCATGGAAAATTGTTAATACATATTTAAGGCAGAGAAAACTTTCTTTGCTGTGACCCACACCATCCACAGAAATATGAAAATAAGAAAAAAATTTTTAAAAAATAAAATACAAGAGTCCAGAAGATCCCAATGCAGGCATTTAGTAGATCTTGTTGCCAAAGAAAGACAAACTGCACTAATTCTAGGAGGACTTTTGCAGCAATGTCTGGGCTAAATATTTAGGAATCATTAATATACTGATATCAAGTCCTTACCTGGAAATCTGGCAAAACAAGACAAAATGGTGTGGTATTCAATAAAAAAGCTTGCTCTCCTATAATTATAAGCACTGGCTTAAGAAAGAACTATCAAAGGCAAAAAAAAAACCAAAACTAAAATAACTGAAAACAGGAAAATGCACAGGATTATATTCAGTAGCTAAATCTATTTTCACAAAAACTATTCATAAGTATTAAAATCCCTCATCACTATTTATTGGTAAAATTATTCATGCCACCTAGCTGATTTCTTCCTCCTCCACTTAATTTGTCATTGTATTTTGGATTTTTAACTCTTAGATTTCATTTTAACCTTTTCATAGTAACAAGACCTCACTGAGCTCCAGCTTCCTCATTAATGTGCTTCCTGGTCATGCCTTTTCTTTCCAAGGGACTACTGCTCTGTTAAAAGCAGTTATTTTCAGTTATTGATGTTCTACAATAGATGTCTTTCGTGAAAGTTGGTTGCAAGCAGTGAGATATTTCATTTACTTAAAATTAAAAATAAATCTACATGGGATATTCCAGGTCAGTCTGATCAACATAAGTGCTGCTACTGAAGCTTTAAAATTTTTTAACTCTTGTTATTAAAACAAATAAAACCAAACCAAAACAATAAAAAAAAAACAAACCCACTTACATATCAAATTATATCAAATACATATTAATGGTTCATAACGCAGAAAGCTCAAGGTTGTCAGCATGTCACACTTCATGGTATTTTTCCAGTTCTTTTAAAGTAAATAATGAATATTCACCTCAGGATGAGGTTAACTGCATGCATCTCTTTACATCAATACTTGCACAGTAAATAAAAAAAAGTCTATATGTCAGGGCTAGGAAAGTGATTTAATCCCTCTGTTCCACTCTTTGGGTGCCTTATTTGAGTGCCTTATCAAGTTTGGAACCTCCCAAAGAAAAAGGTGTATTCACCAAACTGATGGGAGTCTAACGGATGGCCACAAAGGTAACTGAGGGGCTAGTACACAGGATATGTGGAGAGGTCGAAGGAACATTTTTTATTTAGCCTAGAAGAGAAAACACTTGAGGAGAACAACATTACAGTTATCTACTATCTAAATAAGAGGTTATGCAGAAGGAAGGCTCCTGTTCAAGCACAACAAGCAGGTACAACTCAAAGTTTCAGGAAAAGAAATTCTAACTGTCTATGAAGAAATAAAACTTTTGCAATTAGAGTGGCTAAACCCTGTAGCAGGTTGTAAGAGATTGGCAATGTCTTCAACCTTTGCAGCAACTTTATCTAACTTTGAAATTATCATTACTTTGGACAGGAGACTGGACTAGATAATTTATCATCGTGGTTTAAAGTCTGTCAGCCACGCAGACTCGCTCGCTCACTTCCTCCCCCTTCTTACCTCCCCCACCTCTCCCGGAGGGATCGTGAGGAGAATCGAAAGAATGTAACTCCCACGGGTTGAGATAAGAACAGTCCAGTAACTAAGGTATAACACAAATCACTACTGTTATTAACAATAATAATAATGATAAGGGAAATAACAAGGGGAGAGGATACAACACCTCACCAGCCACTGACTGATACCCAGCCTGACCAAGCAGTGATCTGCTGCCCACAGGTAACTGCCCCCAGTTCTACCTCCTGGGCATGACATGCTGTGGTATGGAATACCTCTCTGGTTAGTTTGGGTCAGGTGTTCTGTCTCTGCTTCCTCCTGGCTTCCCCTCCTCCCTGGCAGAGCATGAGACTCAGAAAGTCCTTGGTCAGAGTGAACATTACTGAGCAGTAACTAAAAACATTGGTGTTATCAGCACTATTCCCGGATCGAAAGTCAAAAACATGGCACTGCACCAGCTACTAAGAAGGAGAAAAAATGACTGCTACTGCTGAACCCAGGACACTTGAAAATTTCCCTTCAAATACAAATTTTGCTGTATTTCTATAAGTCAATTTATTACTTGATTTAGGGTCTGCTTCTGCAAATCCTTGTGATACAGGAGGTCCTAAAGAAAGCACTGATGCTGATCTACACTGTGAAAGGAAAGGTTTCCAGGTATAATGGTTTCCATCACTAATTCATCCAAGAGTAAACCAGATTAGATCAGATGTTGCGTTTCTAAAAATAACCAAACTCCTTGACACCAATTTCTACTTTATTTGAATCCTGTGAGGGTACTTTTATAAATCAATCCTCTCATAGGCTATCCAGTATCTGCATAAAGAAGTTCAAATGGTTCTTTAAAGATGTTTCATGCCGCAGTGTGTTTGGACAAGAGTAGGGCCAATGTTCTTTCATTCCCAGATTCTGTTGTTTCCCTTAGGACATTTATTTTCCCCTATTGAAAGTTCTATTTGTCATACTGTACTTACAAACCTGCAATTGCGGTGTCTTTTTTCCACCACAGAAGAAAATTATGATATCACATACTCCCAATATGTTTAGAATTTTTAGCTATTCGTGGTTGTCATGGCTGGCTAACACAGAAGGTCAGATCTCAATTTAAACTGAGCAAATTTTTTTATTTAAAATGGACTGGAGTAGACTAGGTGTACTCTGTCTTGTCTCTCATAGTTTGGATGTGACCCTATATATAGCTTTTCTTTTGTGGAACACCAGAGTTTGATAAATGGACAATTTAAAAGGCATAAGTAATATCCTCTCCTGCCTGCTACAAACCCCACAATTAACCTGATTCATGGGACATGAGTGTCATGAAATGCATTGTTTAACAAGTACCCTAATTACTTATACTAACAGTAAGTCTGAAGACTGCAATTGAAACAAATTTGAATGCCATGTATCATAGAGTTTGCTGTAGTTTCCTTCAGAGAATTTACCATTCTTTGGGTAATAAAGAATTTTGTTGAAAACTGTCTTTTTTCTCTCTGCTTGTTTTTGCTTTTTTTCTTATTTTAGCCTCAAATCTAATAAAATTTAAGCTGAATTTGATATTATATATTCATACAGAGCTGTGTCTGGAAGGGAAAATGTAAATCTGTATTTCTGATATGATACTAAGGTAAGTGTCTCAGAAATGAGATAAGAATCAAAATGATGCTTTTTTCTTTTATTTTTAAATACAGTTTCTAATCTTCTGCTGTTTACAAAACTGACATTTGCTACAGACATTTAATTTTCCTTGTAGGTCATTAAAATCAATACAGTACTCATTTTTGAACTATCAGTCAGAATAATCAGAAATTGTTATTTCTGTTGCAGCCTCTCCTCATTCTATTTTGTTCCCTAAAAGTCTAATTTATTTCATGGTACCAAATTAAGAGATGACTCTCAAAAAACATTTCTTTCTTTCCAAATTAAGCACAAAAAAAAAAGCTGAATGAATAGACTTCATGCTCACCTGTGCGAGAGCCACAGTGAATGCTTCTGAAAAGAGGGTTCACATTGCCCGTTCTTATCATGTATACAGAATACATTTATGGTAGAGTCATCAGAGAGATAATTTTGGTTACATTAATTTTGAGGAAACTAAGATAACTATTCAGACAGACAAGTTAAAAATTAAGCTTTTAAGAGGGATTAAGTAAAGCCTAATGAGGGGAAAAATAAAGTCTAGATAGTGAGGGTATGTACTGAGGAGCTAGTCCTCAGGCAAAAAAATAGTGTATGCTTTCTCTTTCTTGCAGCCAACATCTCTATCCATTAGTGTTAATCTACCCATTAATCTTTGCATCTGCTTTGATGCGTACTACATCTTTTGCATCTGCTTTGATGCGTACTACATCTGAAGGAGTAATGACAGAACCAGACACATATCTGCAGCTAATTTACCAACATACATTATACCTATGGATAACATTCTTAGATCTGAACCCTCCTTTTTTTCAACTTCTTATTTGGGTGTGGAGGTCCATGTTTCCAAAAAGGTGATGCTCGTTTTAAACTTTTTATAACACTTCGATCTCTTGTCTTTTTTTTACACAAGATGATTCAGGTTCTGACTCCAAAACAATTTTGAGCATTTCCTGTTAAAAAAAGGCTCCTCAAAATTTCCTAAATCTAAATCAAACTAAACCCTGTGATACTAGATGTTTCCATGGATAAAAAACTGGATTTTTTTTAAAGCATATGCTGTAATCAAGAATGCATGTATTTTTGTGCTGGAGTACCTACCTGTATGTTACAGAAGCATAGAATCATCAAATGGTTTGGCTTAGAAGGGACCTGCTTCCAACCTCCCTACCATGGGCTGGGACATCTTCCACTAGAGCAGGCTGAAGAAGTCAGAAAATCAGTTTTGGACCTGTTTTTGAGTGTAACTTGCCATGTGCATTATAAACTTGACTTGAAGTCATACCATGGAACTTGTGAAACTTGTGCTTTTGAATTTTTGTGTGATCTGAAGTTGCTTCCTGTTAGTTTTGATCATTTTGGTGTCAGAAAAAATTTTGTTTTTTCAAACTGTGGTGACAGTTTTATGAGCTATCATGAGGTACAAACCAATAAATGAAGGATCACAGTAAAGAATTCACTGTCCCACAGAATAGCTCTTTCACTGAACTCAAGTTCATGAGGAAGAGGTTCTTGCTTAGGTTTTTTTTTTTAAAGTTGCTAGTAGTTGGGATGAGAAGATAGGAATTCTGGTACTCCTTAATCATATAACTCCAAAATGTTGAATTAATGTTGATGGTTGTACATCTTATGATTCATGCTACTCTTGATGACTTAGGAACTTCACAGTTATGGGGGTGCTGTACCTTTCTAGGGTATATATTGCTAATCAGGAGAATATTAAAATAAGTGACAGTTTGATACAGACTAAACTCTTGCATGGGCATAATCATTTCAGTTTGGGAAGCGAGATCAGAGCCCACATTAATAAAGCAAAAATGTTGTTACCCTTAATTTCCACCTACTCTTCTTCCATGAACACACCTAGGCAATTTATTTAAAAAAAAAATCACATTAATATTCGTATTCCAGTAAAAATGGATCCACAGCAAATGGAGTCATCACGCTCTATTTTCACACATTAGAAAATAATTGATATCTTTGTTTCAAGGGGAGAAGAAAAAGTTTTTTTCTTTTACTGCCATATGCTCTGATTTTCCAAGTTGTTTTCCTTTCCGCAGGTATCTTAGATGGATGGCCTTCTTTGACCAGTGAAAATTTCTGTTAAATGTATTTCCTGTAATGTAGAAATTAAATAAATAAAAGTGTACTCCAAAGGTGTTTTGTTTTGTGTTGTTTTCTTCACTTCTAGACTTTCCTTTTATGAAATTCTATTTTTCACAGTTTTGTTATTTAAGAATATACAAAGCTAGGAACAATTCCAACTCACAATAAAGAAATTACTGTATTTCACTCAAAAAAAAAAACAACCAACCAAAAAAACAGAAAACCCCAAGCTGAAACTGAACACTGTCACATGGCGAATAAATGAGACCAATGTATTCTATTTTTTCTAAAAGTGAAAATACTTTAGAGCCTGAAAAACATGGGTTTAACTGATTGATTTACACCCTGGAAATACACTATTGGCCACAACCACTTATTATGAGGCAACGGGTAAAACGTCACCCATTGTATCTGCACACAATAAAATTTTTTATTAAGGATAAACTAAATGTTATAGAAATATATAGCTGTCTATAAGGGATAAGGCTAAAGATTCATTCATCTGAGTCTTTTCCTGCCAGGAATGGTGAAATGCAGATGCCAGGAACAAATTACAGGGTATATATGTATGAACATATTTAAAACCACCAAGTAAATAGCGATTGTTCTTCACTGTATTTTCTCAGCTTCCAAGAACTGACATCTCAGTTACAACCTGAAACAATGGTCATATTTTTTAATTACACAGTCCTTTTTGATTTTTTTGAAGTTTCTCCAGTCGTCCCTTGAGTTCTTGCAGACCTTTAGCACTCTCACATCTTGAGCCGAGGAACTTTACAACTAAACTAGACACTGTCAAGAAATACTTGCTTTTCTTCTTTCTGAACTTGCTACCTATTACCTTTACCGTATGCTAGCTCATGATCAGTAAGGTACAGTGAGCAATGGATCCCTCTTCACAGCTCCATATCACTACAGGTCTTCTCTGGGACAGCCTTTTTTTTTTATCTTTTATGACAACTGACTTTCATGTATATGTACAATGGCTTATGTTGATATACATATATATATATCTATGAACATAAACATTAAATATGTGGCTATGTTTTAGAAATATAAATAACAATCTTTTTGCAGAGACTAGATCCCCATATTGCCAAGTTGTCTTTTCCAGGCAGTTTGCACTCTACAGGAAATGCAAAATGTCACACAGAAGACTACATTGCAGAAGTAAACTCTTTCCCAACTTCAGTGTAACATGGACACTCTACCAGTCACTGACCATAGTGCTGCAGAGGGCAGGAGGTACATTGTCTGGAGGCCACAAAATAAACCAGAACCTAAGTAAATTATGATTCCTTAGGTAAGTTCCTTACTTATTTATGATTCCTAGGTAAATTATGAGGTGTGGAGATGTCCATTACTACCATGTGTCATGAATTGTTTTGACTAGCTAGCTTTGTAGGAGGCTTGCTTACCTTCAGTATGGCCTATGTGTGCTCATATTTTTGCAGATAAATTGCCAGGATTAGTATTTTTCCCCAGCTTTCTGTACATGAATATTTACATTTTGTATGATTAAGAATGCAGTATGAGAAATTTGCATATTAAATATATCTTTTTCTTCTCCAAAAGAGAGCAAAGACAATAAAAAAGCATTTACAGAACAAACTAAAAAGAAGGTAAAACAACAAATCAGAATATTGTTTTAAAATTACCTGTATATTTCTGGACTTAGGTAAAATCAGTTACTTTGAAAAAAAGAGAATGTAAAGAATTTAGCCTCAACAAATTAAAAGACATTTTTAAGAAATGAGGATGATAGTATAAGACAAGTTTCTCCTGAGCTGACATGGTTAATCTCATTTAAGATCACCCTTCATTTCCCTTCCTGGAATGGTCCAAAGTCTCACTCCCTCGGAGACTGAGTAATTGAGATATCAGTAATCTCGCTATAAAGAATTCAGGTCTGAGCTCTGAAATGGAACTTGTACACAACATAAAATCTTGCTGGCTAACTTCCAACACTTCAAGAGCCTTAAAACTTTTGATAGGAGCAGCAAAGCACTGACTTGCAGACAGCTAATGATTCGTTTTTGAGACAAACAAATCCATTTGGGAAATGGCAAGCCAATTGTCTTTAAAAGGCTCCCAACAGTGTAGGTCACTATACCATATCTAATGGAAAGGTCATTTCTTAGGAAAGGTTAGAAAACAGTGAGAGCTTTCTACTTTTTTACTTCAGATCATTCAATTGAAATGGACCGAAAAATGAATGGAAGGCCGCACGGCTGCCTGGCTTATGAAGGGAGTACAGAGGTTTAGCACAGAAAGGCATATGAACTAGGACAAAGGAGATATAAACACCAGTACAAAATTTATATTCTGCTGTTTCTGAAAAACAGAAGTTGAGTCTAGCTTTCTGATAATGCCAACTTATGGTTAGCAAAATTAGATATGCAGGAATTATTACATATATATATATATAAAGTAGTATGATTTCTACTAGGGATATTTTAAATATTCCTGTTTTTAATTGGCACCCATTCCAAAGTTCGTCCCATACATCTGCCTCCTTTTTGCCTTGTCCCCAAAAAGTCAGAAAAGTTGTCCCTTTGCTAAGGCTAAAGGAAAAAAAAACCCACCAATCCTCCCCACCCAAAAAAAAAAACAAAAAACAAACCAAAAAACCATCCAAACCCAACACAAACACCCTACCCCTGAATAAATTGTCTCTGAATACTCTAGAGCAATTTTCACCTTCCAACAGCTATGCAATTAAAATTTTAATCTCTCTATGCATTGCAGGTCTGAAAAATTTAAACATATGTCCTCTTATTGGATGGTAAAATAAAAATGGTCAAAATCCATGGAAATATGATATACATTCACGTAAAATCTGCTGATTAACCTTTACAGATTTCTGTTCTGTTTTGCCAGTGTTCCTTTGCTATGCAACAGATTATTTTTTACTACTTATGCCTTGCTTCCAGATCATGTCATTTCCAGATTACACAAAATCAATTTCTTGAGCTATATGGCATTATATACATTATGGCAGAGTTTTGTTTTTTGTTTGTTTGTGTGATTTTCTTTTTTTGAGAATCCTCCCAATGGTTTGGCATGCATACCCCTTTTTTTTTTTTTTTTTTTTTTAATTCATAAGTCATGAACTGCTTTTCCTCAGTGCTTCATGGCTCTGGATCTTTGTAGAGTTCTTGCTTTTAATCTGTGATGATACTAACCTTGTGACATTCTGGATTAGAGGAGTAAAAAGGAGGATCATCTTTTGATAAGAGAATTGAATTATTCTTTGATTCATTCTTTATGATGAATGTTGGTTTATGTCTTATTTTGACTTGTGAAAGGCAAGATCAAGCTAAAATGGCTTCACAAGTCAAATTCACAAGGCTAATAACATTTTCTTCAATATTTGAGTATTTCTTATCAGCATTTAATTTTCTGTCGCTAGTCCTGCATTTATATTTTAATTTATACTTTGATGAAAAAAAACAAATTTTGGGGAGAGATAAAGCAAGGAAAAGACAGAAATATTTTTAATATCTTACTATGCACAGTGTCTCAGTCCTAGAAATATGATGCAGCTTGCAATTTGAAGAATCTTCAGGGTTTACGTAGTGTGATAGTTAAAATTAATTTGTATTGTTTCAAAATCAAAGTAATTTTTAGATTAAATTGCATAATATGTAAATTCTGTATTCTACACTCTTGAGAGTACGTGATTTTCACTAAATAATAGTGGAAAGGGTATCACAGTATCACAGTATGCTAGAGATTGGAAGGGACCTCGAAAGATCATCTAGTCCAATCCCCCTGCCGGAGCAGGAACACCTAGATAATGTTACACAGGAATGTGTCCAGGCGGGTTTTGAATGTCTCCAGGGAAGGAGACTCCACAACCTCCCTGGGCAGCCTGTTCCAGTGCTCTGTCACCCTCACTGAGAAGAAGTTTCTTCTCAAGTTTAAGTGGAACCTCTTGTGTTCCAGTTTGTATCCATTACCCCTTGTCCTATCATTGGTGTCATTGGTGAAAGGGTGTCAGAAGAGAAAATATATAGCAAATCTGCATGATGAAAATGTACTTTTTCAGTGGTAATTATTAAATCTCTCTGCTATTTAATCCTTTCATAATACTCAGCAGGTTCTCTTATTCAAAATTCACTTTTCTTTCCAGAGGAATGTGTTTTTTTAAAACTGAAAGTTATTTTAATAAAAAAATTATTTTTGAATTCACAATGAAGAATTCTCATAGAATGGCAGTAAATGAATACATTATTAATCATTATTTATATTTCATAAAACAATACATATGCAATTTCTTTATAAGAAAGTAACTAGTATACTTTGAATTTCAAATAGCAGTATGACTGTAATAGTTGTAGTTTAAGTTATGCTGGATAGTTATGTCATTTATACTCTTGAAATTCAGATTACTATAAGAAATGTTATAGGTGAATACAGATGATTGAAAAATCCTTTATTAGAAGTGCAATTTAAGAGATTGAGATTTGTTATAAGGAAGAAGTTCTTTATTGTAGGGGTGGTGAGGCAGTAGAATGGGTTGCCCGGGGAAGTTGTGAATGCTCCATCCCTGGCAGTGTTCAAAGCCAGGTTGGACAGAACCTTGGGTGACATGGTTTAGTGTGAGGTGTCCCTGCCAATGGCAGGGGTGTTGGAACTAGATGATGTTAAGGTCCTTTCCAAACCTAACTCTTCTATGAATGTTGATAGAAATTAGTATTCATATGCTTGTCATAGAATAGTTAGGGTTGGAAAGGACCTTAAGGTCATCTAGTTCAGGACTAACGTATTTTTCAATCAATACTTGTATCTGCACTCTTCAAGACAGTGCATTTTCCAAAGAAGTGTAGAAATACTTGACAAATGTTTTAGTTCCTTTATAGTCAAGCACTTCTCATGGATAGGACAAGATAACTGTCTACATTCTTTAGATTCAGAGACTTTACTTGCATCCCTTGAATTAGGTGTAATGCTTTATTTCAGCTAAATAATTGAGCCAAAACATAAGATCCACCTCTTTTGGTTTCCTTTTACTTCAGATAATTTCCCAAATAGGTGCTGCTGGTGGTTCTTTAGTGTCTTCCTGGAGTAATCTAGTTCCTTTAAGTTGTTATTCAAACCTGCTTTGCACTAAGCTTTCCTTGAAATTATAGTATTATTTATGAGCTATCAGTTGCCCCTGAGTCTATTCAGCCCTGATTGTATGGGTTTGAACTGTAACTGGGGAAAAAGGGAGAGAAGGGGGGACTACATCTCTCGTACCAAATATTTATATTGTTACTTACATTTTCCTTATTCTTTTGGAAATTTTTTAATATTATTGTCAGTGATAGCAATGGAATTGGGGAATAAGTATGTCAACAAAAGATTGTATTTACTGCTTATTACTTGAGCCATAACTGTGGACATTAGCTGATGGTTTGTTTCACAGTATCTTTGTTTCAGTAGCTTTCTGCAACCTGTTTCTTGGTCACTATTGATTTTTTTCTTCCTTGTCACCATTATGGATTAAGTCTTTGCTCTGCAAAAGAGAATCAATATGCAAATTTACAAAAGATTTAAATATTTGGTTTAAGTTTTGTGATCTAGGCTGTGGATTAAGCTTTATGTTATGAAACTATTTTTATTTATTTATTTTTTCCTCCAGTAAGTTTCATTGTGGACTATCTATCATTGCTGCTATTACTCCCCCTGAATGCTAGAATACTAGAGTACTGAATACCAGAATTTCATCTTATAGTCTTCCATTATGCCTGGAAGTTTTTACTTCTGTACTTTGAGTAAAATAGTGCATATTAAAGAAAAAAAAATATTTCTTTAGTATTTTATTGTCTTTACTTTTTTCCAAAAAATGTTTTTGAATTTAAAGCACTGAATTATGCTTACATTTTTGGGGGGAGCAGCAAGGATATGCTAAAGCATTTGAAGGCTTGAGTTAAACTAGACATTAAGTGCCATCTTTACAAAGAGGTCTAGATATGTGAAGTGCAGTGTATAGTATATAATAAAACCAAAACTGAATCAAACCACCACCAACAAATATGTTGTGTAAAACATAATATGTGCACACACACACTGCTCCAGTTCTGTTTTGGGTGGAGCAGGACTCAGTCTCTCGATGAAGCATCCCAGTAAGGCAGCACAGGTTGAGTACAGCAGGAAAGCAGTAAGCAACTCCAGTGAGCAAACGGTATGGAGGCTGAGAATGTATTTGTTACCTGGAACACACAGGAGATAAGAAAATTAGCACCTCCTTGACTGGATCAGTCTTCATGGCTTCACCTTTCCCATGTTTATCTTACTCTATGCCTCAGCTCTGATGAGGAGATCAGCATCATGTGGGGCTTGATACCTTTATACTAAGTGAAATATTAGCTGTCTGTTGGTAAGCACTCCTTTTCCATTAAAATATTGAATAAAACAGGTGTTTTTCAATTCATGTTAACCTTCAGTTTGACTGAAGTTATTGTGCTTTAGTCAACATTTCAGTGGCCTGGGAGTATGCACTTGATTAGCTTCTATTGCTCAGCTTCCTTCAGAAACCTTCCAAACTAATCACATATGCAGAGATAGATCTCAAGATAACTAAACTTCAAACAGTAACAAATATTGATGTCATGCTAGGTAGTATCACAGGCCTCACCAGAACTCTGAAAGTGAAATGTTTCACCTGCCATTACCTCCCCCTACACTCCCACTGATCCCTGGTATTTCTCCTCATGTAAAAGTGACTCTCCCCATTGAAATGTCATACACAGGAGTGCCACCATAATTTCAGAGAACAATGACATTTGAACTCAAATGAACTGGCAATTAAAGGCCCCTCCCAGGTTGGATGAGGCCTTGGGTGATATGATTTAGTGTAAGATGTCCCTGCCCACGGCAGGGGGGTTGGAACTAGATGATCTTAAGGTCCTTTCCAACCCTAACTATTCTATGATTCTATGATTCTA
The DNA here is from genome assembly GCF_033815535.1 of Pezoporus flaviventris. Taxonomy (NCBI): domain Eukaryota; kingdom Metazoa; phylum Chordata; class Aves; order Psittaciformes; family Psittacidae; genus Pezoporus; species Pezoporus flaviventris. The sequence goes on from NW_026892579.1 coordinate 15,818,738, forward strand.
TGAAGTGTTATTTGTGGAAGACTCTGGTTTAGACAGCATATTAGGAAATCTACACTCCTAGAAATTAGTAAACCAAAACCCACTAAATCAGATAGAATTTTGAGACTTCATGTATGATGTCCAGTACAAAGAATTGCCAAGACAGGGTTTGCAAGGTTAAGGGGTCTCTTATGTGTAGTCCAACCTCCTATAAAAAACAGCTTAATCTTGCATTTCCAATACACTATGTGTGCTATATTTACTGATGGTACAGTATTTTCAGTGTTATGCACCTCATAGAAAATGAGTTTCTCTCCTGAGCCAGGAGATTCCATAGAATCATAGAAGAGTTAGGGTTGGAAAAGACCTTAAGATCATCTAATTCCAAACACCTGCTATGGGCAGAGGCACCTCACACTAAACCATGCCACTTGAGGTTCTGTCCAACCTGGTCTTGAACACTGCCAGGGATGGAGCATTCACAACCTCCCTGGGCAACCCATTCCAGTGCCTCACTACCCTTACAGTAAAGAACTTCTTCATTATATCCAATCTAAACTTCCCCTGTTTATGTTTTAATCCATTACTCCTTGTCCTACCACTACAGTCCCTAATGAAGAAACCCTCCCCAGCATTCTTATAGGCCCCTTTCAGATACTGGAAGACTGCTATGAGATCTCCATGCAGCCTTCTGTTCTCCAGGCTGAACAGCCCCAGCTTTCTCAGCCTGTCATAATAATGCAATTTAAAGTAATTCCCATGGATGATAGGAGTTTGGTGTGTGTTTCTACATTGTGATCAATAAAAGAAAATGGGGCTAAAAAACAGTTTGTATGAGTTACTTTAGAAAACGTTTAAGTTTGAAAATTTTTATTGAATTTTACATCCACCTCAAACTTTTCCTTAGTTATATGTACAGAATATATATTTGCTATTAATCTTTAATATTTAGAAAATTAATTTGCATATATCTAGCAAATGCAAAATTTATTAAAATAATTTGTACTCATCTTTTTTTTAAACCTGACCATTTATCCTTAAAGTGTTTTCTTCAGATATATGACTGCATTAGTGACTATCCTACAGTGTTTAAGGCAGGCAGTCCTTAATTTATGGGCTCAACCATAGATTGAAATATTGTAGCAAGGGATTATTCTCTGCTGTCTACCATTTTCATTATTAATGCTGAGGAATTCCATTTTCTGATGTGTCAGTGCCTGCCATTTTGTATTTCAGAATTTCTTCCTAATGTGAATTTTAGATTAATATTATATTTTACATTCTGAAATGAAATGCTTCAGTAAAGCAAAGATTTTTTAATATTATTCTAATTATCAGATACATATACCACAAAGAATGGAAGTCCATATTTCTTGCCATGCCTTTATTCTCTTATTGACTTATGAAAAGTCAGGATTAGCGTTGCAGATCTGTCATACTCGTAGTATGTGAACTACAGGTCAAGCTCGGAAGAGCAGCTCAAGGAGAAAGAACAACAGAAAGTCAGGATTCACACCAAACAGAGAAAAGCAAATTATGTTTAATTTTAAATCTTCTGCAATACTTTTGAAATTTAATTTAGAATATTATACTTGAAACTTAATGAGAAACATGTACTCCTTATTAACTGCTTTCCTTAAGGGCAAGACTTCTAAATAAACCATGCCCATGACTGGAGTAAGTTTTAACCACTATATGGCACTTAAAATTATTTTATGTTCCCTGGCTATGACAAGCTTATGAATTATACTAGGATCCTAATCTGCAGTCGTATGTAGCTCATATTTCCAAGCTGAAGTAAGATCCTGAACCATGTTAAATCTGCAGCTTAGAACTGCACACAAAGATGAGACGTCTCTCTTGGTACCAAATCTGCTAAATTGACCTAAGGTTTAGTTCAAATCCAGAACAAGGCCCTTAGCCTTGATTGGGCTATATAGCATTTGTAGCTACATGAACTGGCCCTCAGGTACCAAACTACTAAGTTTCAAACTAACATGCCTACTCGGATTCACAGCTCAGGTTATGGAAATTCATCACTTACTTAAAAAATACTATTTATTTCAAGATCAATTACACCATTTGCAATAAGGTGGCAGTGGGACTGATGTCATCATGCCGGGAATAGTCATGATTGCTGGGATGCCAGTGTGCTCAGTCTCCCCAGTCAAGTGTACCTTCACTGGCCAGGGAGAGCACCCTCCTCATTGACCACTGGTCTTCCTGACTATGGACACACACCTGATAGTGATGATCTGGCAACACGTTTAGTTTCTTGACCTGCTCCTGCTGCAGTGGACAGCACGTGGCTGCCTGACTAGTACCACCAGAGGCAGCATCAGGCACATATTTGCACACCCTGTTATGCCTTTTCCTGTTTCTCAGCTTTCTTCTCACACCTTTGCTCTCCCTTTCCTCTGCCCAGTCTTTGCCCAAATAAACAACCTTCCCTAATTAGTTTTTCTCCCCTGGTACCAACTATGATGCACCCGAACCCCAATTTATTAATTCTGATAATATTACCTGGGTAGTTTCTACCACAAATGCCAGCTTCTGCTATGATTAACCAGGTGCTGCTGGCCTTTCAAGACTGTGCTCCCCAAAAGGTGCACAGATTCCCTCTGGTTTTCTGTGAATTTTGACTGCTTCTTATTCAACTCCTACTTTAGTAATCTGTGAGTTCATGCTTCATGGCAGGATTTGTAACTTTTTTCAGTTTCTCACACAATTTCTTGTGTCACATTCAGTACTATTACATGTCCTGGTCAGTTCTCAACCTCAGGCCAGGTGAAAGGTCTCGTCATTTGCCTACAGCCCTAACATGTCAAACCTACCCTGAAACCAAATTTATGCACTGAAAAGTATCTGCTTTCATTATGTCAGCTTATTTAAATGGGTTTAGAAAATGATGTATTTAAACTGGTGTGACTTCCATGTGCACAGGTGGTCTGAGAAAAAATACAAAGGTACTGCTTAAAGAGATTTTTCTCTGCTGTACCAATAGTTATTTAAATACAGGTGATTTTCATAATAGTGAATAAATCTTCTATCTCCTAAAATTTATGCAATTATGAATCATTAGTAGCTATTAATCTACGATAATAATATATAAGGTATGTGAAAGATTGCATAATTAATATTTTTTATTTTATTCAATAACTTGAAGAAAAAATGAAACCATGCCATTTCGAGAATGCTGATTCTTTTTATTTTTCTTGATCCTATGGATACCTTGGAAAACCATTTGTAAAAACATTCTGCTGGCATCAATAAATATTGTGATATTTCAGGCATTAACAGATGAAATTTTATCAAAAATATTCCTATCAGTAGATATATCTTTTCTGCTGTGGGGACCTACAGTGTTTAAATAGCTTAAAAACTATGCTTGAATTAGCAAAATTTATCTGTTTGAAAGAAGTCTGCTGACTGCACACTGAAATATAACTCTTTTAAAATGACATTCATTAGTCCTGTATATAGGCATCTTCTCATGTTCTTTCTAGTACAGACATCTCCTGAGAAACTTTCCAATTGTTTTCCCAGAAGTGGAAAGATGCTGCATTAAGATGTGGTAACAAGAAAGCAGAGAGTCCATCTCCAACCTTCATTAGGTAGGTTGTGACTTTTCTTTTATTAATATAAATTGCTTCATTATAGGATATCATCTAATTATTTTTGAATTCACAAAAGGATATTCAAATAGCCCTAAGGGAGATTTAAATTTCAGACTTTGCTGGAGAGAGATGGACATCTGAGACAGTTCTCAGGGAGCCTGCTATTGTAGGTAGCCTGAAAATTTTGATAGCTCTGAAATTAAAATTCATCAGACTGACAGAAAAGAAAGAAATAAAAGAACCTCCAAACAAGTTATATGTGTAAAATTTGTGCTAGATAATCATAGTGCTAAGATTTGCATTCATCATTAGCGGTTTGTAACAGAGTTATAAATATTTTATTGGATTTTTAATAATAAAAAAATCATTAATGGATATGGTATAAGGTAAGTGCACTACTACTTGAAAGCTCTGATGTATGGAAACCCCAACAGCTTTGAGGTGAATCAATAAATCTCGCGAGTTTTAGTTATGATGACTTAGCATCTCATCATCTACCATCCATTTTTGAAAAAAAACCAACCCTACAATAAAAACACTGGGCTTTTGATTAGAAACTGAAACACTCAATGAACTGCTCAATATGTAGGACAGTGTAAATAACTGATTTCTTTATTTCTGTGGAGCCAAATAATTTATAGAATTACTTATTCTTTTTGTAATGATATTCAGAAAAATAGAGCACTTGCCAGTGTGAGGAAGAGAAAATTTCATTTTTCATATATATACACACACAACTGCTTTAAACTAAAACCTCCCACAAGGCTCTCTTATGTTAAACATACCCGAGAGACCTGTGCCTTCTCCTTGTTTGACACTGTTCTTTTTTTTTTATTATTCCTTTTTTTATTTTTTTTATTTTTTTTTAATTTAAACAAGACAAGTAGACAACAAAACCTGCACTCAGTCATTCCCTCTCTTTCCCTTTAAAAAGAGAATTATCTGTATGGGTACTTCTCATTGCTTGTGGGCTCTCTCTCAGTGGCTTTACAAATTTTTAAATGCAAAGCAGGATAGCCCTAACCAAAGGTTCTGCAGAAGCTCTGATTCAGAGCAGTGGGTGGCCTGGCCTCTCAATTAACATGGAGATTAAAATCTATGTCCTGAAATGGATTGTGTGGATTTAAACTTTGACAGTACATTCACACTTCAGGATTATTAGGCAGCAAGAGAACACCTCTTCACTGCATCCAGCACTCTCAGCTGCTGGGCAAATTTCACTGGCATTTGCAAGTTATTTCAGAAAAATAAAAAGTCAAACTTTTGATGACTGTTATTTCACTGCTTTCCTTGTCACCCCTTTCCCTTCAACTTTTGTCACCAACATTTTCTGAAGATATTTTATTTAAAAAAAAAAAATTAGTATATTTACATTTACCTACTTTATAAATTATTAAACAGGCAGTGTTTCCATTTGGAAATCAGAGGAAAAAAAAAATGAAAAAAGAAATTGAATAAAAAGAAAAATATTGCTGAAGGTAAAAAGAACTTTTAAGAATATCTATCAAAAAACATTAATTCCTATTGCTCTTGTAGTTCTGCACCTTTTAAACCAGAGCTTAAACTAAAATTTCTCATTGAACAAAAATTCAGGAAGTATGTTAGAAGTTTTGAAGATCTTGCAGTATCATAGATTAGAAACAGGTGAAAGCTCTGTGGGAAAGAGCTACCATGTGAAAATTAAGAATTGAAGAGTTTAGGGTTGGCTTGATTTTTATTTCCAATTTCTCAGTGTTTTTCTAGTTTCCTGGAATTGACTGGGTCCTTTTCTCCATCTTTAGCACAGCCTTTATGCACAATATTTTCTTTAAAAGATTTCCTTTCCTGATGTAGTATGTACTTAACCTGGTACAAAATTGTTTCAGTCAGTAGGATCTATACTTGTAATTTGTCAAGGGAAAGAACTCTCTTTTTTATTCAGAGCTTCAAAGAAAGGGTTGGGTTTGTTTTTAAACTAAAGACAGACTGCTTCAAGGGGGCTGCAGATCTGGGGCTGGAATCTCAGTGCAGCTGAAGCCACAGGAATTTTACAGCTGACATCAATGAAATAACAGTTTAATTTCTGATTTTCAATTTAGTCCTTTGCAAGTATCTGTGTGTGCTCAATTATGAGTAAAAATACTCAGACTGTATGAGAAAGTCAGATTTTTGCTTGAGCACATGGCCAATTAATATAAGTTTCTTTATCAGTATCACCTGACATTAATGACAAGTAACTTCAGTGCAATGCTTCTTGCCTAATTTTATTGATTTCAGAATATGTTCACATGATTAAGGATTGCAGACTGGGCTCAGATATCTTAAAAACTCTTCATCTTTGTACATTGAGTGTGAATTTTAAATATTACACCTCTGGGATTGACATATTTTACTTTTTTTTTTTAAATTCAAATCTGAAGATTCTGAGAAACAGTTTAATACATCTAAGAAGAAAGAGAATATTATATTAAAATGCTGTTCTGTAATAATTTTTCTGTGGTATTATATGCCATTATATGACACAGCCATTTCTTTAGTTTTTTTTTACTGCATAACCCTATGAAAAGAGACATTTTCATGGATCCACATAGGCTTTTATGGCTCCAGCTCTAGTACTTTTATCACCGCAATTCTGCTGGAACCTACCACCCCAACCATCCCATTGCTAAACTTCTCAAGTAATTCCCACCTAAAATCTTCTTCAAAACAAATCAGGCTGAGTTAGTTTAAATTCTTTAATTGGTAGTTTGAGTAACCTTGCCTGGTTTTGCCAGGATACCGATTCCTTCTTCCATGACTGAGCCAAAAAGAGCAATAATTGTAACTGCTGTTCCTAAGTGAATATCTGTCTACAAAATACATATCTTATGTTCAAAGAGCTCCCACTCTGTAAATATTGTCGTTGAGTTTTTAATTCATTCTAGAAATCTGAGTTCAACTCTTGGGTCAGTTTAATGAAGTGCCAACATGCCAGGCTTTGGCACACTTCACAATTACAGTTTCCAGGGCTGTGTACTGTACACTTCAAATTCAAAGTAACCTTAGGGTAATTGATCATCTGTATGAAGTATTTTTCATTCCTCAGCATGGGAGAATGACAAACAGAACGTACCATCTCATGTCAGGTCATCAATTCTTTACATCCAGGGAAGAAATACAGTAATTCCATTAGGCAGCTTGAAATCTTTACGGATCCGGGCCTGTGTGAATTTTAGTCCTGCCTTTTGTTGCCTTTTGGTGGTTTGATGGAAGGTGAAGATTTCATATCAGTTTCAAGTACTGATATAGATAAAAAAGTGGACCAGAAGCTGATCTCTGTATAGGGAAGCATGCAACATTTGCCCAGCACATCACGTTCACAAAAAGGAGTGGAAGCACTGAGAGTAACCTGTTCAGTATGGCAATATCTAGTTCCTGGTAATTTCAGGGATAAAATCATTAAATCTGACTAAAAAGATATTTGTGTTGAAATAGAAATAAAATTTTGACTGTGTCGTGATTTAAGCTCAGCCATAAATCAGCCACGCAGTCTCTCTCTCACTCCCACCCCCTTCTTCCCTCCCTCTTCTCCCGAAGGGATTGGGAGGAGAATTGGAAGAATGTAGCTCCCACAGGTTGAGATAAGAACAGTCCAGTAACTAAGGTATAACACAAATCACTACTGCTACCACCAATAATAATAATGATAAGGGAAATAACAAGGGAAGAGAATACAGCCGCTCACCACCCACTGACTAATACCCAGCCCTACTGAGCAGTGATCTAGCCCTTCCGGGTAACTGCCCCCAGTTCTACATCCTGGCCATGATGTGCTGTGGTATGGAATACCTCTCTGGTCAGTTTGGGTCAGGTGTCCTGTCTCTGCTTCCTCCTGGCTTCCCCTCCTCCCTGGCAGAGCATGAGACTCAGAAAGTCCTTGGTCAGAGTAAATATTGCTGAGCAGTAACCAAAAACATCAGTGCTGTCAGAGCTGTTTCCAGGCTGAAAGTCAAAAACACGGCACTGCACCAGCTACTAAGAAGGAGAAAAAATGACTGTTACTGCTGAACCCAGGACAGACGGCTATTTTCATGTGGGTCTCACTAATCAAAGCAAATCTTGGCTGTACATAAATGAGTAGGAACTTGCTGAATTCTAGACCATCATGACAGCTTATAAACTGTGGTATGAATTGTATTAAATATATAAAAATATAAGAGTCTTTGAACATTTCCAGGAGGAAAGTCTCAATTAAACCTTTAGCATCCTTAATATTTCTGATTTCCCATGTGGGTGATTGCACTCATAATGTAGGGCAAGATTCATATATTATTAACTAATTAATTAGTTTCTGCCATATGTGAAAACCTGTGTCACAAAACATCACCCTAGCTATTAAAGGTGACTAAACATATAGACAAAGGACAAAGGGGAAGAGTACTTAAAGTGAGAATTAGACTCTCACTTACCTTTGTCATAATTATAGCACATATCAATTTCAGTTTTCATGAGCAGTACACTATCAAACATATATATAGTAGAATACAGAAAGTTCCCTGTGGGGTTAAATTTATTGCTACTTTCTATATTCATTTTTAAAAAGTCAGGCATAAAATTTACTCATGTAAGTTTCTCTGCACCCATTATAGGCAGAGGGCAAGGGTCACATTTAGCTCTTGGTTACGCATGTCAAAAGGTTTCTGACTTCAGGAGAATTTCATATGTGAATATGAAATAAAAATGTGCCTCAGAATGTACTTGTCACTTTCCCTGTCTCTGTGGAGAAGGAAGAAAAGCAGGCATACAGAGTCAGTGTTGCAGGTTACACAAAGATTAATCTGAACAGCAATTGGCCCTTTGCATGGAGGAAAGCTTGCATCTTAAACCAACAAATTTTAAGTTTCAAACCCTGTTAAAAATAGTACTTGAAGTGGACTGATAACTTGTGATAGATACCATGTGATACTCTTTAATAGTGCATAAAAAATTTCACTTTATCAAAATATAAAAAAAAAAGCCTTTCAAATTTAGGATGCTAACCTTGCTTTTGCGTAGCTTTCTCTCTAGAGAAACTTGAATTAAAATATTCTATATAACACTGCAAAATTAACAGAAGTGGTATATACAAACTGTGTATATAGAGTGCTCACTTGTAAGTGTGTGTAGAATGTTAGGACAGACTAGAACTGCTTGCTCTAGAGAGAAATGGAACTTTATACCTGTGTTCAAACAAAAAAGCAGGATTGGTATCCTCATTACATTCTCTTTGGAGCAGGTGGTTATGTGCAAAGCACAGAGTATATTGAATGTTAATTCTTTCCTAACACAAGAGAAGCAATATGCAGAAGTGGTAACTGAGTCATACTACTCTGTGGTTGATACAATTTATTCACGGTACTATGTTAGAAGCAGTATCTGAAATTGCCATTCCATGTGGAAATTGCTAATACAGGAGCAATATGTACAAACTGGAAATTTGTACATAAACATTAAGATAAAGCTGAAGTCCTTGAAAAACTTACTCTTAGCATTACTCTAGTAATGTATTTTCTTGTTCTACTAAAACGAAAATAACTCCTGATCAGCAGTGAGTACAGTGGAAATTTTCATTTAAATCTTCTGGTTTTCAGTACATGGCTTTTCATCACAAATATGATATTTAATTTTTTAAAAAAGGGGTTTTCTTCAGCATAATCTTTCCATGAGAAAAAGCTGCCAAATGTTAAAGAACCTTTCTGTTGTATTCATTAATATTAAACCCAGCTTTGAATGTGGAGGATTTCAAACTCACTCCTGGAAAAAAAAAAAAAAAAAAAAAGAATCATTCAATTGTAGAATTCACAAAATGAAAAAAATAGCAACATTTTGATTTTTTTAATGAAGGAGACTTTCAATTTGTTCAGACAGCTTTACTGTTGTTTTTTTCTGAAAAGCAGAAAATACAATGACATTAAAAGCAACTGATCTATATAAACTTTTCTTCCTGATTATTAAAAGAACCACAGACCACATTGGAAAAACTATAGCAAAGCAGGAAAACCTATCACTTCCATGTGTTTCAAAAGCTTCCAGGGCTTTATTGCCCTTTCTTAAAACACCATAATCAAGAACAACTTGATAACTAAACTCTGGTCTGGATAACATTGTCTTAAAAATTAAGTTGCTTTGAAGACCTGATACCCTGTAGGGCTCTAATTTATAGATTTTTTTTTTTTTCTAAACAGTTATAAGCATTTACAATATTACATTGCAAAATACTTGTCCAAACAATTGTTATATTAGCTGTATGGAAAACAAGAAGCAGGATGTCTTAAAGCTGACAAAGAAAAAGCATGTCGATATTTTCTCTGACTTTATAGAAGGTACAAAAAACTTACAGACAGAATGTTTTTATTTTCTTAATACTGGACAGGTCTGTGAAGCCTGTGTTGCTTTTTTTTTTTTTTCCTCCACGTGCAAATAAGGTAAGTGGTTTTTTAAGTGCATTTACGCACTCTCCAGCTGAATAAACCAATACATTATCTCTCTACATACTGTTGAATGTATAGATTGTGTTCAAACTCAAGCCCTTTAATTTAAGTCTCTCTCAACCTCCTAAATACATACAAAGAGTGAAAAGTTGAAGGGTAACTTCGTAGTGGTTATCAAAGTCTACTAAATCTCACTGGGGGCTTGGAAACTGGGTGTCATACCATGTTTTAAAAGACATCCCTTTAGGCTGAGGTTTAGACGGGATGAGAGCTTGCAGCTCTCATTTAATAAACTATTTTCCTGAAACTATCCCTACAAGACTTTTGCATGTTTTTTCCCCTATGACAATTTACATTAACTTCCATTTATTATCTTTATCAACAAGGCATGCTTTGAATTTCCATCTTTAAAATGTGAGGGTAAATAACAAAATTGAAATAGCCAAGGAACAGCCCTTCTCAATTCTTTAAGCAGGGTTGGTGTAATACCTGTATGCAAGTAAATAAATAGTATTTAATAAGTAAATACATACATAAAATGTAAATACATCTTGTACTATAATACCTTTTTTAAGTGGCCAGGAAAAAGGTTAGTCAGAATAAGATTTTTGAAACTTGCTCTCCCTTTGACCCTTCAGAAGTACCAAGAAGAACAGACTTCAGTTGAGTTACTCCTCCTCTAGCTCTTGCAGTGGAACAAATTATTTTAGGAAAGAAATCTTCAGTTCATAAAGACCATGAGACATTGCTAGCTCCTGAAATAAACAAAATGAGGTTCCTGTCCACTTAAGACCATAATATTTATTTTTAATGTGGCTCTATTGTTTACTAAACTTACTTGTATTTAAAAGTAGATCAGCAGTATGGAAATGCTATTGATTCAAAGAAAGCATTGCCTAAGGCTTAACTATTGCAATCCCTTTTCATCTCTTTACAGAATCTGGCTACTTCTGGGACATATTTCAATTAGATGCTTTTCAAATTAACAGCACCAATGAAAAGTGATCAGTGTTTTATTCTCTTTTCAATGACTACATAGAAAGCAAGAAGATTTTTAACACAACTTTAAATTAAAGACTAGAAGTAAAAATTTCCCATATTGCTCTGTGCCAATGAAAACCAGTCAGTATGCGGACATGCACTTTGTAGGTGCAAGAACAAAATGTAATTAAGTTATATCTCAATGCTAAATTGTATGTGAAATTGATTCTTAAAATAAATATACAAAGAATATGCAAGTTTATAGCCTATACTGATGATATCAGAAAACAAATGAGATAATACATCTTGTCTGCTGAAGAGAAAATATTTAGTTCCATTCATATCAGAAACAGAATTCTCTTTCATTCGCTTGATGGGGAATAAGAGCAATTAACATTTCTTTTTTGTGTGGAATTATTCTTTTTGTGCCCTTTTTGAAATATTGCTTAATGTTGGTTCTTCCAAAAAGGAGATCATACCGTAAAGTGCAATTAAAAACAGCTTTTGTGAATGAAAAATAAGATATGCAAAACAATTTAATTTAATCTAAGTTTATTGGAAAACCTGCTGCCGAAATGATTCAAATATCTGTGACAAAATACAATTGAATTGGGGCAAAAATCTAGGTTGTTTGGGTCTGGTTCCCCCTCCCTCCCCCCCCTCCCCCACCCCTTTCTTTCTCAGAAGAATGAAACTCAACAATTTCATTTTGGAAAAAGAAGTGTAGTGTAGCTAAAGAGGAATCTCTCCCTTGAGATCATGGATCTCACCGAGGTGTATGCTGGGACCATGCTTCGTAAGTTGGCTTCGTATATATATATGTCTTTCCCTGAAGGTTTTCATTCTAAAGACACTTGTATTTCCTAAATGAAAGACATTCCCACTGAAATATTCTGAAGAATTAAGTGTTAAAGACTGAAGGCTTCTTCTGATTCAAGCAAATGAAAAAGCCAGTGCAACAGTGAGAATGAAATCCCACAATTCAATTTAGAACAGAGTCACCTGCAATGTTTTAACAGCAGTTTATTTTCCATGCGTCCCTGGCATTGTGATTAATACTACTCATTCTGCTTAAGAATAGTGGGTGAAGGTGGAGAGGGGAGGAGAATTTGTGCACAAATTTTGGATTATTCTGTGTTATTTTAAGGCAGGCCATTTCATATAGGCACCTCAGCAGTTCTAGCACAGAAACCAAATTGTCTTTCTACAATATTTTTTAACTCTAGTAGCTAGTAAGTGTTTGATTTAGAAAACACTGGTTGTAATTCTGTGGTTTGTGTCATGCTAGGGGTTAGGCTAAGGAAATATAATGCTTCTTCAGGCCAGGAAATCTATGAATCCATAAAAACTGGATTAGATTAAAAGTGATGACCTAGAGCTAAAATATTCTATGTCCTATTAATCTTCTAAAAGAACTGGCCCAGTAAATATTTTTTTTTCCCTCTACTTTATTTTTCTCTGCTAATCTTAATATCAGAAAAAGAAATATTTGAAAGTTCAACGATTCAGTGCAGTCGATACAAACAGCTAAAAGTGCTCAGATGGGTATCTAGACCTTTTATGGATCTCCAAACCCCTGGAGACACTTTCTTCTTATCACCTCAATTTTTTACTATATTTAATGTAATAATTTTGCTGCATTGAATTTGTTTCTGTCACATGATTTTTAATCTGAATTGTAACAAATTATCAAACATCTAAGCAGTTTGGTCACCAGAGCTGCCACAGGAGCATTACTATACATTCCTAACTAAAGTCTCATCTGCAAACTTTCAACCACTTATGCTTTATAAGAAGTATGCTTGAGTCCCAGTGATGACAGCAAGACTTCAGCACATATTTATGTAGTAAGTTGAATGGCAATACACTTGCCGACCTCCCCAGTGATACTCTTCTCTTTATATATGTGTAAAAAGATGGTAAAATCTGAGGATACAATATGAGAGAGGATAACAAAAATGGGCATGAAACTAAGGGAGGAGAAAATCAGGCTTTCACAATCCAAATAATGCTGCTCTGACTTGTCCTGACACAAGGGAGAACATAGACAACTCTGCTGTCTAAGAAGCGATGCCCCAGGAGAAGAAGCATCCCAGCACTGTATCATGAATATTCATAGTAACAAGTTAAGGCAGCCTTCTTGGATACCCTGGACTGAAACTTGGGAGAATCTAGAACAAGAAAGAAGAGTAATTTTCTTCCATCCATAGGCTATGCCTGCTTCATCACAAAGCTTGGAAGAGAGGAGACAGAAAAGTTGTCACCTTTTTAAAACAGATAGGTGATAATTCAATAAAAATGCTCAGTAAAATATTGGTTTGATATTACACTGTACCAAATTCATTTTCATCTATATCTCTAACCTTTAAAATATAGCATAATATCAGTAGTTGATGTGCTTAAAATTGTCACACTTTCATGAGACAGAATTTGATTGTGTCTCATCCCTTTAATTCTAGAATGGAAATAGAATTAATACATGGCAGAAGCTGCAAAAGGAAGCTGCAAAACTCAGAAAAATGTAGAATTCAAATTCCATTTAAGCTCTAGCAAGTTGCAATAAAAATTACAGTATTTCCACAGGAATAAGCAACATGATAAGGCCCATAGAAGAATGAAACAAAATTCACGATACATGAAATGGACTGAAATCTGTAAAATTGACAGGCTTCCAAATCTAACCACAAAATATGAAACCATTGTGAGGAACCACATTCCAATTAAAGTTTTTGACCTGACACTGTTTGACAGTTCTATCAATTATCAGGAAGGAGAAATATGATGGAGTTTTCATAACAATAGGCATCATAAAGGATCACCTATTGATACAATGTAGTCTGAAACACTTGATAAAGGGGGGCTCAAATGTACAGTATACATGTGCAGCCAGATGCAGTGACAATTTCAGGAACAAAGAATGTAGAAAATATGACCCAACTGGAGAAGTCTACATGGGCACTGAAAGGGAATTCACAGAGGGTTTGATGTTCACAGTGGATTGTCCATTGGATACAGATGTGCAATGTAACATAGAAGCTATAGATCTGTAGAGATATGTAGAACTGTGAGCAGAGAAGAATGAAGTATCAGGAAATTTATTACGTTTGTCATCAGCACACTAGTAGCAGACATGTACTGTCTTAAATTTAGTCCACAATTGGACATTCTTGATGTCATTATTTCAGATAAAGAACTTCTGTTAGTAGTCTCAGGTAAATGAACAATTCTAATATTATAAGAAGACAACTACATATTCAGTATATTAATTTCTGGCAAGTGTCCTGGGTTCAGCAGTAGCAGTCATGTTTTTTCCTTTGTGTTAACTGGTGCAGTGCTGTGTTTTGACTTCTAGCTTGAGAACAGCGTTGGTGAAGCCGATGTTGTCGGTTGTTGCTAAGTGATGTTTACCCTGACCAAGGACTCTGTGAGGCTCATGCTCTGCCAGGGAGGAGGGGAAGCTGTGAGGAAGCAGAGACGGGGCGCCTGACCCGGGCTAGCCGGGGAGGTATTCCATACCACAGCACGTCGTGCCCGGGGTGGGGGGTAACTGGGAGTTACCCGGAAGGACAGGAGCTTCCGGGTGGAACTCGTTTTCTTGGCCGGTGGTATCGTATTCTCTTCCCTTGTTATTTTCCCTTATCATTGTTTTAGCTGATAGTAGCGGTGGTGATTTGTTGCTGGACTGTTCTTGTCTCAACCCGTAGGAGTTGCACTCTCTCGATCCTCCTCCCCGTTCCTCCGGGAGCGGGGAAGGGGAGAGCCCCGGTGCAAGGGGGGGGGGAGACGGACACGGACCTTGATTGTTGTCAGCTCGGCACCACTCACTGGGAGTGAGTGAACAAGTTACCTGACTGGGTTTAAACCACGACAGTTCTTTTTGGCGCCCAACGTGGGGCACGAGGGGTTGAGATAAGAACAGATCTGACTGGATTGATAGTCACTCGTCACAATGCTGATTTATTGGCTCTCAAGGTTTTTCCTCTTGATCTCGCAGTTTCAGTATACCATATCTTACGTCCATCCGGTATTGGCTGTATTAGTGTTTTTCAAGTGTGGGGCTTGGGCTAAGGTTTTTATCCCATTGTACTTTATGGTAATGACTTGTAATACAATAGAATCATTGATCATGAAACTGATCTGGTTTATGTTCCCAGTGTGGTCACCACCTTTATACTTTGGGAGGTATATGATGGAGGTGCTTAGCAATTACACATCTTTTTTCTCCTTCTCAGGTGCTCAACCTGTGAAGGAGACATCCTTTTACCCTCCTAGTCGTCCCCCCAGACCATTTACATTTGAGAGTTTTGAATTTTTTGAATGGCCTTTTAATGCTGTTGAGACTTGTTTACTGATGGTGATGGGAATCACCATGCTAACACGCATACAGAGTGTGTTTTGCCCACTACTGATTTCAAGAGTTAAGCAGATTCAGGTTTGGGTCTTGTCTGGGGTCAAAAGACGATGTAGGAGGACCGAGAGATTTTCCCAGAGGCTGGACAGCCATGAGTGGCAGAGTGTGTGGGATAGTATGGGCAAGTATCTAGGTCAGTGGGCCCCTCCAGTATTTTGGAATTTCACTACCGAACAACTGCAAAATCCAGAAGAATTAGTAAAACACTTAAATGAGGTGTGTGGTCATTCTGGCCATACCAGATGGACAAATCACGGCAACGTGCTGGGGCTTGGCCTATGCTTACAGGGCCTTGTTCAACACTATCCAGCACCTTCAAAAGGAAAAGAATATCGGCGGATTTGAGGGCAAAGCGACAGTCGCTACTCAAACTTTGGCTGCAATGAACTGCACAGCTACTCCAGTGGCAAGTACAGCAGCTGCTCAAACTTCAACTGCAACAGACAGCGCGGTTACCCCAGCTCCAAGCACGGTAGCTACACCACCCCCAGCAACAAGTACAGTCGCTACTCAAACCACAGTGATAATCACTGCAGCCAAACCAGAGGACCAATTCGTACCAATATCAGTTGCCCCTGTACGCAAGAGAACAAGCAAAAAGGAGGCAAAAAGGGTGAAGCGAGATGAAGAACCAATGAATTCACCACCTGGTCCAGAATCTGATCAGGAGTCATCATCACATGACGAAGAAGAAGAAGAAGAGGTAACTTCTCGACCTCGAACCTCAACCGAGCTGCGGAATATGCGAAAAGATTTTACCCGTCAACCAGGGGAGCACATCATCACCTGGTTACTCCGATGCTGGGACAATGGGGCCGATGGTCACGAACTAGAAGGTACAGAAGCCAAGCAGCTGGGATCACTTGCTAGAGAAGGGGGAATTGACAAAGCAATTGCAAGAGAGAAAAAGTCCCTCAGCCTTTGGAGGAGGCTCTTGGCAGCTGTGAAAGAAAGGTTTCCGTACAAGGACGATGTTACGAGTCGTTCGGCCAAGTGGACTACTATAGACAAAGGCATCCAGTCTCTGAGGGAATCGGCCATCGTAGAGATGATCTATCACATCAAGCCGAATAACGGGGATACACCTATAGATCCAGATGAAGTTGAATGTACACGACCCATGTGGCGAAAACTTACACGGAATGCACCGTCATCATATGCCCATTCATTGGCAACAGTGACCTGGAATGACATAGTACCACTAACAGTGGATGAAATGGTTCATAAACTCCGAGAGTTCGAAGACAATCTCACTCCTTCCATCATCTCAGCTGTGAAAAAACTGTCCCAGGACCTCGACAAATTGAGGGACGATGTATCTGATTTATCCAGCTCCTCACGTGTACCAACACACGTCTCAGCTATTAACAAAAGACGTCCTATTGTTCAAGAGAGGAGATACAGAAGGTATACGCCACGGGGTACCCTATGGTTTTACCTGCTGGATCACGGAGAAGACATGACAAAGTGGGATGGAAAACCTACTTCAGCTTTGGAGGAACGGGTGAGTGAACTGAAGAGGGGAGCAAGGGCCAAGACTGATCGTCCTATGAGAGCTACGGCTTCAGTCTCTGGTGAGCAGTTTCCCAGATGGAGTGGAAGAGCTGATTTTACTCCAGCTCCTGTGATAACGAAGAATAATCCCTTTCACCACGACTTAAGTGTCCAAAGCTGTGACGACCATTAGAGGGGCCCTGCCTCCAGCCAGGTGGAGGTAGGGGACAATCGGATTTACTGGACTGTGTGGATCAGATGGCCTGGCACATCAGTCCCACAGAAGTATAAGGCTCTAGTAGATACCGGTGCACAGTGTACCCTGATGCCATCAAGCTGTCAAGGGGTGGAACCCATCTATATTTCTGGAGTAACAGGAGGATCCCAAGAGTTGACTGTGCTGGAGGCTGAAATCAGCCTGACTGGGAGGGAGTGGCAAAAGCACCCTATTGTGACTGGTCCAGAGGCTCCATGCATCCTCGGCATAGACTACCTCAAGAGAGGGTACTTCAAAGACCCAAAAGGGTACCGGTGGGCTTTTGGTATTGCTGCTTTGGAGACTGAGGAAATTGAGCAGCTGTCCACCTTGCCTGGTCTCTCAGAAGATCCCTCTGCTGTGGGGTTGCTGAAAGTTGAAGAACAACAAGTGCCAATTGCGACCACAACAGTGCACCGGCGGCTATATCGCACCAACCGAGACTCCCTGATTCCCATCCATCAGCTGATCCGTAGACTGGAGAGTCAGGGGGTGATCAGCAGGACCCGCTCACCCTTCAATAGCCCCATATGGCCAGTGCGAAAGTCTAATGGAGAATGGAGACTAACAGTAGACTATCGTGGCCTGAATGAAGTCACACCACCATTGAGTGCTGCCGTACCGGACATGCTAGAACTTCAGTATGAACTAGAGTCAAAGGCAGCCAAGTGGTATGCCACGATTGATATTGCCAATGCATTTTTCTCCATTCCTTTGGCAGCAGAGTGCAGGCCACAGTTTGCTTTTACTTGGAGGGGTGTCCAGTTCACTTGGAACCGACTGCCCCAGGGGTGGAAACACAGCCCTACCATTTGCCATGGACTGATCCAGACTGCACTGGAACAGGGGCAAGCTCCAGAACACCTGCAATACATTGATGACATTATTGTGTGGGGCGATTCAGCGGAAGAAGTCTTTGAGAAAGGGAGGAAAATAATCTAAATCCTGCTGAAAGCCGGTTTTGCCATAAAACGGAGTAAGGTCAAGGGACCTGCACAGGAGATTCAGTTTTTGGGAATAAAATGGCAAGATGGACGTAGACAGATCCCCACAGATGTGATCAACAAGATAACAGCAATGTCTCCACCAACTAATAAGAAAGAAACACAATCTTTCTTGGGTGCAGTGGGGTTCTGGAGAATGCACATCCCAAATTACAGTTCGATTGTAAGCCCTCTCTATCATGTGACCCGGAAGAAGAATGATTTTAAATGGGGCCCTGAGCAGCAACAAGCCTTTGAGCAAATTAAACGCGAGATAGTTCATGCAGTAGCCCTTGGACCAGTCCGAACCGGACCAGATGTAAAAAATGTGCTGTACACTGCAGCTGGGGAGAACGGTCCTACCTGGAGCCTCTGGCAGAAAGCTCCAGGGGAGACTCGAGGTCGACCCCTCGGCTTTTGGAGTCGGGGATACAAAGGATCTGAGGCCAGCTATACCCCAACTGAGAAAGAGATACTGGCAGCGTATGAAGGGGTTCGAGCTGCTTCGGAAGTGATTGGCACTGAAGCACAGCTCCTCCTGGCACCCCGGCAAGTTGCAGAAACTCTCTCGATCCTCCTCCCCGTTCCTCCGGGAGCGGGGAAGGGGAGAGCCCCGGTGCAGGGGGGGGGGGAGACGGACACGGACCTTGATTGTTGTCAGCTCGGCACCACTCACTGGGAGTGAGTGAACAAGTTACCTGACTGGGTTTAAACCACGACAGCAAGGAAAGAGGGTATGTAGGATTAAATGGCTCAAAAATAGTTTCCAATCTTGTTGTATATTATTTCTATTATTTTTATCTTATTTTTTTTTCATTCTGTAATAGTTATATAATCAAAAAAAGAAGAAAACAAGAATTTGTGGTTATGTCTACATTTTTATTATAGTATCTAACAAAGTGAACTAAAAAAAACCACATTTCAATAGAAACTCAGTGTTTATAGGCTAGGAATTTTAATCTGCCTGTTAAGAATATCCAGTGATTTAAAATATCAATTAGAGGTACATTTCACTAATCCTTGAGGTATGTATGTTTTGTAGAGTCTGGGGTTTCCTTAAAAATAAGAAAAATGTAAAAAATCTGTGTTTGTGCATGAACAGAGGGTGAAAATATTTATTCATTGCTTTTTTGGAATATTTCTTGATTCTTCAAACACATAATTTATATGTGCCTTTTGCAATATGCAAGAAAAATACCCCACTTTTGTCATGTAGAAGCTCAATCAGGGTCTGTTTCTTTCAGACTTTATAATTGATGTGAGTTTTATTGAGTGAAGACATCCAGTTTCCTGTGGCTGCAGATGTAGAGTCCAGGGGATTGCTGGTCTGTATGTGGTTATGTATATCTCTGCTCACAAAGAGCTGCCATTCTTGAGCGATCTGTGGCACAAGCATCTAAAGAGAAGTTGTGATTACCAAGAGGGTGATGGTGCCATAGTCACATGCTACAATGGATAGTTCTCTCTGATTGATAAGTATGATAAGGTGTTTTGTCTTGCTGATGACAACCTGCTTCTTGGGACTTCAATGCTGATTTCAGTGAGTTAGAAAAGTCAGGGATAGAGCAGAAAGCCTGATAGTGTATTTACAGTATCAGACTTCAGAAAGCACAGTGCAGTCAGCATGTTTTATGTTTTCCCAGGTATTAATGCAGTATATAGGGAATTTTCTATTCCTTTATGTTAAAAGTTTTCAGTGGTGTAGGTCCAGAATTAATTGTTCAAATGCAGAGAAAAGGCTGATACTTTGTATCATAGCTGTTTCAACTAAGCAGTGATTATGATCTTTTCTACACACTTCATTGTAAAAAAAGTCATCCCACAGGTGTTTCAGTATGAAGCAATCATACTCAACCTGAATACTGCACGCATAGTTGAGCAATGTTTTCTTTTCTTTTAAAAATGTTGACATCATTGATTTTTTAAATATATGTAATGGAAACCACTCATTATTACCCCCCTTTTATAAGCTACTGATCATAAAAACTGCAGAGGCAGCATTCCATAAAACCCATTATGCAGTTGCTACAATACCCCACTGATCTAAAAGTTGCATGCATTTGCAAAACAGACAGAATATATCTCACTTTTCAGGTTCTCAGGTTTTCAGAAATTTAAGAACAAATCCCTCTCTTCTGAAAATAACAGAAGTAACTGCAGTCATAAGTTTTAACCTGTAAGAACCTTCCACATATTACTTAGCTACCAGATGAAAATGACATTTTGATACAATCAGTAGGTAGTTGTGACATATTAAACACCACAAAGTACGAAGCTTTTCATTCTTTAGCGTGTGTTTTGTTTCTATGTGAGCTAAAGTACAAGCAGAAACTTTTCATGTCCTGCATTGTATATTGTCCAGCATTGCAAAAGCTGGAGAATTGCTGTTAACAAGAGATAAGTGCAAGATACCCCCATATCAGCCTATTCCTGGATTACTTCAAAAACTTTCCCTCCAGTTCCAATAACACAAAAGTGAAGATTTTTAATTGGTGTGTGAGACAGGTCTGCAGGATTAAGTCAATAGGAAAGGTTGCTATTTTACCAGATGCAGTAAGAATCAGTATTTCCCAGCACACCACAAAAACTAGTCTGGTATATGCAAAACTAGTACTAATAGTCATTCCATTTACATGGAGATTATTCATTAGACATGAAGGATTAATCTTGCTCAGCTTTTGATAGATAAGTAAGGCATGATTCCAAAGCTTGTCTAACTTTTTCTTAGTAAGTAGAGACACCACAGACGATGATTCACCCAACTTGTCTTTGGCATCTGTAACAGTGAGAAGGAACTGAGATGATGCCTTAGACCTGCTTCTAGCAGTAGTTAGGTTAGACAAATCCCAACATGATATTAGGATTTAACTGCTGTTGCATTTGTGTTTCAGCACAGCAATAAAATCTCAGACATGCTGGCACAAACATAGGTAAGGTGAAAGTCAGCCATGTCTTTCATGGAGTCATTAACAAGAGAACAATAAAACGAAGTCAATCATTGTTATACACCTCACATTGTCATACACATTCTTCATGAAGCACAAGATGCTGAATTCCAGGTAACTGCACACAGAAATTAGGTTTCATTAGGATCTGATCCTAACCTTGTGCTAAAGAGATTAGGCAGAAAAGCATGTATATAGGTAGAGAGTGAATTATTGCTATTGCACTTCACTTTAGTGATGGCTTTTAAGAAACTCTTAAGGAATATAAATCTGTTGAGAATAAAGGTACATTGGGAGGAATAGCAACTTAACATTTTTCAGGAAATGTTTAAATCTCAGGTATGCATGCTGCTAGAGTTCAGATGTTCCACATTTTTCAAATTCAATCTCTGATCCCATACATTGCTAAACAAGAACTGTAAATAGCAAAGCTGTTTAGTGTACTCATATTGTGGCATCACTGAATGTTTATAGTACCATAGGGACCTTTTACGCTGCCATCACATGGCTACATGTCCTGAAAACTCTCTTCAGGTCTTAAAAATATGCTTTCAGTACTTCTGCCCCAGTTTTAGGAGCTCTGTGAATCCAGTAAGCCACATTTACAAGTACAAGTCATAAATTCTGTATTATCTTACTCATGTTTTATACCCTCTGGAGAACTATACAGATCCTAACATAGAAAACCAGCCATTTACTATTTGCTGGCATAGTGACACAAAGGAGGTGGTATGAACATATAGTGGCACATTCTTAAATTGTCTTAAACTGATCATGAAACCACAACTTGTATTTCCAATCAACTTGATAAAGTTATATAAGTGTTCACCTGCACTGAAAGAGGGAAGCCCTAGCTGTTGTCACCCCTAGGTGCATGTTTTCACTGTAAACCTTGAGTCAACCCAAGCTACATTTTGCACCATCTGTGAACTAATGCAATTAATTAACCTGGCAGAAAATGAACCATAAGGAAGTAAACTGTAGATAGTTTCCTACTTTGAGTTTGTGATGTGAAAGATCCTATGAATGCCAGGGCTCACATGAGAGTGTGCCTTACTGCTAGAAGAAGCAGCAGAGGTAGGCAGAGGAGAAAGAAGGAAAGGGAACACATGGGGGTTTTTGGCAGGAGCCGGTGGTTTAGTAGTTGAGCTCTTCAAGAAACCACAGTTTGAATATAGGAACTGCTATATTTAGATGGATGTGGTAAGATTCATGCTTCCCTGTGAAATTAATTGTAAAATATGATCTCTCCTGTTTTCCAGATTCAATCATTCTGTCTCCAAGATATTACCTGGAAAATTTCTCCTTTGGTGAATGCAAAGAGAGAGATGCCTTCTGGTATTAAGTGTTGCATATGTATAAACAATGGATGAAGGAAAGCTGTAAGTCACCTTGAGCAAAACATAAATATAAAAGAGTAAGTAGTGCAAACAAAGCAACAAGAACCATTTATACGGAATATATAATTCATAGAAAAATATAAGATATAGCAGTTCCTATTCTTTGTGTGCTTCTTGTTTTCTCTTTTTTTAGCTCCTTCTTCCAGGTTCAGATTTTCTATCCTCCCACAACATAAAGGTAAATCCAGAACATTCAAAGTTGCAACAAAAAGGTGTTAGATTGTGAAACGTAACTCCCTTAACATTTCCTGATGGAACATGCGTTATGCTTTAATACAAACGTTTGCTGATTCTGTAGAATAGAAATATTTTTAATTAACTGAGAGGCTGCTACTACATCTCATAATACTCTGGGTATTCTGTTGCTAGGGAAGGTTAGGAGATTAAGCTCACCTAACCTTAGTTACCTAAAAGCTTAGCTTCAGATAGTAAACTATGCTACTTCTGTAGTTAATGGGAAGACGTGTATATCTGCAGAGACTGAAGTATCTCATTTCTGTTGGACAGGAATTTTGAAATGGAATAAATTTCTCTTAGCGGTTACATATCCCTTCTTAGCACTATATACAAAACCTGAATTATTGTGTTATATCAGACACAACTTTAACATCAGATTGTAATGAAGATGACTTCAGACAAGTAGGGATCTGTTTGCAGGCACTAATCTTTTGATAGCACACCTAGTAAATGTGATTGAAATTAAAACATATAGTACAAAAGCACCACGTAGGCAGCATGCACATACAGCTCTAAGAAATATGTAATTCACAGCATTCTACTGTATTTATCTATATATTATTCCCTACAAATAATTAAAAAAAAATTCAAACAAGCCAAAGCATGACTTTAAAATAATTTCATATCACATTAATTTCAAATGCTATGTTACCTTGAATAAAATGTAGTCCAGAATCACAACAGGGAATTCTAGTGCATGCTCAAATGTCTATATTATAAAATTTATGTATGCTGATTACTGGAAAATATTATAAATAATTTTTTGTGTGTGCACTTTTCATCACTCTACCATCTGTGTTTGATAGCATTCTGCTTTTGACTCAAATTCCTAGTGGAACCTATTCTAATTTGTGTAATAGTTTTCACTAACAAAGATGGTCAGAAATTGTCGATTTATAAATTCTCTACAGAAACCAAAATGTACTGTGCATATAGGACGAAAAATAAAACAAGCTCTCTATAAATTTTTGTAAAATTTTATGTCTTTTCAGGAGCTCGGATATGTTATCTGGAATGTCCCTAACAAAGACATTAGAAAACATTTCCTTTATCAGTGTCAGTGTCATTACCTCTATAACACTGAACTAGGTGCTGTAGACTTTTTGTCTTTAGGTATTTACATCTTCATTTTTCTAAGAAGACTGTAACAATAGGAGATTGCTAACAGGTCTCTTCTGTGATTCTGTGAGATGCTAAAAGTTCTGCATTGTTATGAGGCTTTCTGGATGGCTGAAATCACAACATGATAGCTGTCACTTTACATTTTGCTCATTAGGGACTGTGAAAAACACGGTAATGAATAGTCTTTGGAATAGCTGCTTTTTAGTACTAGTTGTCAAAGACAGGTATTAAAAATCTTTATTCTGAAGTACTGGATTTTACACACTGGACTTTGGAGGAAAAAGATATTGTTATTCCTTCTAGCTTACACTTACTCATCTTTCCTTTATACTCACCAGGTTCCAGTGAGGCACTCTTTGCAGCCATTTCTTTTCTGTGCTGAAGACTGATTTGACAATTTCATGTGTATGGATATACTCAGAAGTCAACCAAAATCAGTGGAGCACAGAGAATCACCCAGTTTTTCACTCTGAACACTTAGTTTGTGTGTTCTTTCTAGTTAAGAACTAATGAGTATAAATTCACTCTGTGGAGGCAACCACATGCAATCTGATAGACAAGTTTAAATCAATAACTGCTCCAGGCAGTCATAGAAGAAGTTGCAGCTTGAAGGTGAAAGCGATCAGAATGTAAGCACTTAAACTGATGATCATCTCATTGTGTATCTTGAAGACAATGGTCTTAGGACTATTAAAAATAAAACACAATAGAAAGAAAGAGAGAAATAATACTCAAAGTGTCATCACTTTCCCTCATATCTTTCCTCAGATTTTAAATTTTTAAAAGGCACTTCAGGTATTTTCTGGGGAAAAAGATAACATCACACATCTTGATTTTTGGTGCATCATTTTGGTTTTTTTCTATATTTATTCTATAGTTTTGTTTTTCCTGAAACTTTTTCTCCCTTAAAAGCATAACAAATCATTACTTTTTTACAAAATAAGAGCAAAATTTATCACCTGTTCACTAAATAAAAAAAAAAAGAAAAAACAAGATGATATTAATTCAAACAGGTGTTCCTAAGAAATTATGAAAACCTTAATAAGATATCAGATTCATATAGTGCAATATCACATCCCATTTAAGAATTATGCCTTTTCCCCTTCAGAAATATATGACTGGGGGAATTGTCATTAGGATAGCAAAATTATCACATTAGTGACACAGGAATATTTTAGAAATGACCACCCATTCCCTATTCCCCTGCAACCCCTCACAGTCTGGAGGCTAAAATAAGACTTACTATAACACCATTCATTAAGAGCTGGTCTGGTGGAATCTTTTAGCTGTTTTTTTGGTTACTTGGTTTTGGTTGGGTTTTTTGGGGGGTTTTTGTTTGTTTTGTTTTGTTTTTCTTCCCCACAGAATATTGCTTTCATTGATTTGTACTTTAGGAAAGCATTTGCTTTTTCAGTGAAAAGCTCTCCTACCCCTAAACCGTTATTATATGCATACAGCTCTTGCTGTCTTCAGATTTCCTAAAATAGTATAAATTCCTGTGAGACCCCTCTAGTAGAAATATTCAAAGAAATGTCAGAAGCTGACAGTGAAACAGTAACACTGAGATTTCTTTAATTTTATTTCTAGTAAGGTTAAAACACTTTTCCTCTCTCATGGATCATGGACTCCCTTCAGTTATTCATAATTCCATCACTTCTGGACTGAGCAATGCCAATGCAGCACAGTATTATGAAAAGCTTAACTGTACAGAATATTGCAGTATGCCACCTAGGAAAGAGTGGCTAACCATTAAATCTGTAACCTATTTGATATATTGCTCTAAACATTGAACATCATATTCAGTTCAAGGTCTAACATCATGTTAAAGGTCACCAATAACTGCGTTCAAATTTGTCTACGATAAAAAATATCTTTTGACGTTTTTGGTATTTTCAGCCCTCTGAAGTGATGATTTTTGTTTCTTTGCTGTTTTAAAAAATAAGTGTTATGCTGACATAAGTAGCACATAAATATGTTTCTAGAGTTTGTACAAATATTTAGGATGAATTTTCATAGCGAATCGGGACAAATGTACCAAGGTTCAGAAGAAAGAAAAAAATCTAGTTATTAATAGGAATTTCAAGATTTTTTTTTTATTTAATTATAATGTGATTTTCTTCTGCAAGTCCTGAATTTCAGTTGCTTATAATGACAGGAAGCATAAACCTATAAATAGAATACTGTAGAATTTATTCTCATTTCAGATTAAGACGATCTATATTCTATACAAACTGAATTAATAATGACATGAATTTAACGCATATTTGCCTCAGGTGTGGAAAGCGAAGAAGGTGGCTGATAGATGTTAACACTTTTTGAAGGTTCTGTGAGTGATGAGAATGACTGCATGGAATGCAAAGAGTAAGCATATTGCTACACAATTATCTGTACAGAATAA
Organism: Pezoporus flaviventris; assembly: GCF_033815535.1. NCBI lineage: Eukaryota > Metazoa > Chordata > Aves > Psittaciformes > Psittacidae > Pezoporus > Pezoporus flaviventris. Next base: position 15,844,989 of record NW_026892579.1, read on the forward strand.
TAAGTTGAAAGACAATATGGGTGAAAATGTCATGTCACAACAGAATTTGTGATAACAAACTAAAGCTCTCATATGTTTCTCGGTATGTTTTTTTTTTTAATTTCCAGCCATCATTTTATGCACAATACAAATGAACCTCTATAAGACAGGTAACTGGTCTGCTTGACATTTACAATTACCTTTTAATGGAATCCCATATTACCCTAGTTTTCAGACTGTCATATGGTATGGATTAAAATACCAACATGCAGATTCACATCAGGTTGAAATCATCATGCTTAAATAGCAGCTCTCAACAGTTTGCTGTCAAGAAACTAAGAAGATGCTTGATGTGGGTGGCCCTGCAGAGATCTGTTTTATGTCCTGGGTAATTGAATAGGTTCATTAACAACTTAGATGATTTATCAGCATTGACACCCAACATTAAGTGCTGCAAACCTTTCAGAGGACAAGTTGTGAGTTTAAATTGATCCTGATAAATCAATGAAATGGTCAGAAGTCTTTAAAATGAAATTCAACACAGTAAAGTAGAAAAACTACACATGTAAAGAAAAATATATCAAAATATACAGTGACAATAGCAAACAGGCTGAAAAAAAATACAAATCTGGGATATGGAGGCCTGGAAGTGCATCCAAATAAGCAACTACTGCTGTTGAAAAATAAAAATAGCATTTTCTGAGATGCTAGGAAGTGTGTTGCAAGGAAAAAATGAAGTATAATTATTCGTCTTCAAAAAGTGTAGCTACAGTACTATTTCTAGTTTCAGATGATGTTGGAAAGCTGAAGAAAAACTGGAATCAGAGAGTGAAACTTCAATAGAGCACACAAAACCAGTGAAGAAAGAATTGAAAACCTAGAGGACTGGGTTTGTTTTATTTTTTAAAATAGAAGATTATGTGTCTGGAGAGGAAGGAGAAATAGTGCCTAATGAGTTTGTAACAGTCTTCCAAAGTGAAAATTTTTCTTGTAAGAAAGCTAGTGGTTTTCTGTCTTCAAAGGTCCGATTATCAGAATAAGAAGTTTTAAGGTTTATTTTCAGAAACTATGGTTTATCTTCAGCATTAGGAAAAACTCTGGGAGGATATTTTCTGGGAGTCAAAAGTTGGCCCACATGATCTCTCTTTATTCCTGTCTTTCTAGGAGTGCTTTGGATTTGAAATTTTTGCAGTATGTCCATTTATCATTAAAATAAAATGTAAAATAGTGAAAATATACACATCTTTTATTTACATACACGGTCATAAGGGCTACCAACATATATACACATATTCTCTGCAATTCTTAGGCAAACTGCTAAAACAGATTGAGTTTCAAAACTTTTAGAATAATTTTTATAAAATCCACCAAAGCATGGAGTTGTTTCACACTTTTCATGAGATTTTACTCCACGATGTACTTTCAGTGGAAAATAGAAAAGAAATACATTTAAAAATGTCAGAGTAAATTGCGGTAATCTCTTTTTTATGCCTATTGTTGCAGATTTTAAAATTTTCTAATAGTTACTTTCATCTTGACAATCCATGAAATGTCAGTAAAAATATCTCAGAAATAAGGACTGTGAAACAAAGTTCTCTTTAAAAAAATCTTGTGCCAAAAAAAAAAAAAAAAAAAAGCTTTTAAAAATCACAAAGCAGGAAAGATAATGGAAGTTTTCCTTCCATTACAGATTAAGCAACTCAAACACGCATCAATTCAAAATCAATTAAAAAAAAAAAAAGCAAAACCCTATTGCAGATCTCCAGTACTTGCATAGACTATTGTCTATTTTATATCACTCTTTGGATGTGGGATTTAGTGTCAGGGGCACAGTTTAAGGGAAATAATTCCTGTGTTCAAGCCTCTTTCCAGTGAGCTCAGTATGGCAAGGAGCATATAATTATGCTAAAATTGGAAGAGAACAGGTACAATTATGACATCTCAAAGGACCAACATATGATTCTTAATTCATCTCTGCTTAAGGGGTGAGACATCTGCACCTGCATATAGCTGGTGTAGACATTTGCTCGTCTCAGCTCCAGGCTCCGTTTCCCTACTTCCTTTCCCTTAGGGTGCAGTGTCTGATCTTGCTGGTCCCTGGTACATATGCTTTAAGCAAGGATAATTCTGAAGTTAAAGCTCAGGTTGATCAGTTCTGTTTCCCAGTCTCTCAGGGAAACCTGCTACAGTGCTTAGGAAGTTTTGTGGTGATTTTTTTTGTTTATTTATTTATTTATTTATTTTTCTCTAATGGAACCCCCCTTGTTGCAACATATTGACCTTTCTTTTTTTGTTGTGTGATCATTGGGACTTCCTTGAGGAACTTGCCTCCAAGATCTCGTAGTTATTCTTGATCATTTTAAGAGCTTCTTTTGTGTTAGCTGTGTGCCCTAAAGCTGAAGTCAGAAGTTTATCTCCCTTGTCAACCTACCACTCTGTTTCACTGTTTTAATAGAGAAGCGTAGATGTACCCAGGAACTGGCTAAACCTAGGGTGAGTCAGAGACCTTAGGAGAGATGGCCTGATATTGCATTTCTGGATTTGTGCAGGATCTGATGCTATTTTTTTCCCAGCTAAATCACAATAAATAGCACTTTCCCTGAGGGAAGAATGGGGTTTTGAAGCTGAAATGGGAGCAGGAGAATGAATGATGGGTGAATGGAAAAACTTAGTCTTCCCTCAGGCTTATATGCTACATAAATTTACTTGAATGGGCTTGGCAAAATCCAGTTTATTTCACATACCTTGGTTCTTGAGTCTTTAGAAGCTAATTTTCTCTATGAAGTCCTCTTTTTCTCTGCCAAGTATATTTATAAAACAACATCTTGTTCTTAGTCTTAGCAGTACTCACATACCATTTCACAAGTTGTCAAAAGCTAAGTCAAGCACTAAGAAAACCCAAACTCACATAATTAAGTTAAACTCAGAACAAATGTTGTCAGGTCTGCATTTAGACTGAAGTTTGCTACCTCCTTCAGATACCAAGGGCCTGAAAACTTACTCTTTTCTCAATTATATTAGCTGGTCTAAAAATAAATAGTATATATTTTTCCTTGTAAACCTTGCTTCAACAAAGAAAAAAAGTCCATGTAGAGCTTGAAATTAACCTAAGAGACAAAAGCTGAAAATTACCAGTTTTGATATCCAAAGCAGCAAAAATGAAATCTGGATAAAAGATTAGAAGGCTGCTCTGCCATTCATTTCTCCATTACCCATTCTTCTATCCAAGGCTTCACATGAGTAGTGCTTCTTGATAAAGCTAATAATTTGTAATGGTTTGGGTTTTGTGTTTTTTTTTTTAATGTGTCTGGATTTCTCTGGTTAGGGTAGGACTCAATCAAAATATGTCACTCCTTAGGCCCTGTCAATAAAAACACCAAACATACAACCCTTTGTCCTGGGTTCACCAGTAGCAGTCATGTTTCTCCTCCTTGGTAGCTGGTGCAGTGCAGTGTTTTGACTTTCGGCTCGGGAACAGAGCTGATAGAGATGTTTTGGTTTGGCCAAGGACCTTGTGAGCCTCATGCTCTGCCAGGGAGGAGGGGAAACTGGGAGGAAGCAGAGACAGGACACCTGACCCAAACTGACCAAAGAGGTATTCCATACCACAGCACGTCATGCCCAGGATGTAACTGGGAGTTAGCCGGAAGGGCTGAGGGACTGCAGGGTTGGAGGAGGTATCGGTCGGAGCTTGGTCGGGCTTGGGGGGCGAGTTATCGGTCAGCTGGTGGTGAGGTGTTGTATTCTGTTCCCTTGTTATTTCCTTTATCATTATTATCATTGGTGGTAGCAGTAGTGATTTGTGTTATACCTTAGTTACTAAACTGTTCTTATCTCAACCCGTGGGAGTTGCATTCTTTTGATTCACCTCTCCGTCCCTCCGAGAGCAGGGGGAGGGCAAGAAAGGGGGGGAAGTGAGCGAACGAATTACCTGACTGGGTTTAAACCACGACAGTTCTTTTTGGCGCCCAACGTGGGGCACGAAGGGTTGAGATAACGACAGATCTGACCAGATTAATAGTCACTCATCACAATGACGATTTATTGGCTCTCAGAGTTGTTTCTCTTGATCTCACAGCTTCAGAATGTTGTAACTTACTTAGAGCCGGTATTTGCTGTGTTAGTGTTTATCAAGTGTGGGGCCTGGGCTAAGGTTCTTGTCTCACTGTGCTTTATGGCAATGGCTTGTAACACGGGTGGGCTCCAGCAGCAGGGCGGGACGGACGTGGCCGTGGACTGGCCGTCCGGCTGCTCTTCACCGTCCTGGCCCTCGCCCTACTCTCCATCTTCGTGAGGCTGCGGGGAGCCGAGGGGGAGCGGCCCCGGGAGCCGGCGGCTGCTGAAGCGGCCCGGGAGAGCGGCCCCGGGGACCAAGCGGCGGCGGGACCAGGGCCGGAGGCCGCGAGGGGACGGCTGCCAGTGGAGGAGGTCGGGGCGGTCGAGGAGCAGAAGGAAGCGGCTGCTGAGCAGAGGGAGAAGGCGGTGGAGGAGCCGAGCCCCGCGGCCGAGCCGAGCCCCGCGGAGGAGCCCAGCCCCGCGACGGCCGAGAGCGTTTCCCGGAAGCCGCCCGCCGAGCCCCAGGAGGACGCAGGAGACCACGCAGCATTTCCCAGCAAGGCAGAGGAGGAAGAGCTGGACTCAGGAAAAGAGCAGCTGGTGGTGGGAGAGCCGGCAAGCACAGCAGCTACACCAGCCCCAGTGACAAGTACAGCAGCATCAACTGAGAGTTCTGAAGGTTTTAAATGGCCTTTGGGTATCCTTGGGACCTGCCTGCTGATTGTGATGGGGATCAGCATGTTGGCACACACACAGGCTGTGTTCTACCCACAACCATTTTGTCTGATCTGAAAAGTTAAGCAGAGTCAGGTTTGGGTCTTGTCTGGGGTTAGACGACGATATGGGGGGACCAAGAGGTTTTCCCCAAAGCTGGACAGTCATGAGTGGCAGGGTGTGTGGGACAGTATGGGCAAGTATCTAGTCCACTGGGCCCCTCCAGTGCTTTGGAAGCATCGGAGATGGAAGGCAGTTGTATGGAGTCCCCAGCAGCAAGCTGCAGAAACTGCTGAAGGGGACAGTGAATTATTTTGAGCCTGGTGGGCCCATGGCACTTCAGGCCATCACAGCAGAGATGCAACATAGAGATGGACTCATGATCGAGGGGTGAACTTAGCAATGGACACTATTGCCCAGGTTATTCACGAGTGTGAACACTGCACACAGTCTCTCCTGCTCTGGAAGACTGTTACAAGAGATGGAGCCTGACATGGAGCAGATGGACGCAGCGGCTTTATAGGGACTGGTCCATGCACTAAGATAAGAGTGCACTGAGATAAGAGTGATGGTATATTGAAAATGTGGGATCTGAGCATGACGTGAATGGTATGGAATAAGGGGTGGATAATGTCCTGGGTTCAGCAGTAGCAGTCATGTTTCTCCTCCTTGGTAGCTGGTGCAGTGCAGTGTTTTGACTTTCGGCTCGGGAACAGAGCTGATAGAGATGTTTTGGTTTGGCCAAGGACCTTGTGAGCCTCATGCTCTGCCAGGGAGGAGATGAAACTGGGAGGAAGCAGAGACAGGACACCTGACCCAAACTGACCAAAGAGGTATTCCATACCACAGCACGTCATGCCCAGGATGTAACTGGGAGTTAGCCGGAAGGGCTGGGGGACTGCAGGGTTGGAGGAGGTATCAGTCGGAGCTTGGTCGGGCTTGGGGGGCAAGTTATCGGTCAGCGGGTGGTGAGGTGTTGTATTCTGTTCCCTTGTTATTTCCTTTATCATTATTATCATTGGTGGTAGCAGTAGTGATTTGTGTTATACCTTAGTTACTAAACTGTTCTTATCTCAACCCATGGGAGTTGCATTCTTTTGATTCTCCTCTCCGTCCCTCCGAAAGCAGGGGGAGGGCAAGAAAGGGGGGGAAGTGAGCGAACGAATTACCTGACTGGGTTTAAACCACGACACCCTTCTTGTAAACCTTTTCCTAAAAATCATTCAGTATAAATAGAACTGGGTTTCTGGCCAATATTTATCTACTATTCAGTACATAACAGTGATGGGTCAGATTTCTAGTTTATGACATAAAAGCAAGTTTGTTTCATGAGAGCACAGCTCCACTACTTTTTACTGGTGGCTGGAACCTAACGGCACCGGCAAATGAGTAAAAACATTTTATGCTTTTTCAATACAAGAAGCATGGACAAATTCCTGTGCAAAGGAGAGCTGTCTTGATACCTGGTGTAAATTGTCATTAATTAGATCACTGTTGAAAGCTAATTTTCTTTCAGCAGTGCAGAGGTACCTGCTCTGACCCTGGCTTTTTTTCACTAACATTCTTGTGGGTAACAGGCTTGCTTACCCACAGGGGAAATTATAGGGTAAATGATTCCACTGAAAAATAACCTCTTTGGTTTTGTATAATTTTTTTTTAGCTATGTCTATTTGCTCAGCAAATGCAGAAACGGAAACATTTGTGCTGTACACAGTAAGAGAAGACAAGACACAGACAGGTCCTGAGGAGTATGACCTGCCAGAGGACTGCTGTGGAAGACTGCTTAAACTAGCTGACTACCTATTTGGTATTTGAAATTAAAAGACCTCTTCTAGATCTTTTTAAAGGCTGACATCTGGCTAAATCTTTCAAGAAAGTCTTTTTCCTTTTCATTTTTTTCTTTTAAAAATTAAAGATTATTGTGCATGAAAATATCAGATTATTGTAATAAAAAATGGTTTCACTATAGATTGATATTTAAAACTAGACTTAGGACCATAACTCTTTGCAGTTATACTCTTACCAGAAAGACTATATACTTTTTTATATTTACAAGATTTTTCCCTTGTGAGCAGAAGAGCAGAGACTACTCATGTTTTCACAGCACATTGTCAATAAGTTAACTGCATTGTGTGAATATTGTATCAAAATCTATGGTGGAACACTCAAAAAATGTTCGGAAATGAATGCTATGTTTTCTAGCATTTCTGTTTCTCCATCATGACAACACTAGTCACCCAGATAGAGAATAAGTTTCAGTTAACAGAAGAGTCTTATAAAGTGTCTCATTTCTCTGAAGATACTTAATTGTATAGCAGTGATTATGATGAATTTATGTACATCTTATATTTTTCAGTGATTTTCCACTAAAGCCCTCTTTAAGTTTTAGTATTGACACTGTTCCTGTGACCCCTCTTACTGCTTCACAGAGGAATTTGTACTCTCAGTTCTGCAGTACTCCAAATTTATATCCAGCCAATTAAAAAAAAAAAAAAATTTAGGGAGTAGAAATTAAAAATTAAATACAGAATAAAAAACACAAACAAGCTCCTGAGTTTTAGTTTTTGGGGGGGTTTTAATGCATTTTTCATTCTATTAATTTCTAAGAAACCAGAATTTTTATGGCTAAATTCATTAGGACTACCTCTTTCTTTTGTCATCATTTATTGCTCATCACCATAGCACCATCTGCTACAGTAGTAACTGAAACCTTGGCTTGCAATGGGACATTTCCAATTGCAGCAGGGATACACACTAAAACAAAAAGTCATTTAATTCAGCTGCAAAACGGATGAATTAGCAAATCACTGGTGACACATCAACCTCCCTTCTGTCTTGGAAACTAAACTACAGAGGGTGTATATAATACAAAATAGTAAATGAATATCAAACCCCCAACAACTTAATATAAAGGCAGAGGTAGTTTTAGATATGTGGAATTATTTGTAACAAGTACTATAAGAAATACTCATAAACTGTTCTTAAAAAAATACATGTCTCCTATAATGTTACTCTACTGGCACTCTGACTAGGTATAATATTTCACTGTAAAGCTCCAGGGAATTCTAAGACATTTCACTTTATTAATATAGGGCATATAAGGTTCTCATATATGGAATTTCTTGATTCTCCAGGGCCAAGGAAGGATCAAGGTAATCCCCATCTGTAAATCAGTGGTATTAATAATTTATTAAATTTTATGCTATGTAATATTAAGACCAGCATTATTTGCATATTTTAATGATGTATCATGAAATCTGCACTGATGATATTCTGTCACATGTTTTAAATCCACCAGAACTCTATCCATAAAACATACAATGTATAGGTATGAAGTCTGAGTTAATTTCATTAACTAAAGTTTGGGATGATGGAGCTCTTTCCACATTCAGAGGTTTTTAGGTGTTGTGCCTTAACTAATCTATCTCTTTGATCCACAGAAAAGTTAAGCAAAAGATTTAATCGTTATTCAAAAGGAATAATCTCATCTGTCTCTATCTAAAAAGTTATCATCTGCTTAGACTGCAAAATGTTTAGACCAAGACTGTCTCTGCTTTGTTCAGTTCCCATATTCCAGTGAAAATTCTTTTCTTTTTACTACTTCTGCCGGTGATATCCAAACTAACACTACCCAGACTGACAATTATGAATTAGCCTAATCAAAACACAGTTCTCATGTGAATATCTGAGTTCACAACTTGTCAGAAGCTGAATTTAACAATCCCGTCTGAGTCTACAAGATGTCCCTCTGTGCTGGTGTAGGCCAACCAAGCTGTGCACACAGAATATGGGGGTTCCTGCAGAAATTACTGACAATTCTTTGTCCACTCTACAGCAACAGGATGTTAATGCTGTACCTGGCTGATAAGAACAAGTAGACCTTGAGGCATGTGTCCCAAGTCATCATCAGCTTAAGTGTGCCTTGATGGGAGAAAAAGCCTTGGTGGGAGAGAAAGGTGACAATCCAAGATACCAAAGTGTCATCAACAGAACTACTTGATGGAAAGGAGACCAGGGAACTATACTTTCCTCAAGTCTATGTGCCAGTGTAAAATATGTAAATAGCTTCATCTGATCTTTCAATTGTGAAAGAATATTTACTTATGAAAAACTGCAGCTAGCACCAGGTTGCAGTGTTAGTCTCAGTAGATATAGATCTCACTTCAATTTGATTTATAGCACATTGAATTGGGAGCAATTTCTCTAAAGCAAGTAAAGACTTTGAGCCATGCCAAACCTAGCAAGCAAGTCCTGGCATAAATGCTATAAAATTCTTGTAATATTTGATTGGTGTACAGCGTGTGGATCGCAAGTTACCATTTTTATTCCAGGCTTTAGAAGGACAGGCAGTGAAATTGCTGCCTCATTTGCATCATGCCTTGGCATAAAGCCATAATTCAAAAGACTTTTACATTTCTTTTTTCTGTGTATATTTGCTATTTCTATTTGAATTCTTGGTTAAAGTTTTCAGTACCTTCTGTATATTGTGCCAACACACGTGAAATCATTACTTACAGCTGTCTTGAATGATCTCCTGTATTTGTATATCTTTGCATGCTAATGGTGTTGTTACACAACTGGCATCCTTAAACTTTGCTTTTTAGAAACAAAGAAAAAACAAAAAAAAAAAAAACAAACCAGAAACCACAAACACCAAGATTCACATTACTCATCAAGCAGTACTTCAATGCCAAAAAAATGCAGATACAGATTTGAACATATTCCAGGGAATACTGTTTAGGAGAAACCTTCCTTGCAATGTAATGAGTATGTAACAGCATGTCCTGGGTTTAGCAGTAGCAGTCATGTTTCTCCTTTGTGGTAGCTGGTGCAGTGCTGTTTTGACTTCCAGCCTGAGAACAGTGCTGGTGATACCAATGTTTTCGGTTGTTGCTAAGTGATGTTTACCCTGACCAAGGACTTTGTGAGGCTCATGCTCTGCCAGGGAGGAGGGGAAGCTGTGAGGAAGCAGAGATGGGGCACCTGACCCGGGCTAGCCAGGGAAGTATTCCATACCACAGCACGTCATGCCTGGGGTGGGGGGTAACTGGGAGTTACCCGGAAGGACACGGGCTTCCGGGGGGGACTCGTTTCTTGGCCGGTGGTATCGTATTCTCTTCCCTTGTTATTTTCCCTTATCATTGTTGTAGTTGATAGTAGCGGTGGTGATTTGTGTTGTACATTGGTTGCTGGACTGTTCTTGTCTCAACCCGTTGCACTCTTTCGATCCTCCTCCCCATTCCTCCGGGAGCGGAGAAGGGGAGAGCCCCGGTGGGGGGGGGGGTGGCCCTCGATTGTTGTCAGCTCGGCACCACCCACTGGGAGTGAGTGAACAAGTTGCCTGACTGGGTTTAAACCACGACACAGCACATCTACAATATATCATAACAAATGAAAGCATTCAGATCCCAGTGAAAAGATGCCATAATTCTATGACTGATTTTCAAATTACTTTGATGGCTGTAAAATTTTTTATTTAATTCTTTGTTTCAGAAGAGGTCCTGAAAATGAAAACATGGTTTGAATTTCTTGTACTTTAAGTTATTGAATAAACATATTTAATCCAAGAAATACAAATTCTAAATATTTACATTGTTTTCACAGAATAAGGTGGATTCTCAGACTTCCTTCACTTCTTCTGTCTTTTTTTTTCTTGTAGAGTGATATAAAGAAAACCCCAATAAACATAATATTCTCCTTTTTAAATCCTTCTTGCCTGCTCTGATTTAAAGCATTCCATGACTTCATCAGCTGCAACTGTTATATGTGGTACGTGACTGCCTGAATACAGTAGTTAACAGCTGTAGGCTACTTTCAAATTAAAAGTAACAAGAGTTATTTTTTTTTGCAACATATTCCCCAAAGCATTTATTAAAGGGGAAAAGTATTTAATTTACACTGATACTGGCATCTAGTATTGCTATATCTATTGGATTTTGTAGATCATAAAATCCTTTCCTCCTCCTGATTTTTCTAAGACTTTTTTCTCAGCTTCATAAATTCCTGTAAGTTGCTCGACAGATTTTGTAAATACCTGCTATTTTTAATTATAATTTTTTATTTCTGCAATCCTTTAGAGATTCACTCTGGAACCAGGGCTAATGAAGTGTCTATAAACAGAACACTATTGAAAACACAGACATAGTCTTAAACATCTTAAAATCAAAGACATCAGTTTTGTAGACTTATTCATGCTTTTAGCTTTGTATGTCAAACCTATGCTATAATGGTCTGTGAACACAGTTATGTCAGTTAGGAAATGGAGGGGAAACATCTCACTCCCACGTAACACATGCCAGAAAAGCTTACTGTAGGCTCAGCTGTCCTGACAGAACTCAATATATGTCATGGGAGGACCTGTTACATTTACGCAGATAGAAAACTCTCCTGTCAGTTGCTGTCGAATTTCCATTTGAACATGTTGGAAACATGCTCTTAATTACACTTTTACTTTCAATTAGTAAAACTGTAAAAATGATATTGATGTTGATATTTCACAGCAAAAGGAAAATTCTCTTATCTTTAAAGTTTGATTTTACTTCTGATATTTTTCTTTGCCATGAGAATACTCCATATCCATTCTATTAAAAATAAGTCCCTTAAAATGGCATTACAGTTATTTTAACAAAGTAACAATTTTCATAATTTTCAATGCAATTTTCACACACTGATCAACATCAGTATGACAGTAATCATTAACTGCACACTGCACTTTCACATATTTCTATCTAAAATAAAAATTGGGTTGTTTTGGTTTTGTTGTTTTTTGGGTTTTTTTTTGATGGAAAACCATCAAGGCCAGGGTATTTGTTTGCAGATAGTCCATTTCAAATATTACAAATACCTATAAGTGCCTAAAAATACACAGTAATTTTGGAATAAAAATTCTGCCCTCAGAAGTAGTTTAGAAATAATTTCCAAGTAAAACTAGTACTTGATTAACAGACAATTGCTGAAATTAAGACCAAAGCTAAATGACTATATTAACTACTGTATTCCTAATGTTACCAAGCAAGAGTCGTTCTTGCACAAAGAGCTCTTCACACCTTCTGTGTATCCTAACCCTTCCAGTAAGTAACACTTTTGCAAGTCAGCAATTTTATTTACCTGTTTTGACGGTTAGTGACTGGCCTGTCTGTGTAGCTTCCTATTGTCATACATTCATAGACCTTGAGGATCAACCTGTGAAATACTAGAATACAAACAGGAAGCATTTTATGTGTTTTTAATTTACATTCACATACATATATATGTATACATATATGTCTCCATACTTCCTGGGAAATAAGATATAACATCGTATGCATACAGCAATCTTCATATGTGATGATTTGGAAGGGAAAACTGTGAAAGCCCCAAACACCTGTAGAATCTCACCCCAGCTTTGGAGTAACTCTGAAATAAACTCTCTCTTCTACATATGTATTTCTGCTTGTTTAGACTTTGTGACTTAGTATGGTACTTTCAATTTTGTGTCTGTAGCCAGCTGTCAGATATGCTGCAGACAGTTGATCTCATTAATAAAGTCAACACTGAAGAATGGAACTAGCAAGACACTCAAGTACTATTTTTCCTATGGAACAAAAGCAGATAGACTCTGAGAATCCCTCACAATCTTAATACTTTCAAATAAATTGAAAGAAACTTTCAAGCCCATGTTTTCTTAAGTATTTATCTGTAAAGTAAAATGGTCTTTGGTTAAATTTTTCTAGTACAGGTGTTTAGTTTTCTGGAAATGTAATAAATATGGACATCTGCATATAATAACGGATTAGCAGGATCAAATTTTCTCATACAAAGAGACTCATTTTTGAAAAATGTTTTGCCTGCATATCATTGAACAAGTCAATGGATTTTGCTTCAGATTTCTTTATTTTACTTTCTATATATTTGCATTGGAAAAGGTTATGTATCTCTGTATCAATCTATGGTTTCAGCCTTTCACCACATATTCTTAAATGTTTGCACTGCAAACCAAAACCGGAAAAGATCTCTAGGTCTTTCACTAGTAGAGGAAGAGGCTAGCCACACATTTAAGAATCCAAGCTTTTTACAAATCCTGGGCAAGAATAAGTCAAACGGTGTTTCTGAGATGGTATTTCAACCCATCTTGATCTTCCTGTTTCCACTATATATACTGAAGAACTCTGTAACAGTAGCCTACATGAGGCCCACCATAATAGTCTGTTACCCGCTGTGGTTGTTGTGGCTTTTGGTTTTGATTCAGAGCTGGGGTTGGGGTGGTTTTTTTTTGAGTAATTTTTCATGATAGCTTCTGTTTTAAGCAGCTTTACTACAGTGACAGGGTGCCCTGGTGGTGCCCTGGAGATTTTGTTTGTCAGTGAGATAAAATAGTAACCTGCTAAGTATCTGCTTGCTCAGTGATTTGAGCTGTATGGTAGCTGTCCTGAAATTGTCCTGGTTGCTTGCAGTCCAATAGCACTGCCTGCAATTGCTGTTGTTACTGCTGCCATTATTTCTATAAGGTGAAGCTCTCCCTGATGTGGAGGATAGCACAAGGTCAATTTATTTAAGAAATCCTGGATCAGCCTTTTCTGATGCTGTTAAGAGAGACTTAAACTGTGCACAACTCTTGTGCTGTGTCCTTACATAGAATTGAATGTAGCCCATGTTAGGAACTTTCTAGCATTTTAAACCTACAAAAAATCTGCAAAACTCTGCTATTTTCTTTTATTATTATTATTAATAGTGGACTGAAATACCAAACTTATAAACAGCAAGTAGAGAAGTAAGGTTCTCCTAACCATACCTGTGGCAAATGCTAACACAGGCTCTTTCCTTCACTTTGTCCAATCTCCCTATTCTATGAGACATTCTGTTGAAAACATGTTTTCTGTATTTAATGAGTGCATAATTTATTCTGTGTATCTATCCTCTTTTAAAAACAAGCAATAGCCTACATGTGCAAAATCTTAATAAGTCAATGGCACTGGGTTTAATACATCTGAAGTGCAAAATATATTTTATGTGTTTAGTTTCTATTTGTTTTCTTTACTGAGGAACACTCAGAAGCAGTATGGCATTGAACAAATACCAAAAAGAATGTCCGCATAAAACATTTTTTTAATCATCTATATTTTTTAACTTCTTTAGTATGAAAATGACCAAAATGTATTACCAGAAATGTAGCTATTTTCTTTAAGATTCTAGTGCCCGCCTTCAATTAATATTAATTAAATAATTCAATTTTCCTGCATGACATCCTTGCCTCTAAGTTGGAGAGAAATCAGTTTGATAGATGAACCACTCAACGGATAAAGAACTGGCTGGATGGCCACATGCAAAGAGTTGTGGTCAATGGCTCAATGTCCAGCTGGAGACCAGTAATGAGTGGTGTCCCTCAGAGATCAGTGTTGGGACCAATCTTGTTCAACATCTTTGTCAGTGACATGGACAGTGGGATTGAGTGTGCCCTCAGCAAGTTTGCCAATGACACCAAGCTGTGTGGTTCTATTGATATGCTGAGGGAAGGAATGCCATCCAGAGGGACCTCGACACGCTTGTGAGGTGGGCTGATGCCAGCCTTGTGGAGTTTAGCCATGCCAAGTGCAAGGTCCTACACCTGGGTCAGAGCAATCCCAGGCACAGCTACAGGTTGGGCAGAGAAGAGATTCAGAGCAGCCCTGCGGAGAAAGACTTGGGGGTGTTGGTCAATGACAAACTTAACATGAGGCAGCAGTGTGCGCTTGCAGGCCAGAAAGCCAACCATTTCCTAGGCTGCATGAAAAGGAGTATGACCAACAGGTCGAAGGTGGTGATCCTGACCCTCTACTCTGCTCTCGTGAGACTTCACTTGGAGTATTGTGTACGATTCTGATGTCCTCAACATCAAAAGGACATGGAACTGTTGGAAGAAGTCCAGAGGAGGGCCACGAGGATGATCAGGGGACTGGAGCATCTCCTGTATGAAGACAGGCTGAGGAAGTTGGGGCTGTTCAGCCTGGAGAAGAGAAGGCTGCGTGAAGACCTCATAGCAGCCTTCCAGTATCTGAATGGGGCCTATAGGGATGCTGGGGAGGGACTCTTCATTAGAGACTGATTTGATAGGACAAGGGGTAATGGGTTAAAACTTAAACAGGGGAAGTTTAGATTGGATATAAGGAAGAAATTCTTTCCTGTTAGGGTGGTGAGGCACTGGAATGGGCTACCCAGGGAAGTTGTGAATACTCCATTGCTGGCAGTGTTCAAGGATAGGTTGAACGAGGCCTTGGGTGAGATGGTTTAGTGTGAGGTGTCCCTGCCCATGGCAGGGGGATTGGAACTAGATGATCTTAAGGTCCTTTCCAACCCTAACTATTCTATGATTCTATGATTCTATATAGAGCGTTAGTAAGTTGTAAAAAGGATGCATTACTTTTCACCTTGTTCAAAAAAATTTAACAGAAAAAATCAGAACAAAATACTCTGAAGTCTCTCCCTCTCACACACATACATGTGCTTGCAAAACCACAGACATATGTATGTGTGTTGCTTTCACCAGGCTTCTCACCTGTGTAAAAAAAAAGCCCCACACTTAAAAAGTAAATGTGTTGATCCGAATCATTCGTGTGCACTCCAAAATTATTAAAGGGCTCAGAGCTAATTTGTTTTCCTATGTCTTTAAATACATTCACAATTACCATAATTTGTTTGCTTGTTTCTTTCTTTCTTTCTCTTTCTCTTTCTCTTTCTCTTTCTCTTTCTTTCTCTTTCTCTCTCTCTTTCTCTCTCTTTCTCTCTTTCTCTCTTTCTCTCTCTTTCCCTCTCTTTCTCTCTCTCTCTTTCTCTTTCTCTCTCTCTTTCTCTCTCTCTCTTTCTCTCTTTCTCTCTTTCTCTCTTCCTTCCTTCCAAACTGATTTATTTTAGCCAATATAAACATTAACCAGAATAAATACTTGTTTCTAATTCTTGTCTACATAATTGCTTAGCATTTAAATGTTACCTGAATATACAATGTTGTACGAATAAACTTACTTATGCCCCTGTAAAATTTTGTCGTTCATGTAGTTATTTGGTGAAATGCTTAATAGCCAATTAGAAATCTATTTCTCTGCTAGTTAAAGTCCATAATTCATTGGATGTGATATTATAATTGCTTATTTATTATCTCAAACATTTCACATCATTGCATTGAGGAAATGATTCAGAAGAGTTTTCCAATTATAAATAAACTTAATTGCTTGGAAAACATACTGTCTCTTACAATCTCATAGAAACTGGCTTTGGGAGCAAAGGTGACACTACTTAAAGTTCTGCAGCTCATAATTTAGTAGTTTAAATGCACAGTTAAAACTTTATAGAGATGCATCAAGGCCAATGATGCTATTCATACCCATAGATGCAGCATTTGAAGCCTAAATCAAGGGTATGGAGATGACTTCCCCTTAAACAGGGGAAGTTTAGATTGGATATAAGAAGGAAATTCTTTCCGGTTAGGGTGGTGAGGCACTGGAATAGGTTGCCCAGGGAGGTTGTGAATGCTCCATCCCTGGCAGTGTTCAAGACCAGGTTGGATGAGGCCTTGGGTGATATGATTTAGCGTAAGGTGTCCCTGCCCATGGCAGGGGGGTTAGAACTAGATGATCTTAAGGTTCTTTCCAACCTTAACGATTCTATGATTCTATGATCAGACAGAGACTGTGATTTGCCTTGGGCTACAGTTTCCGCCTCACTGACAAACAAGGGGTTTCTTACTCTAGAAACTTTAGCAGACTAAAGGGACAGCAAGAAGCAGTTTAGCCATTTTTCTTTTCCTTGTTCTTGCTCTAGAGACTTATTAGCCACCAGAAAAGTACTTGATTGTACTTACCCTCTGGAGACTGATGTCTTCTATAAATGTCTCTCAACAAAATGTGTATGAAGAAACTTTGGAAAATGAGATCTCTACCAAGATTTTCCTTGCTAGCTTAAAAATATGTGTTAAAGGAGCT
The DNA here is from genome assembly GCF_033815535.1 of Pezoporus flaviventris. Lineage (NCBI taxonomy): Eukaryota > Metazoa > Chordata > Aves > Psittaciformes > Psittacidae > Pezoporus > Pezoporus flaviventris. The sequence goes on from NW_026892579.1 coordinate 15,861,668, forward strand.
CCAGAACTGTTACTGTCAAAAAGATAAGTGATAAGGTAAAAAATATTGCTTTTTTTTACTCTGCAATTTCTGTGATGGTTTGAGACTTGTATCATGACTATTTGATAACCCTAGCCAGTTGGTCAATTTACCATGGTCTGATATTTATATGATGAACACTGTAGTAAGGTGGTTTGTTTTAAAAACAGAAGGCCTGCCAATGCTGAAATATGTCCCAAAGAGACCTTCCTTCTTTGTCTCTTTTAGGAGAATGAAAAGCAGTTTACTCTGACGGATGGAGATATCATCAAAATTTGATTCTTAGTTCCTGCTTCAAGTTTCTCAAATCTGGAACTGTTAAAAAAACACTTTGAAAATCAACCATTTCTAAAAGCTATTAAACTGGGCTATTTGCAAACACAATCACAAAACAATCCAAACAAAATAATCTCCCAGTTTGGAGAAGTTTTGGTTCTTCAGAGATGTAAATGAAACAAGAATACTAATGCACAGACACAATGGCAATCTGGCAAATGGTTGTCTAAATTTCTTAACACTCTTCAATGGCAGAAAACTTGTGGTGAGTCTTTCCTTAACTAACTCTGACCTTATACCCTATAAATGAGATCATAATCTAAAATAAGGCATATAAAAAGTATCTACCTGAGGAACTCCATCAAAATTTGGGGTATACTTTCAAAATTTGTAAATGAATGAACTTTTTAGAAAGAATTTTCTCTTGGACAGTTTCCCTACATTTAATATTTCAGTGCCCCCACCTCATCTCTGCATTATAACTGTAAATAGAAAAAAACATAGAATCATAGAACTGTTTAAGTTGAAAAAGACCTTTAAAATTATCAAGTCCAAACATTAACCTAGCACTGCCAAATCCACCACTAAATCATGTGCATGAGTGACACATCTACATATCTTTTAAATACTTACAGAGACAGTGAATCCATCTCTTCCATGGGCAGCCTGTTCCACTGCTTGGCAGCACTTTCAGTCCTAAGATCCCACCTAAATCTTTCCTGGCAAAAACTGGGGTCATTTCCACTTGTTCTACCACTGTTATTCTGGAGAAGAGACCGACACCAACTTCATTACAACATCCTTTCAGACAGCTGAAGAGAGCAGTAAGGTCTCCCCTGAGCCTCCTTTTCTCCAGGCTAAAAAAACGCATATGATGAGAGAGAACACAATTATTAACCACGAAAAAGCAGCAGCCCTCTTCCCTTAAATAATCCTGAGGTATCCAAAGAGGAAGTACATGTATATTGTAAAAATGTAGCAACATCTTACAGTATTTTCTTGTTTGCCACTTTTTGTGTAATCACTCTATCTTTTCCAATACAAAATACCCGCTTGTGAGTTTTTTTTTCCAGTGTTCACTAAAACAAGCTTTATAAGACATCACAACTGATATGACTGTGCAAGTACAGTTCACTTATAACTTCAGAGCAGAAAGGTCATAAAGAGATCACAACTCAAAAGCATGTCATACAGATGAGACAGGTAGAAATAGGGTCCTATTGTTATAAAACCTGCATATTGAACATGGAGAGTATGCTTTGACATTTAAAAAAATTGTTTCTATTCTTCTTTACCATGCATACTTAACTTAGCTCAGTTTCAAGACTACATAATTTATTATTTTCCAGTGATAATAGCAGAATGGTGAACATAAAGAGTATTCAAAGGAGCAGAAATGTGGAAGGTAAGATTACAGCCTCGACACATATCTTTAGAAGCTGATGCTGTTCTGATTTTAGGCAGAAAATTAGAATTAACAAGTTACATACACACACACAAAAAAGGAAATTTATAAAAATTATCAAATTATTCAAAGCACAGAGCAATAACAGAATGTACTTAAGTCAGACTGAAGTTCTAGCCACTAAGGATGCAATACAGACATATTCTAGGTATGTACTTGAGACCACAAGGTAATGTCTTGTGTATTTTGCTTAACATTTGCCCAATTGAATAATTACAGAAGTAGATATTATTTCATCTTTCATGTCTTTCCTCTCAAAAGTTCTCTGCAGTTGTCACTCAATATGGCAGAATAGACAATTTCTGCTCTCAAAGTGAATAACAAAAACTCAAAAAAAGAAGAAATTACAAATCACATCTTCTGAAAAGCTTTGGAGTCTAACTTTTTTTGTCATAAGCAGTGAATAAAGTTACAATGCAACTCTAACAATCGAAATTCTGGTACTGGGCATATTGGTAAATCTACTGTTCTTAAATGAGGAATATTCATAGAATCATAGAATAATTAAGGTTGGAAAGGACCTTAAGATCATCTAGTTCCAAACTCCCTGCCATGGGCAGGGACAACTTTTGACGCAGCCCAGGATAGAGTGGCTTTCTGGGCTGCAAGCACACACTGCCTGCTCATGTTTACTTTCTCATCAACCAACACCCCCAAGACTTTCTCCGCAGGGCTGCTCTGAATCTCTTCTTTGCCCAACCTGTAGCTGTGTCTGGGATTGCTCTGACCCAGGTGTAGGACCTTGCACTTGGCATGGTTAAACCTCATGTGGTTGGCATCAGCCCACCTGACAAGAGTGTTGAGGTCCCTCTGGATGGCATTCCTTCCCTCAGCGTATCAACCGAACCACACAGCTTGGTGTCATCGGCAAACTTGCTGAGGGCGCACTCAATCCCACTGTCCATGTCAGCGACGAAGATGTTAAACAAGACCGGTCCCAACACAGATACCTGAGCGACGCCACTCGTTACTGGTCTCCAGCCGGACATTGAGCCATTGACCACAACTCTCTGCGTGCGGCCATCCAGCCAGTTCTTTATCCACTGAGTGGTCCATCTATCAAATTGATGTCACTCCAATTTAGAGACAAGGATGTCCTGTGGGACAGTGTCGAACGCTTTGCACAAGTCCAGGTAGATGACATCAACTGCTCTACCCCTGTCCATCAGTTCTGTAGCCCCATCATAGAAGGCCACCCAATTGGTCAGGCAGGATTTCCCCTTAGTGAAGCCATGCTTGCTGTCACCAAGCACCTTGTTGATTTTCATGTGCCTTAGCATGCCCATCCAGGAGAATCTCCTCCAAGATTTTGCCAGGCACAGAGGTGAGACTGACTGGTCTGTAATTCCCCAGGTCATCCATTTTCCCCTTCTTGAAAATGGGGGTTATATTTCCCTTTTCCCAGTCATTGGGAACTTTACCTGACTGCCATGATTTCTCAGATATGATGGCCAGTGGCTTAGCAACTTCATTTGCCAGCTCCTTCAGGACCTGCAGATAGATTTCATCAGGACCCATGGACTTGTGCACGTTCAGATTTTTAAGATGGTCTCGAACCAGATCCTCTCCTACAGTGGGCCCAAGGTCTTCATTCTCAGTCCCTGCCTCTGCCTTCCAAGACTTCAGTTGTGTAGTCAGAGCCTTTGCCAGTGAAGACAGAGGCAAAGAAGTCATTCAGAACCTCAGTCTTCTCCAGATCCTGTGTAGCCAGTTCTCCCGAGAGCTTCCTGAGGGGGCCTACATTCTCCCTAGTCTGTTTTTTATTTGCTAAGTACCTGTAGAATCTATTCCTGTTATCCTTAATATCCCTAGTCAAGTTTAAGTCTAACTGGGCCTTAGCTTTCCTAACCTGGTCCCTAGCTTCCGAGACAACATCCCTGTACTCTTCCCAGACCACCTGTCCTTGCTTCCACTTATTATAAGCCTCTTTGTTCCCCTCTAAGCTTCCTCAGCAGCTCCTTATCCATCCAAGGAGGTCTCCTGGCCCTCCTGCCGCACTTCTTTCTAGTTGGGATGCAACACTCCTGAGCTTGTAGCAGGTGATCCTTGAATATCAACAGTCTTGGGCCCCCCTGCCCTCTAGGGCTATATCCCATGGAACCTTACTAAGCAGGTTCCTGAAGAGGCCAAAGTCTGCTCTGTTGAAGTCCAGGACAGTGATCTTGCTGCACGCTCTTCTCACTGTCCTGAGGATCTCAAATTCAAGCATCTTGTGATCGCTGCATCCAAGGCTGCCCTGGAGTGTCGCGTTTCCAACGAGCCCTTTCCTGTTGGTGAGCACGAGGTCAAGCATGGCATCTCTCCTTGTTGGCTCCTCTATTACTTGCAGAAGGAAGTTGTCTTCCACACAACTGAGGATCCTCCTGGATTGCTTGTGCTGGGCCGTACCGTCCTTCCAACAGATGTCAGTGTGGCTGAAGTCCCCCATGAGAGCAAGGGCCTGTTAGCGTGAGGCTTTTCCTATCTGTCTATGGAGTGCTTCATCCGCAGGTTCTCCTTGATCAGGCGGCCTGTAACAGATCCCCACACTAATGTCTCCCATAGCTATAGTCCCTTTAACCCTGACCCACAAACTCTCTGTGGACTGGTCACCTGTCCCCAGACAGAGTTCCATACTCTCCAGCCTATCCCTAACGTAAAGGGCAACTCCCCCTCCCCACCTGCCAGGCCTGTCTTTTCTAAAGAGCCTGTAACCTTCCATTCCAACACTCCAGTCATAGGAGCCATCCCACCATGTTTCTGTGATGCCTATTATATCATACCCCTGTAGACGTGCACACATCTCTAATTCCTCTTGTTTGTTCCCCATGCTACGGGCATTTTTATAGAGGCATCTGAGCCGATCTCCAAATGAAGTGGGCTCATTGGCTGGAGCAGCTGGGATATCTCTACATTGCTCCGAGCATTTAGTGTAGGTTCTGGCAACTGACTGGGTGTGTTGGGATGGAATGATGCCCCCCTCCCCCAACACACCTAGTTTAAAGCCTCCTTGACCAGTCTGGCAAGCTTCCTACCAAAACTGCTCTTTCCCTTCTTTATCAGACCAGATCCACCAGCCCCCACTAAACCTGGCCTACAAACTTGGGTCCTGTGTTCAAGACACCCAAACCCCTGACTATAACACCACCCTTTTAATCATTTATTAACCTGGCTGACCATCCTTGCTTTCTTGAGTTCCTCCCCTGTATCCTGGAGAATTGATGAAATGCGAATCTGAGCTCCAGAGCCCCTAAACACCTCCCCCAGGGCTCTGCAGTCCTTCTTTATGTTACCCAGGCTACTACTATCTATATCCCTAGCACCCACATGTATCACCAGAAGTGGGTAACAGTCCATGGGACTTACTAGAGCACACAGCCTCTCTGCCACATCCCCAATCTGTGCCCCTGGTAGGCAACACACCTCCCTTGAGACGGGGTCAGGTCGACAGACGAGTGTTTCTGCCCCTTTCAAAGTAGAGTCCCCTGCTACTATGACCTGCCGCTTTTTCCTAGCAGCACCAGTAGAGATCTTCTTTACCAGGGCATCAGCCGGCTGTTTCTGGCTTGAGTGCATTTCCTCATTAGCCCCCTGCAGGACAGCAAAGCGGTTCTGCATGGGGACAGGGGATTTAGGAGGAAGCCCCTTGCTTTTGATTGTCCTTTTCCTCCTTTTTTTGGTGTAATTTTTTTTGTCAGTAATTCCCAGCTTCCCAGGTTAACGTCCTCCTTCTTTCCTTCATGAGCTAGAGGGGAAGCTTGAGGTCCCTGCACAGTTTGGGCCAGGAGTGTTATAAATGTGGCTCAAATAAATTGACGAGAGCCACCAATGAATCAAATTGGTTTATTGAGCAAGCGACAGCAAGCAAAACAGCACTGGGCGGCCAGGGAGTCTCCGCTCCACCAACGGCACACACCCCACTTCCCCAAAGTCACTGGTTTTATACTCTTCTTCATCCGATATACGTGTCACCTCCTGGCGTCCTCTGCATCTGTGTGATCTATAGGTAAGGGGTCTCATTCTGTCTCCCGGTGGGTGTGGGGAGAAAGGCTCCTTATCGCCTTCCCCATGCATCGTTTACTTTAACGGATACCCACGGTCTATAAGCAACATTTCAAAGCACCGTAATTTTCCAGTAACTATTAAGCAAGCAAGTAACTCTAAGCAAGTAACTCCTAAGCAAGCAAGATTTGATTAACAAACAGGAATTTACTCATTACAATCCCCCCTTTTTCTGTTTACCATTTTGTTCATCAAATCTTTGGAGTGCCACGTGGCTTAAAATTAAGGCGTCTTCTACTGCAGATTCCGTATCTAGTGGCTGGTATTGAGCCCTAATGGGCAGCCTCTAGCCTGCTTTTTACAATTGCAATCGCTTTGTTAAACCCACAGGGGCCAAAAGTTAGTCCCAGAATTACAAATATTAAGGGCCCTGCAATGGTAGACAGTAATGTAGTCAACCATGCAGAGTAATTAAACCATGACTCATACCAACTTTGTTGGGCTTCTCGCTCCCTTTTTCTTTTTTCTAGTCCTTCTCTTAGCTTGGTCATGGTATCTCTTACAATTCCAGTATGATCAGCATACACACAACATTCTTCCTTAAGTGCCCTCCTTGTTGCAGGAACATTAGGTCGAATCCTCTTCGATTTTGTAGCACTACTTCAGATAGCGACAGTACAGATTTTTCTAGGGCACTTATGGATTGTTCGATTCTGACTAAGTCCTCATCTACAGCCATTCTTAAGGTGTGAAATTCTTTACTTTGTTTTACTAATGAGGCTATTCCTGTACCTACTCCTGTACCTCCCAAGATCATTAAAGCAGCTATCAATGCAGTGAAACTCTCCTTTAAACAGGTCATGGTCTTGGGCAGTCTGGTGGTCATACATAAAATTTTCAGGATGGTAAAGAATTCTTGGTATTATCATTACTTGGATACAAAAATCTGAGGAATCATTAAACAATTCTAGCGACAGGCAAGGTGTTACACCTATGTTTGAGCAAACCCACTTGGCATTTTTGGCTGGTAATAACCACTTAGCTGGTTTTTTTTTTTCTGTTTAGCAGCAATTGTATTAACTTCACATAGATGTTTTTAACGTTTTGGAATTTTTCCTATACATCTGCCCTTCCCAGTGACCTGGGTCAATGTTATCCCTTGATTTTCCTTTCCCCATGTACATTCTGCTGTGTTAGAACCATTTACACGCCAAGCCTTTGTAGTAACTCCCAGTGCTTCATAAAAAGGAGGCTTTATCCCATAACAGAGCCAGCAATGTTCGGTTAGGTTGGGATTGGTGGCATTTAACAACTAGCTTTCATTAATTTCCAAAGAAAGTTGTCTCCATTACTGTCCTTAGGATTTTGAGTGTCATTTAATAAGAGAAACATTGAGTTGTTGGAAATTATCGTGTCATTTTTAACCCCCACTTTGTGTATTTTAGGAATTTCCTCTGATGGTTTTTCTGCTTACGGGTTTAGGATCTCGTGGAATTGGTTCCTTCTTTATTAAAATGAGGCCCCCACTATCGGCTTCTGGTCCCTTATATTGTACCCCCCAAGTTTTCCCCATTATCCACCCTTGGTCAAAAGGGTTCGTTACATTAATCATAAGATGTTGACAGTTCCCCAGTTCGATTCTCCCACGGGGAGCCAATACTACTCCTCCATTCCAACTTTTTTTTTTTTTTTTCCAGAGGGGTGCATCCATAAGGTCCCCATTGTACCCTTAAAAACTTGTCCGGATTCCCAGGGACCCAATCTGAGGCTACTGTTTCGCATACCCAGTAGGCACAGTAATATTCCCCGGGGTGATTACAATATCCTCTTCCTGGATTCGAACTTGGGCAGAAGTAAAATACCACACGATCTAAACACGGGCTTCTAGGTACTAGTTGACAGAGGCTAGCAGTAAAAGTGGGCCCTCCTGATGTGGTTATACTTTGGACTACTTGTTGATCTTCCCATCTGTACAAGGTCCACTTGAAAGGTTGATGGACATGTCCTTTTACCGGGATTAATGTCCATCCCCATATCCAATAGATGATCCAGAAAATTGGTGGGTTACCTCCTCTCATAAATCCGGATTTCCAATCCTTCCCTCGAAATTTGGTAGGGGTCTTACTACCCACCTGCCCCATCCACTTAATTTGCGCCTCTTTCCACCCTAAACTTTTGGTGGCTATGGTCTCTCTATATCCCCACCTTAGTACGCCTCTGCCTCCATCGCCTACTCCGTTGCCTGGAGCAGCGAGGTCATTTTTCTTCTCGGCAGCAGTCGCAGTCTTCAGGGGCTCAGCCATAGTTGAATCCTAATATCCTTCAGGGCAGAGTTTAGGGCTCTCGGATATATGTTCCCCTTGTTCCGATCGTCTCCCCTTTTGGATATAGGTAGCTGCCCTTACAGGCGCTTATGAGACCACCAATTTTCTGATTCTCAATAATCAATTTTTATTCCTGGTTTTCCTTTGTTTCCAATAACCTGTACCGTCTCTGGGGATATCTTACATCCTCGGGGCAATTTTTGAACAGTTGATCTTTCCGCTCCTGAGTCCCCTAGGAACTCAACTTCTTGTTGCCAGGGACCCACTTTTAATTTTATCAAGGGCTCTGTTCTTTCTCAAGTCCCCAGCAGATAGAGCCCCTGACATCCCTAATCTTCCTTTAACATCTTCTCATCCATCATCCTCTTTCTACAGTCTTTCTTAACATGTCCTTTTCCTCCACAATAGAAACAAAGCACCGTTCCTCACTCTTTTTCCCTTGGAGGCCTCCGGGGTCCCGATCCCGATTGTCGGGATTCAGGCCGCTTCCTAGGAGGGGGTACCCTCTGTCCTTCTCTGACCACCGCTACCAGCATTCTAGGCTGCTTCTTTTGCGTCTCCTCTTCCCTTTGAACATATACCTTCTGAGCTTCTCTCAGTAGTTCATCTAAACCACGGTCCTGCCAATCTTCTATTTTTTCCAGCTTCTTCCCAATATCCACCCATGATTTAGCTACAAATTGTGTTTTTAGTAAGGCTTGCCATACCGGAGTGCTAGGATCTAGCCCTGAATAAAGTTGGAGATTTTTTTCTAAGTCTCTCTAACCATTCCACAGGGGTTTCATCCTTCTTCTGGTGTTCACTGAAGGCTTTGTTAATATTTTGTCCCCAGGGACAGATTCCCTTATCCCCTGAACTATGATAGTCCTTAAGTCCTGCATATGGCCTTTATCCATTTCATTTTGATTATCCTAATTAGGTCCCTGGAGGGGCCACTTAACATCCGCTGCAGGACCTTGCTGATGTTGCTGGTCCCAAATTCTCATTCTGGCCCTCTGGACCGTATTCCTTTCTTCTGCCGTGAACAAAATACCCAATATGGCCTGCAGTTCATCCCAGGTGTAAACGTTGGGCCCCAAAAACTGGTCTACTCGTTCTGCAACTCCCAGGGGATCCTCTAGTAAGCTACCCATTTCCTTCTTAAAGTCTCTAACATCTCCTGAGTTTAAAGGGACAGAGACATATCCCATACCAGGTTGCGCTCCTCCCATTGCAACCTCTCGGAGGGGATATAGATTACCCCTGCTTTCCCTTGCCCTACTTTGGCTCTGGGTCACCCGCCTGTTCTCCTCGGGGGAACTACGGGTAGTTTGGAGCTCTTGGAGGAGGAGACGGCTGCGGTGGCAGTGGTGGTGGTACATAAAGGGGAGGCGAAATGGGGATTTCATCCTCACTCCACGTCTTCTTCTTTGCCCCCCCTTTTCTTTCTTTTAAAGGATATAAATTTTTCCTAGTCCCAGACCCTATCCATAAACTTGCATACTTGCTTTCCTCCAAACTAAATGGTTCCTTTGTGTTAACGTAAATATTTAAAGACTGGCAGATCCAGTCCTTAAAGGACCCAAATACGGGCCAATATAAATGATCACCTCTAATCTGCTTACCTCCCCAAACTTCCATACAATAATGTACCATTTTTACTTTGTCCTTACCCCGCCTAGAAGGGTAGTCATCCCAATATTTAATCATCAATCCCAACAGACTATCCGGTGGCATCTGGGGTAGGTTAGACTTAAGCTCCGACAACCCCATGGAATCAGAAGGCTTGCTTTTCTTCTGTCCCATTTTCTGGAGTGCCTTCTCACACACACACAGTCTTTTTGCCCTCTGTTCGTGGCCCAGTCCCTCGCAGGAGATGGGAACCACACTACTAAGGGGTCCGCACTTGCTTCGTCCTTAATTGGACGTCTCACACAGGCACATTCCAGGATACCCAACCCCAACCAAACGGGTAACCGGCCTATACTTATGCACTCCTGCGTCTTCGTTCAGAGCTTTGCGCACAAAGATTACGGGGTTGCTGGCTTTCTTTTAATTGCTGTCGAATTTAGGATTTGTTGGTAGAGGGTATGGTGAGATAGCACCCAAGCAAGGGCCACTATAGAGTGGGGCGCCTCCCCTGTGTGGGGCTTCACACCAGATTGCCTCTATCCGAGTCACGGCACCAAAATTGTTATAAATGTGGCTCAAATAAATCGACGAGAGCCAGACCAATGAATCAAATCGGTTTATTGAGCAAGCAACAGCAAGCAAAACAGTGCTGGGTGGCCAGGGAGTCTCCGCTCCACCAATGGCACACACGCCACTTCCCCAAAGTCACTGGCTTTATACTCTTCTTCATCCGATATACGTGTCACCTCCTGGCGTCCTCTGCGTCTGTGTGATCTGTAGGTAAGGGGTCTCATTCTGTCTCCCGGCGGGTGTGGAGAGGAAGGCTCCTTATCTCCTTCAGGGTTTCATTCTGTCTCCCGGTGAGTGTGGGGAGAAAGGCTCCTTATCGCCTTCCCCATGCATCGTTTACTTTAACGGATACCAGTGGTCTATAAGCAACATGTCAAAGCACTGTAATTTTCCAGTAACTATTAAGCAAGCAAGTAACTCTAAGCAAGTAACTCCTAAGCAAGCAAGATTTGATTAACAAACAGGAATTTACTCATTACAGGAGCAAGCATTCCTGCTTCCTCTCAGCTTCCCTGACATCTCGCAGTCTATTGACAGCATCCCGCAGCTCAGCCCCTGCTGCAGGAGGACCTCCATCAGGGAGCACCGAGTGCAGCCCTGCCCACTGTGCACCCTCCCCTCACCAGACCAGGGCAGGCCTCTCTACACCCCGAGCTCTGCGCTGCAGCCTCCCCTCTCATCGGCTCTGTCTGGGTGCCTACGCTGGCCACCGCCGGGGCAGCCAGAGCAGAGCTCCCGGACCGGGCCCTGGTCACACAACGAGTGCTCACCATCCCCCTCCCCTGTCCGCGCAAACTGCCGCACCCCCCTCCCTGGGTCAGGTTTTTACCCAGCCAGGGCTGGTGCCGCCGCTCCTGGCTCCGCCCCGTGTGAGTCAGCTGCTCGCTCTCGTCAGCTGAGCTGCCGGCTCCTGGGCAGGTCCTGTTGAGGACTTGAGGCTCCATCGGTGGGAGGCTCTTGTCGCTTTGAGTGGAAGCTCCTGGATGCTGAGCTTCCTCCCGTTCCGGTGTTGAGCTACTCCCGTCCTCTCTCGAGCTACTCACCTCAGCAATTTAATATGTTGCTAGATGATAACATGAAAGCCTTATGTAGACAAATGCAGTGACAACACTGTGCTCTTATACTATTTCTACAAGAAATACTATTTTTCACATGAAAATTATAGTAAAAATATAAAAGTATTGTCTTTGCCAGTAATGTGATATCTTGCTGCTGGGACAAAAGGCCAAAAGAGAAATCAGGTGGCAATCCAGCAATTTCTCATAGTGACCTTTGAAACATTAGATATATTTGCACTAATTTGACTGAGATACTTTCATCCATATGCAGTACAGCTTTGTTCATTCTGCCACTACGACTAATGGAGCTAGCCTACGACTGTAAATAAATTGCAGAGGTTTAAGGAAAGCCATGCTGTGTTCTTTATACATTTTCTTACAGTATGTAAACCACAATTTTCATTCTCCTTACTTGAACTCGGTACCTGGTAGGTCATTTGAAAATGACCCTCTTGCCTGTGCTCTAGAGGCTGATAGCACCTCTTTTTGCTTTTTTTTTTTTGCTTGCTTGGGGCATTTGCTGCTGCTTCGTTTTAAATTTGCTCACCCACTGTGAGAAGTCTAAGCAAAACTGTTTAAAAAGTAAGATTCCTCGTTTCAGTGCTATGCAAATGATACCAAAGTCAAATCTTGGATGACCTTGGCTAAAATGCCAAGTCTAACCTTCTCTGGTGATTCATTAGTAGAATCTCAGAGGCCACGAGCTCTGCTCCTCCCCCAGGGGACCACCTGCCTTTGTCCATATAGAGAAAGTCTTTCTGAAGGAAGATCTTTTTAATACCTAGAACAATATAAACTTGACATTGTCTTTAAGCACAATCAAGAGGAAGACTTGATATTGATTAAATACCATTTCTGTGTAATCAGTAAGATGATTTCATATTATGAAGCATGTCTCAGACAGCCCTCTGCCTGTTAAATGTCTCAAATCATGTCAATTTTTAAAACTTTTCTGCAGTTGTAAGCTTGAAGTGTTTTATCAAGATGCTTGATTTGTCGAGATAGAGTGACAGCTCCTTCACAAAACCCATTATATGTGCAAACATGAGACTAAGTGGGACAGGGGTTGCTAAGAAGAAGCACAATCTGACGCTGTACTGTTTTGAAAAGAATTACAGTCTATAATTGGAATAGAATGAATTAAATTCATTATGGTGTGAGTCCTTCAACATCAGTGGAGTTATGTATGTAATAACATTATGTGAAGAAAATAGTTTGCCTTTCCTTTACGCAAGTTATATATATTTCCCCAATTATATCTGAATTAAAATCAATGAGGTTTCAATTGAATAACCAAGTAGATTTTCATCCAATGTCCTCTTGTACCACAGACATTTAGAAATTTGTGAGCTCTTTGTAACTTGTTAAACTTAATGAAAACAATATTAACAATTTTGATTTTTGAACATATATTCTTGAATAGATGAAAAATGTTAGTACCTTTCTAATTTTTCAGGGATCCATCCATATATACTTTTATTATTCATAGATTTTTTTCCTCACGTCCAAAGGATCTCAGAGATATCCAAAATCAGAGTGAGCTGCAACTGAAGTATCCTCTAATGTCATGTTTCATGAAGAAAATCCTGATTGCAAGAAGTATTGCACTATTTTCCCAGAACAAGTAATCTTTTTCAGTCTCTAAAAGAAGTTCAGTTGCTTGCTGAGAAGAATGGTATCCATGTCACTGTTATCTAAAAACTTGTCTTCACTCTGCTGCCCAGTAAATCAAGCAGTGGTAAGTAATCTAAAAGCGAAAACAAACAGTTTGTCCGTGCACACTGAAAGTGCAGTGTAAGCACCAAGCTGGTAAATTCTAGTGTCATTAATCTTTTTCTACAGGGCTTCCTGTCACCATCTCTGTGTTGGTGACACATACTCAAGTCTGCATTGAGAATGAAGAACCACTTCTCATTGTTCTGAAATCTGTCTAGCTTCATGGTTTAAAAAATTCTCCTTTTTACCCTGGCAAAATCAAAAAACTGAATTACAACAGATCATACATTTAGCTAGTAGAATGTTTTTCACCCTTCTGCTTCCCAATGTATCATAGTTCGCTTCTTGTCTACCTTAAAAAATATTCACTATAACTTAATACAAACTTATATTAAAGTTTGGCAAGTCTTCAAGCAAGGCTATATGAAAACAAAGGTACATCTGTTTCATTTCCATTTACTGGATGCATACTCTGGTTCATCCCTTTGTGTCCTAAGCTGCTTTTTTTTGTGTTGTTGCTACCTAAAAGTAGTACAAATTGAAGTGCTTAGTATCCAGCTTTTAATGGTGCTCTTATTAGTCAAAAAAAGCATGCAAGTACTATGATTATAATGAATTAAAAAATGTAGCCTTTTCCCCAGTCCTCCATCAGGCATCTTTATTCTCTCCAAGAATGATTCATTTTAGTCCCCCGGGTGGAAGGATAATGTAAATATCACAGCAAAAGCAGCAGCACAAAATGTGTTAAAATCCTAGAATGATACCAATGGATGGATTACCTATGTAAAGTACTAAATTTCTTTATTTGTATTGTGCTGTCAGAATTCACACCATTCAGGAAAGTTTAATTGAAGATGATTATTGGAACACATGAGCCATAGGATAAAAATTATATTATTCATGTTGTCAGATAAGTAACCTGTGCACCTCTGAGTCATGAAGCAAAGCCCATTATTATTCTTACATACTAAAAAATGTTCATTAAAATGTTTAAAGACAAAGTAGACAGATTTTAGGAAAAATGAAAACTAATTACACCCTGGTAAACCAAGACCATTCAGTAACTGAAGAAGCTAGAAGGAGTTTTCCTTTCTCAGGAGATATATCCAAGCTTCATTATGGAAAAAAAAAAAAAAAAGGTAAAAAATATACATGCTTTGCGTCAAGACTGTCCATTAAACAAAACCATATTGCCTTGGAAACAGAAATACGCATTGGTCATGGGTATGCGTATTGAGGTTCTGGGGAGGTAACACGTGTTTCCTCAACGTATCATCAGAATCCCCACTGCATGGCCAGAACAGGGAAAGAATGAAATTAAGTTAAGCAAAGTTATTCCATGCATAAAACTTGAGAATTTCAGGAGTTATATTTGATCCTCCACCTCCTGGAAAGATAAACAAACAAAAAACCTTCCAATGAGTAAATGATTAACAACATTTGACAAGACTGTCACCTTTTTTTGTGTGTGTGAAAATGCTTATCTGTGACATAGATCAGTCAAAGTTAATACAGACAATAAATACAAAGACAAAAAAAAACATTTATCTTATTTCAGTATGTCTTGGTGAGTGTAAAGATCTTAAACATCAGAGAAGATTAAAGGGATCAGCAACAAAACCCTGGTCTCCATTTTTTTGGTAAATTATTCTTTCCTGTAATTTATATTTATACCATGAAGCATTTCTTTATAAATATCTATAGATGTTTATCAGTGAATATCACTCCTGCTGCAGGAGAAGGTCAAGTTCGAGATCATCTAAGGAATCTCTCAGTGGATAAGGAATTGTCTGGTCAATGGCTCAATATAGAACTAGAGATCAGTGATGAGCAGTGTTCCTCGGGGGTCAGTACTGGGACCAGAGCTGTTTAACATTTCTGATGGCAACATAGAGGGATTGAGTGCATGCTTAGCAGATTTGCCAATGTCACCAAGCTGTGTGATGTGGTCAACACACTGGAGGGAAGGGATGCCATCCAGAAGGAGCTTGACATACTTGAGAGATGGGCCAGTGCAAGCCTCGTGAAGTTCAACAAGGCCATGTGCAAGGTCCTACACCTGGGTTGAAGCAATCCCAAATATAACTACTGGCTGGGCAGAGAATGGATTGAGAACAGCCCTGATGAGAAGGACTTGGGGGTGTTGGTTGATGAGAAGCTCAGCATGAGTTGGCAATGTGTGCTTGCAGACTAGAAATCCAACTGTATGTTGTTGTAAATTTACCCTCTGTCAGCTTAAAGCCATGTCCCCTTGTCCTATCACTACATGCTGTTGTAAGAAGTCCCTCTCCAGATTTCTTGTAGGCCCCCTTTACTGTACTGGAAGACTTCTGTAAGGCCTTCCCTGTGCCTTCTGTGGTCCAGGCTAAAGAAGCTCAACTCTCAGCCTGTCTACATCAGAAAGGTGCTCCAGCCCTCTCTCTTTGTTAATCAACGTGAAAACTTACAGAAATATTGTTAATGGGACCAGGCTAGATGTAGAATGAAGTAAAACTCACAACACAGTCATATCTTATGCTGTCCAGGGCACTGAATCACAAAGAGGTCGCCAGAGAAGCCAAGGATGAAGTTTTCATTCTGCTTAACCTCCACCATAGTTAACATTGTAATTTAAAATTAAAATATATTCATTTTATTGAAATGCATTTAAAAAGTGATAGTTGTTCTCTGTAATCTTTGCTGCTTTAACCTGGTAAAAGAGAAAGAATAAAATTAACTGAGTAGGCCACATTCCATAAAACATATTGTTAGGGAATTAGGGCATGTATCTATGGTGAGATGCAAGATACCACCTTAAAATGTCATTCTTTGACAGGGAAATGTTGAAATAGCTGCAGCTGGAAAAATGCTTCAATGAAGGTAAGTTTTAGTGGTTCACTGTGCTTTATGGCATCTTTTTGTAGAACATAATTCCAAAGAAAGAAATCTCTGTGTAAATTGACAAGAATTATAGCCTAATATCTGAAGAAGAAAGGTTTTTTTCTGAAGACATAGTCTGTACACAGTATACATTTTAAAAGGGTTTAATAAAGATTAAGTCTAGTCTGGTCCCATAGACTAGACCAAGCCCTTTAGTTTAGCTCCCTTTAAAAGGAATTCAGTTTATGGATTTAATAAAGTGAATCAAAGTATAGATAGTGGAAATTTGCTTCAGAAGTGTACTTCTGATGTAAAATGCTGCATGAAATATTGATATTTCATCATGTTTGTGTCTCAAATTATACTTAAAATTGGAAAATGGCAAAACACCTAACTAAAATGTTCCAGTTAAAACAGATATTTGAGTGTAGCCTGGCAATGTAGCACCTCATAGGTACTACGAATGTCACTCCGCTGTTCTTTGCCCTTTATATGCCATCTCTGGACTATATATGTATATGAACTGTATTCTTAGAATAGTCTACGTTTTTCATGATACAGACACTACAGTGATTAAATTAGCTTGTTCAAGATGGCATCTTCTGCAGTTAATAAAGCAGTTGGTAGTACACCAATTCCAACAGAGTGGGTCATGTTAATGAATCAAAACAGAATTTTAAATTCTCTCTGATCCAATGTAAAATATTACTTCTTGGCTTTACTTATATTCTGACGAAGCCTTTTTACATGGAAAACATAAGCTTTCATGAAATGCATTTAAAAGAATATCCATAGTAGCAAACTTATCTTTATATTTTTAATCATGCTTAATTTATTTCTTATTGATAAGCAACATGATTTTGTCAGTTTAGGAGATAAACAAGTGAAAACTGCTTGCTTCTTATTCCTTGAATAGGTAATAAGTTCAGTCAATAAGAGCTGACTCACTGTTAGTAGCAGTAAAAAGAAGTTGAGATGCTCGACCATGTTAAGGAAACCCTGGTGTTAGTTGTACTTGTGTTTTTAAAGGGCACATTTCCTAAGATTATATTCACTTTTCTTCAAAATACTAACTTAAGCCTAAAGGTTGTAAAAAAAATTTTTAACAAACTGAAACAAAAAATCTGGGTCAGAGGAAGTGTCCCCTTTAACTGTCTGGTTTACTTCTGGACCCTTTCCTGCAGTTACCGACTGGCACACTCTCACACTGCATCCCACTGCATGCACGTCCCACCATTTGCATTGCAGTGTAAACGCGCACTTTAAGGTGAGTGTAAAACATCTTTTCTACTCTTCTGTGTTATACCTGAGTCGAGTAAGTGACATGTTATGTGCTGTGAGCTAGTAAGTAGTGCAGGCATTGTTGATCTTTGTGAAAGCTGAAACTCATAATGAATCCCACCCACAATGTGGACAAACCCATCCTGATCCACTGGGGCAGCATGTGTGATTAAAAGCTAAAATCCATACAAACGAGGATGCACAGATGAATGGCCACAAGCCATGCAACCCCAGCAAATTTGAAAAATGGGCCCTTGACCTAGCTATTCCCAGAGTGTCCTAGGAGGCTGTCAGCTTCCAGGGCTGTATACGACACTCATCAGGAAAAGGCAGCTTAACAGAGCACCTTGAGATTGCAAGTACCTATGGGGAATGCATATTCAACCTAAATATTGGCTACACCTACAGATAGGGAGCTGTGGCAGGCTCACCTCTATTGGTGTTGTGGTTTAAACCCTAGCCAGACAGCTTGTTCACTCACTCCCAGTGAGTGGTGCTGAGCTGAGAGCAATCGAGGCCCCCCCCCCCCCCCCCGGGCTCTCACCTTCCCTGCTCCCGGAGGAACGGGGAGGAGGATCGAAAGAGTGCAACTCCCACAGGTTGAGACAAGAACAGTCCAGCAACCAATGTACAACACAAATCACCACCACCACCACCAACTACAACAATGATAAGAAAAAATAACAAGGGAAGAGAATACGATACCACCGGCCAAGAAACGAGTCCCCCCTGGAAGCCCGTGTCCTTCCGGGTAACTCCCAGTTACCCCCCACCCCAGGCATGACGTACTGTGGTATGGAACACCTCCTTGGCTAGCCTGGGTCAGGCGCCCCGTCTCTGCTTCCTCATGGCTTCCCCTCCTCCCTGGCAGAGCATGAGCCTCACAAAGTCCTTGGTCAGGGTAAACATCACTTAGCAACAACAGAAAACATCGGTATCACCAGCACTGTACCCAGGCTGGAAGTCAAAACACAGCACTGCACCAGCTACCACGAAGGAGAAGCATGACTGCTACTGCTGAACCCAGGACAATTGGTCTTTCAGATTTTGTAGCTCCTAATGAAACTTTTATTAAAATAGTATAATTAATACACAAAATACATTGAGTTGTCAAAAATCATTAAACAGCTCAAAGCAGATTTCTGTGATTAATTATTGCAGCACTGTTTTGATAGGATGCCTGTCTTACTTGAGGGCTGTACATTTCTGCAATGATCTGCAAGAAAGCATACCTTTTTTCCTGATCAAAAGATCACCCATGTAAGACTGGTACAGTAGTATAAACAGTTGCTAGTTATGATTAGCCTACATACCCCTTAAAAAAATCAAAAGTCAGTTACATCTCTAGGAGCAATGAATGCTGTAAGGTGAATTATAGAATAGTTTGGAAAAAGTTAAGTTTAAAATGGAGTTAGGAATACTGGAAGATGAAATGCTCAAGGCAAATCTGTCAGTGTAATGTGGCAGTGAAAACAGAAAATGTTGTTCCTAGGCTGCATTACAAAAAAAAACCCTAACTCTAAATCAGTCAGGAAGGAGATCAGAAAACGAGTTTCCCACATCTCAAATTAGTTTTCTAACACATTGTATTCTAAAATAAGTCTTGAATCTTTGTTAGTGGAATTAAATTATTTCTGAGACAGAGTATAAATGATGGAAGCTTCCAAGGCTGTTGGACAGCCTGAAGTGAAAGGGAGTTTATCTGAGCTTCCACACTACTGTAATGAATGTTTAAATATTCATAAACTGTAGAACAGTGTCAACAGACACAACATAGAACATCTCTTCCATGCTCAGATTGGGTGCGCCTCATAACTTCTGATAAGTGGGAGTTGTGGTTTCATGTTTCCTTAGGCAGAACTGACACTACAGCTAGCTGAGAATTTTTGTTCCTAACACATAGCTAAAAATAGGATGGCACATCCTGTGCTGCCAGTCTAACCCCTAATAAAATGATCATTATTTTACTTTAAATCTTTGGCATGTCAAAATTGCATAGGTGAACTCTTCTAAGACAAGCAAACTCTTTTATTTCCAGTGAATTGAAAATATCTTTGCTTACCTGTGCTCGGAAGGTGGTGTCATCATTTGGCCTAAGACTGTAACAGGAAAACTTTCTCTCTGGAGCTGTTATTTGACAGCTCCAAGAGAGATCATTGCTCTTAGAAAGCACATCTTGTGAAAAACTACAAGAATCTACGTCAGCAAAGATTATGAGATGTCAGATTCATATTAGTGATTTTTACATGATCCATAAACAGTGAGGAGTTAGAGTGCCCTCCAGAAAAGGCTTTAGGAGAATTCAGTGGCTGAAAGAGGAGGTAGAAAATAAAAAATGGAAATTAATGGAAATATAAAAAAAATACAAATTTTTGCCATTCAGGACTGTAACTGCTTTAAAGGGAACGTGACACATACTCGATCACCTTGGGACTTTGATTCGAAATTGTTCTATTTCAGTTGCATGTTGCTGTACTTGATACCAACATTGCTTGTTGAAACAGAGAAGTATGTCGCCTGGACTTAAAACCTGAAACCTAAAATCACTTCAAAATAACAAGGCATTAATGTTCTTACAGGCCAGGAGGATTTAATTCATATTTAGTTCAAAAAGCTTTTCAGTGTTATAATTTTTATTTTTCTAGTATGGAAAATCAAGATAATGTATCTTCCTTGCTGTGTAAGGAACCATATGGTATGTCATGATTGCTAGTAGTATTTGGGACCTGCATCAGAATGGTTATGATATGTGAAAAATAAACAAACAGGCACATTCTCTGTCTTAGAAAACTCTGTGAGGTACAGACCTTTGAATGAGGCAATTCATTCAACTCACAGACAACTTAACACATGAATTTTAAGGAAATGCTTATCTATCCATCTGGACAAAACAAAACAGTGTTGGCATGCCTTTAATCCTTGGTCCCTTAGAGACAACTTTTTATGATATGTTTTGTGAAAATCTAAATAGTTACAAACTGAAGGCTCTTTAAGTATCATTTATGTGGTTTACACTGATAAATGTCCTTTGTGGAAATTGATTTATCACCTGCTGAACACTGAAAAACGTATTGTTTCCTGAGCAAAAAGAAGAATCAAGTCTTCATTTACGGATTAAGATGGGCTATATTCCATTTATTTTACTCTCTGGGATAGGTCTCTGCAATGCATGCAACATGTTTGTTAACTGAAAAATTTTTAACCCAGAACATAGCTGCAGCTGAAAAATGCTAAGATTATTAGTGAAAAAATGTCATTTTTACATTACTTTATTCACAGTTGAGAAGGCTGAAAGTGTACATGTCTCTCTGTACTCTTGAGGCATAAGTACTCGTTTATTTTCAAGCATAGGAACATGAAGGATTTTTCTTTTTAGTGAAAAATCACATGTGTTCAAAAAGCCCTAAATTTCTTTTTCTTTCCCTTTTTTTTCCCTAAGAAGATGCCTGTCCTCTGGGACCAAGTTCAGTTGCTGGTCTTTTTCTATGAAAGTAATGAATATTTTCTGATAGCAGTGATGTTGACTCACAGCTGATGGAATCTCCAACTCAGCTAAATTGTATCCCATGCTATTTATTTACTAATCTCTCTCTTTCAATTATTAATGTTCTCGCAATTGCACTAAGAAAAACAATTTAAAAAGTGATGGAAGCTATACAATCAGAAGTATAACAAATAGTAGGACCAGTGAATGAAAGAAAACATCTCAGCAGGATGGTGTGATAGAAGATGAACATTATTTTTTGTTAATCAAAATCAAATCAAGTTGTGGCTCTGCCAATAACCATTGCCAGTGTTCTGGGGCAGAAGAAAAGAAGCAAATGCTGCAGAATTCAGAAGACTGTTTTACTTGCTGTGAACATACCTAATGGACTATTGGAATCTATTTTAAAAATTACAGCCTGCTTTTGACCTTATGAGACTACACTTCTTAATGCTCAAGATTCAATGCAGTTAATTAATTAACTTCGGTGAGTCACTTGCATAGTAAATGAATACAGATTAGACATTTAAAGAGTATTCTTTAAAAATTCCTTGTACAATGCAAAGTACATCTAGAGTTAGCGGAATGTCCTACAGAATTGAATAGAGATAAAATGATGAGGGTTTTGTATAGATAAATGGCTCTTATAGCCTACAAAATTTATTACAATAGCATTTTTTTGTGTGAGAATTTTTAAACTTTGTTCAGATTTTTAATTGCGATATTTTTAATTATTATTATTATTTGCATAAATAAAAAAATACATAATATAGTTAAGTGATTTTAAATAAATATTTGACAATTTATACCATTTCATTGCCCCACTTATATGAGAGAATAATTTCAGATATTTCTGTTTGACCAAACAAATTACAGGAAACAATTTAACCTGTCTTTTTCAAAATCATCAAAGTACCTACGTATTCTCAGATAAAATTTGCTTTCAGACATCTGCTTTTTCAAGGTGTTTTCCCATGCAAAGAACTATAAGGTGATAAATCTTTGAACCTGTATGGGCTGGTTGTGCCATGGCTAGCATAACATGACCATGCAAAGGATGCCAGGAAGAGTGAAAGAAATCTCAGACTAGTCACATAATAGTTTCCAGAAGCAGCTTTTCCAATGTTCAGTATTTTAGCTGATTGACATATTAATGCTTGCATTAAAAAAAAAAAGGTAAGTATAGATCATAACCAATATTTTTAGCAGTACGTATTTTAGTCCTTAAAACTTCTGTAGATGTATAACATTTTGCCTCATCTTACATTGTAGATCATCACTTTTCCAAGTTTTCGGTAATTATTCATCATATATTTGCATCAAACCACCTGGCTAAATAGCTTAAGTGTTTTGGGAGAAGATATAGACTCTTTCCATTCCCTCCTTAACAACATCACCAATCTTTTAAACCAAATTGGAAATATTTCAAAATAGTGGTTTGAATGTTGCACTCTCATTCTTTTCCAGATCAAGAAATACACTCCACTGAAAAAGATGTTTGTAGAGGGATGAACAAGCTCTTAGTCTTTTGTACCTTTGGAGAGCTTTAAATGTGGAGCTTTTTAATTTAGATAAATGAGTTGTTTCTTTTTGTCAAATTTAAAAACAACCTGTTTGCAAATGGTAACAGAAATATACTTTATTAAATAAGTACAGAGAATATCATCAAGACTGAAACCTTCAGCAGGAAAGTCACCACAAAAAAGACTGTGTTGTGGACAGGGTTTAAATGCAATCTAGTCATAGAGCTAGTCAGATTTATTAATTGCAAAACATTAGATACATGGGAATCTTTGATTGCAGCAAATCGGAAAGAGATTAGCCACAGAGATTAGTGGTTGATTGACTTCTTAACAGAATCAAACTTCAGCATGAGCTATAGTTTCCAGCAGACTCTTACCGCAATTCTTTCACCTCCTCAAATACCTTTTGTTAATTTCCCTAGTATTTATAGCTTCCGTTTACATAAACTATCTTTGCAGTGAATGAGACATTAGCTTTAGCCAGTGGGGTCCTCATTGCTGATGAGCTGAATGGGCTCATGGGTTCCGAGACTCTGCAGCTTTAGGTGTGTTCAAGTTGAATTTGTATACACTGTGCAGTGTGGTCACAGACACCAGTCCTTTAGTCATTGGAACAAAAGATTAATGAGAAAAACTGACAGACAGAAGTAGACTGTGTGACTATAAACTTAATTTTCTTACATAATAAAGCTAACATTTGAGACAGTTAAAGGGTTCTGGTGCTTCAAAAGTAGTTATAACAAGCACAATTTCAGAACTGCATTTTTATGCAAAGTCATCTAAACTTCACGGAAGTTCCTACAAGGTTTCTGGTTTCAGTGGGGGACTCGGCTGTTTCTGGGAATGTGACCTAGGGTTTTTATGGACGTTATAGAATTTTCCATTGTTAGTACAGCTTCACTTTCAGTTATGGTAGTTTGCTAAAGTGTGAAAATTACCAGCCCTTGTTAATACTTGACCTGTGTAAGGGCGGACTTTACATATCTGAAAGAATTGCTGTTTTCTATTTCCAGAACTGCTATTATTATTATTATTATTACTACTATTGGAAATGTGGCAGGAATAGTCTGAAATAGTTGGCTGAAAAATATATCATGTATGTTAGTAAAATTTGGCCTATTGAATCTTTGTGAGAATGAGATTGATAACGAGGAAGAGGCAGGTAGTAGTTTAAGGAACCTTATTTTGCACTGAGTCATTAATAAGACTTTTTAGTCCCAATGAAAATGCCTACAACATGCATTTAGAAAAAAACAACTGTGTGTCATTCTGTTATTCAGATTATTACACAAGTATGTGCAGTGATAATCACTGTTTTGTTAAATTTAGTGAAAAAGAGTCTGGATTGCTTATTTCATCCTTAGCAAACACAGGAAAATCACAGACAGAGGCATTTCCTGTACTGAATGAAAAGCAGTTATAGTTACCTTTAGGAGACTATGCATGAGTATGTCTATACCTATATATTTTCTTGGCAGCATTTTAAAATAGAGAAACAAGCCCCCTAAAGTTTATGTGCTTCCTGACATGTACAAGTTTTATTCTTTGATGTGAGCTTTTGAAGCCCTATTAAAAGTACATAGTTAAGAGAAAAAATTAAGAGAATCGTAAAAATTGAAGAGGTAACCACAAGAGTGAACTGCTGGAACAGAAGCAGTCTGGTGAAGGTGATCACCCTTCCAGGATTTCATTATTAGCAGAATTATTGTCATGGTGCCTGCTGTGGTTTTAAGGAAACCAAATTATATCCCTGCATGTTTCCATCATGAAAGACATTAAAATCCATGACAGGATACACATAAATAGAAATGCATAGACTTAACAAAGGCAATCTTTCCCAAATTACCTCCAGTGTGGTACTACGTATTTTGGAATAAGTTTTTTCCAGATTTACCATCTAATAGATGATAGTAATCTGATGCAACAAACAACATAGTGCAAAAAAAAAACATGGTGAGAAAAAAAACATAAATCCTGAAATTCTCCAGTCTATTTGGACAATCTTTTTCCAGTGCTGCATTTTCTCTCCTGGGGTTCAGTTTGAACCTTCCAAGCTTCCAAGATACACAATTAAAGAATTTTTTTTCAGTTGTTTCTGAAAATTATTTACTTACGGCAGCCAGAAAGAGAGAATGGAAGGTAAATGCTTTGTGTGTGAATTAATGCTGTTAAAAATGGTCATCAATCTCTACCTGTGAAATAACGCACTTCAGAGGAAGAGTCTCAGATTCTTAGGATAAGAATCAGAAATATTTGATTCATTTCTCAATTTTGTCAATGACTCTAAAGAAGCCACTTCATGACTCCATACTTCAGTTGTCACACCTGCAAAGTGCAGTTATTGCTTCTGCTTTTTAATTTCAGGACCTATAAAACTCTCACAGCACTGAGTGATGAAACTCTTAAAGACACCAACAGGGACACAAATGCTGTTGTACACTAAACATTTGTGAAATGTCAACAGAAAGACCCAGAAATCCCATAAATCCTGTAGCAGTTTTATTTTCACCATTACCTAAATAAACAACAACAATAATATCGTTTGCAATGACCGTGGGTGATTTTTCAAACGGATGTTTTATTATGATAATGTAGCATCTCAGTCCCTAAGGAAGGGAAAAAACCCTGGTTTAGAAAAGACAAACTGTGTGTGCCAATGCAACATCAGAAGAAAATTAAACCCTTCTCAAGAGAGAAGAGCAGCAATAGAAAACATGCCAGCATGTAAGAAAAAGGAAAAAAATTCCTTCCAAACAAATAGGAGCTGAGAACATGGGAAAAAAATTCCCTCATCACACTGACTAGGATGTTGCCAAAGAATTTCAGGTAGCCAGACCTTGAAAACCAGCCTCAGTGTGTGTCCTTTCTACCTTCGTTACTGCTGTGTAGCACCAATGAAAAGCAGACCTAGGATCATGGGGTATTCCTTACCAACCGCATGAAATGTATGTGCAGGGGAAGGTTGCTAAGAAGGTTTCTTATTCTGATGACTTTTGTGAAATGCGACTAGCTCCCAAAATGTGTGCTTAGATATAAAAATGTGTCTGGGATACTATTTTGTCTAATGAAAGTTTATAAGATACTTTTATTTTCTGAAGAGGAACATGGGGAATTAAGATTAACCAAATAATTTATATTTTGAAAAGCAAAAATTCTGGTTGTGAACCTTAATTTCACACCAAATTTTATGGCTTCCACATTGTGTCCTGTTCATTTTGCTGGTAATTGAACATAATTTCTCCTCCCTCAAGACTATCATAAATCCAAGTATTATAGCTCAGGGCTAGTAGGGCCAAAGAAGTCATGATAACACAGGCACAGCAGTATTAGAAATTGGTCCTTTCTGGAGATCAGAAGAGACATAAAAAGAATGTGCATGTGTCCTGGGTTCTCCTTCCGGGGAAGGGCTAGAGCGCTTCTCAGGTTGGCCTGGGTGCTGGTTGGCAGGTGGTGAGCAGTTGTATTCTCTTCCCTTGTGATTTCCCTTATCATTATTATTACTGGTGGTAGTAGCAGTGATTTGTGTTATACCTTAGTTACTGTTCTTATCTCAACCTGTGGGAGTTACATTCTTTCGATTCTCCTCTTCATTCCTCCAGGAGGAGCTGGAAGTAAGAAGGGAGGGGAGTGATGAGAGGCTGCCTAGTTCTGAGCTACCAGCTGGGCTTAAACCATGACAGCATGCTAAAGAAATTAAAACCACGAAATTTAAAATAAATGTGTGGATAAATGAATTGAAAATATGAATATTATGATATGAAGAAAATAATCTCATAATTTAAAACATACTGGAGAACAGCGACTAAAGGAAATCCAAATACAGACAGTATTCATTACCTGAGATATGAAGAAAAAGAAGGGTAATGTAGTAGAATTAGCTGATAAATACTACAGAAATCCTAAAAAAAAAAAAAAAGGGCAAAAATAGAAAGCTGAAAGCTAGTAAAAACGTCTAAAAACATTTTAAAGGCAAGAAGTGTGTGCTTTGACATGAAAGATGTTTTCCAAACTACTTGTTGCATTTACTGAGCACAAACAGATATAAAAACAGAGGATAGCAGAAGCTAAATAGGAATAGCTAGAGTAGTTTCATAACTGCTAATATTAAACTAGACAGAATTACTGCAAATGCTACCAGGTAAGTAGTGAGAGTGAAGATCTGCCGCTCGTTCTAGTGATGAGCATGAATAGAAGACAAGCTAAACTTGCAGTCATGAGTTACCAGAAGGATAACAAATGAACCAAATAAACACATGATTTCACCTTTAAAGGGAAGTATGAAAATGAAAGCAAATGTATCTTCTACATTGTCAATATGGACACTGAAATCATATGAGATTAATAGTCTCAGGGATTCCAGAGACAACTAAGAAAGAAAATTGATAAATTCATTAAGAAACCTGTGTTAGCACTTAGAAGGCTATAAATTCATTGTGAACATTGCAAAAGTAACGTGAATAAAAAAGATAGAAGACACATAAGACTGGTAACGTGTTCATGCTTCAGGAAGAATGGAAAGATCTTTAGTACCATGTTTACTTCACCTCTTTGTAAATTGAATGCATTTTATGTGCAACTCCAATGTAGCCAAACTTGATGTTGGCTTGAGACAGGTTTTAGATTCTACCAAGTGTTAAAGAACTAATAGTATCATGAAACAAGTCTAAAATAAAAACAAACAAACAAAACATAAACCAACCAAACAAAAAAATAACCAACCAAAAAAAAACGCAAACAACTATGATAGTGTATTTCAAATACTCGATTAAACACATGATGCAAAATGAAGGTGCATTTCTGAGTCAGAATGCAGCAGGAGAGACAAATGCAGGAAAATGTAGAATTATAAGAGTCTGCATATTTCAGAATGGTCTGGTTGCAACTGTCTGCTCTGAGATGAGACTTTGGATGGTGACTTAGCTCTACCAAGTATTTAGGTTTGAATTTTCTTGGAGCCCTAATAGTATTTTAACTCAACTAATTAATACGAAACAAAAAACAGGCTATGTGCTGACACTCTAGTTCTGGTATTGACAGTTAAGTCATTCTTAATGCGGAATAATCCCTCTTCTAAGTTTGGAAATATTTATTTTTTTAATGATTCAGCCTAGAATTTGACTGTTGGGTATCAAACAGGTAGTTACTCAGAGATTTGTTATTTCATGTCCGCATAAGAGGAAAACAGCTTCTGTTCTTGACTAATCATTGAATCATGTCATAACAGTATAATTTCTTGGTGTGTTTGACAGAACAGGCAAGGCACCTCATCTTGAATATTTATTTACTATAGGAAAATAAAGCATAAACTGTTCAAGGAAAGACCCCCTTCTAAAAAATGAAGATAGTGTTCTGGACACATTGAATAGTTTAAGAATTAGATTATAATACTTGTATCAGTAATATCAGTGCTAACTTGATTTCTTGCTTATATATGATGTGTCTTCCAAACGTAGCCTGTTTGAAAGATCCCTAGTTTGGGTTCTGACCCTTTACTCATTTACAGCACATTAGCAAATAACGAAGTGTGACGGCAGCTAATATCTAACATACAAGCCTCATAATACAGCTTTCATAACTTGGCAATCACTCAAACAAATAGAAATATCAGATGAATAAATGCACAGTTGACGTATATTGAGGCTTTTATTGATATAGGAATAGAGCTTCTTTTCTAGCTAGAGGGTTTTCACCACAAGACTTTAAACGGCAAACCCTGTGCCATAGCTGTGTTGGATGGGTAGGTAGATAGGTATTGGGAAGATAGATGCAAGTATGCCCTACATACAAAACCGTCTCTCATATGTAAATATTTCTACAAGTAAATATTTAAGAAAATATAAAAAGTAAATGGATGTATAAGTATTCATACTTCTCTCATTACTGGAGGGACAATATTTTTAGCTTGATAGAAAGTTGTGTTGAGCTTTGTCTGAAAAAAAACCAAAACAAACAAAACCAGGAAAAACGTAAGACAGTGATCTCAAGGAAAAAATGTTATACAATCCTGATGTTATGTAACATATTATATAGTCAAAATTTTACTTTAGGTTGGCTTTTTTTGAACCGCATCAGGAATATCTAGTGATATATCTGCTTTTATATTATAACTATCTCATGACAGCAAGGAAGGCAATGTTTAAGAGACAAATTATACTTTCTAACTACATCTGTTCATGAAGTCATCTTTGTTTTTTTCTTCTCCTAATAGTTTGCTCTAAGAAATCAACTCAATTATCAGAAGAAAAAAATATTTTTTATATACTGATATGTTATAAAAGTGCAGGTGATAAGGTAAACTGTGCCATACTGGAGACCATCCAACTTCAGTAGTATCCATATTTAAGAATGAAAAATCAACTTATGTGAGAGGTCTCTGAGGTCTTCAGTTTTTTTTAAAGGCCCCTGCATTTCCATGTCTACTAATTTAAAGACATTGCCAATGGCACTCTGAAAAACAGTGCTTAGCCTGTAATCACAATTTCAGTGAGGAAAACAACAACAACAACAAACAAACAAAACAAAAAAAAAAACAAACCAAAACAAAAAAAAAAACAACAAAAACCACTGAGCAAATCAGCTGTAAAGGAAAAGGGGAAAAAAACCCAACTCCAAACCTAAGAAAAGCATTATAAGCCAGGAACTTTCCCAGCACAGATCGTTACATGATATTTCAGGGGAAATATCATTCTTAAATATTTTTACAATGCTTTCACAAATTCTTCTGTAAAATATTTTTTTCTTTTGTGAAAAAGGTAATTCAATCACCTTACTGGAAGCAAATATCTGACTGCTCATGCCCTAGAGGTTTGAAAAACTGGAACAATAGAAATAGAGGAATGTTTTCTTCCTATTTCTTTTTTTAACTCACCTGCCTTGTAGCCAAAAAGAAAGGAATACCTAGATCTCTCATTTCTTCTTCTTCTTCTATACCTTTTTCATCAAAGCTTAAGGCTGTGTAGGTACAGATTTTATGTTGGGGTTATGGTTGTTTTTTTTTGTCCCTCATAAAAAAATTTATGGTATGATTTTTAAATTCTACATTTCTGCCTTAGTTGTTTAGGAAATGTGACTTGGGTGCAGTCTTCATTACATTTGTAGTCTTTTACATGATTTGGATAAGAAAATATTGTTGTGGAAAATATCCTGTGATTTGTGCTGAAGGTCTGGGCATTTCTTGTGAAAAATTTCTTGCAAAACTGGCAAGTATTTACAATAGTGATGATTTTCCCTGTAGTTCATGAGTCCAAAACTGTGGTCAGGTCTAAAGTCCCAATCTAACCTGCAATTGATTGTGGTATGGTTACATCTTTCACAGCCTCCTAGTTGCAGAGGAAGAGACCATTTGAAAAAGAAACAGTGTGAAGCAAGAGTTTGTACCTGCAATCCCCAAATCCAGTGGCCCTGTGGTCACACATTACCCCAGCCCCAATCAGAATTTAAAAATTTACATGACAGTGGAATGCTTCCAATAAGCATGATCAGAAGAGAAAATAAAGCTTGGTAATTTCCTTCATGGATACTATGTTCCCATAAAATGCATTTTTTTTTCAAAAAAATTCACATCTGCTAATGAAAGCCTGTAGTTTGGGATTTTATTTTTTTTTTTTTGCCAGATCTAATATTGTTGTGTCATGCTATAGCTACTACTGCTGAAATTGTTGTGTTGTAGAACTCATGAGCATAGACTATATTAGACACAGAAGTACCATCAAGAATTGCATGAGAGTGATCTGGCATGTTGAGGCAATGAGGCATAAGTGGAAACAGAAACTTCAATTGCCTATATCAAAACCCTGGGGTGTTGTGAGGCAAAGCACAGCTAAGCCGTGCTTCCAACACCTCAGGTCTCAGGAGTATGCTATTCAAGTATCTCACGGCAACCACCCCTTTAGGGCTCTCTCTCTGCTATTAGGAAACACGTTGATGGTGGGTGGAAAAAGGTATTTTTGGAAGTGGAGGAGGAAGTTGTTTAGATGAGAGAATTACTGTAATCAGTGCATCGTATTGCTGAGTTGGAAAAGAAAGACAAAACATTATTCCAACTTTGCTGGCTTCTGTGGCTGTTAATAAAAAAAAAAAAACACACCACTTCAGCCTAGTAATTTCTCCAAAATTTCAGCAAAACTCAGACTAAATTTTCTTTTAGAAGGCTAAAAATTATTAGGTGTCATAACTGAACAAGCTGCTGTACGCAGTAAGCTGTGTAATTGATTATCCACCAAGTTTTCCTACACTCTCACCCTGCCACAACTGTGATGTAACTTGGTCTTCTATCCCCAGTACAGTAGGTTCTCTACTATGCAACATTTACTGCTGTAAGATGACATTATATTTTACCCTAGTAACGGCACTTGTTACCCAAATCTTAACATCAACAGTTAGTCTTGCTGTGGCAGTGTGATAAAATTATGAAAGCCCACATGCATTTCAGGCAAAGAGCATGTAATATAAACTGAGGCAGAACAGGTTGGGATTAAAATAAATGAACATTGGAGCTCAGCCTCCCCTTAATTGTGAGGAGAAGCAGGTGGTGAGAGTTGCTCACTGCTTCTGCAAGGCTTCTGAGCAATGCCACTGTAATGGCAATGCTCAGAAGCAATGCCCAGGGTGTAGACTACACCTAGGCACCCATACAACAGGCCAGATTTGAAGGCAATGTCCCAGCCACTTAGGTAGTGGTAGTCCCTAACCTAGTCCAACAAGAAGTGAAAAGCTATGTTTCTTCCTCCACCACACAGGGAAGAGTTGCCATAAGACAAAGCACACCCTCAGCTCACATGCTTCAGCACGAAGTCCAGTGTCCTGGCATAAATACACTTCTATTGACGGATAAAATTCAGACTCTTTACTGAGGTAAGGTGAAGTACAGACATTGTCTCTTTCAGAGACTTTATCTGCTTTAAAATTTAACTTTAAATCACCTTTAAAGATTACTCAAATATTTTAGCAGCCATTGCACTATGTTCCATAGCTGGGCTAGCTATGAAAGACTATTGCAATGTTGCATATTCTTAGATTATTCACCTTTTTCCCCTCACTTATGTTCACGGCAATACAACCTGTCCCTAGAAGTCCAGATTTAAACCTAAATTTGGTTCTGTGTTTTCACAATCTATCCATCTATATTTGCTGATATTCAGCAACAATGGATCTTCCTAATGAAATTTAGATTATTGCTTTGGAGATGAACTGTTGAAATGCTCTGCCTATTCCTCCAAGATTGGCTGGATACACTTGCTGGCTTCTTGCTAAAACAAGCAAAAAATCTCAGAGATACTGAGCTTTAGAAAAGTTTTAGTCAGCAAAGATTCTAACAGGCCATTTCTCGTTCACTTGAGTATTCTTCTCTGCAAGTGATTTGAACCTTTGGGATCCAGTGACTATCTGTAAATTACGTGCTGATGCAGTACCCTTAGCTACAACTCAGGAGAGTTTCTGAATCTGAACAGAAATCTAAACTTTCTTTCCACACAGCTGCAGATTATACAGCTTCAAATTCCTGTTAGAGCATAGGACAGCCATGAGGAATGCAGGAGGCCCCTCGTTATCATGGAACTAACTATGATATACACTACATAGAAGCTCTTGACATTCCTTTTTGTCATTTCCATGCTCAATAATAATGCATGACGAGATTTGGACTGGCACAAGTATATTGTCTGTCAAAGGCGCTTCAAGATTTTGTTTGGCTGTTAGTCAGCTCACATTACTCCAGGCTGTTTGATAAACAGAGCACAAAGCAGCTTAACACTGTTGCTATTAATGTTCAAACTGCACTGAAAACACTTCATTAAACAGCCTACTGCAGTGTAATTGTTTAATAATATTTTGATTAGGTTGTTTTGTAGACAATCCTTGCTGTAAAACATTTGTTGTTTTTTTTTTTTTTTTTGTCAAGTGACTCTTTGGAAAAAGGCAGCACCAAAATGCTCAGGAAAGTTTAATAAAATAAAAGAGTCAGAAAAGCTCGATAACTTGTTCTTATTTTTTGTTTTTTTTTTTTGTTTTTTTTTAATTGGCAATTTTTCTCCACAGTATATATGAAACCTGTTAAACTTTAGCTGCTATTAGGGAATCCTATTCCAAGTCATTATGAAAGAAGTGCAAACATGGACTTCAAACAAAGACAGCATATCATCCAACTGATTTCTTCAGGAATCTTGATCCAAATTCGTTGTCTTTTGAAGAACAATGTGTGGAACATTTGCCAATGTATTCAGGCCTGGCAGATTCTCATAGAAATTGTGACTTTCTTCATGCTCTTAAAACAGGACAGGGCTCTGGTTATCCCTTTGAATACATATTGGTAAATTTTGACATTACAATAACAAGAGTACCCAAAAAAAGAGTACTGCCATTGTTAGTAATTTCTCAGAACCCACATGAAAAAATTATTCAAGCCTGTAACAGAACAAACTCTGAGATGATCAGAAACCTATTTTAGAAAACAGAACTGAAAATCTTTATTTGGTTAGTCCAGCAGAAGATGTAAGAGAATGTGACTACCTCATGTAGACTATGCAAAAGATAACAGATAAACCAGGCTGGCATAGGAACAAATTCATATACACTGGGCAGCAATGGGCTGAGAATAAGAATGTTCTTGAACTTCAGTAAAGTGTAAATTTGGGGTAAACATCCATTAAATCCAGCAGAGACAAATTCTACTGCCTTTTGAGAGTTGCGAATTTAAGGAGACAATTACATGACATGGTGCCTGTTACAATGGGGCAATGAATATGCTGACCTAAAATGCTTTTCTCTATCCTGTATTTCAACAAAAATGGGACCAAAGCATGTTTGAAGGGTACTAACTGCTGAGATAACAAGACTTCGTGCATGAAGTATTGAAACCAATTATCAGGAAACTGTACATCCCTTCTATTTCCAGAAGCATTTTATCAAGACCACAGATTAAATATAATTGTCAATAAAAGCTAAGCATCTCACATTGCTGTGTTGTTCTATGCCCCTTTACAGAGTTAGAGACCTTTGGTTTCTGTGATTGACACTTGTCTCCTTTTAAGAAATTAACTTTATTAATAATGATTTAAAAATAAGTAAAAGTGTATTCTATTCCACGGACAGACATATCAAAAAATATCCCTTTTATTAAGTAAATATTCTCTTAATACTACTGCACTAGCTTGCTTCCTGCAGTATCTGGGAACATATTGAAATTAGTGGAGAGTGAAGTGCCAAGAGACTTCCAACTGTCTTCTCTCTGGCTCTAGCAGGGCTTCAGCTGCCGACTAGCCAACTCGAACACTAGACTGGCAGCAGGTAACTAGTCAGTGTAGTTGGCTTTGACGCTTTATCTGTCTGATCATATGATGTTTCATTAACTTTGCGTTGGCACAGTCTAACGGAAAGGCCCTTAATGTGGTATGACAGAATGACTAGCATTAGAGACATCCTTTTGCACTGTTCAAACTGTAGTACATCAACAGCAATTGCCATTTATATTTGCAAAATGGGACTTTTAAGTGGAAGCCACATGATAATTTCACTGGATTTTACTGTGTAGTAAAATTTCACCACAATGCTTTATTTGCCACCTCTGAAAAAACATGCCAGGACCTAGTTTTAGTTGTTTCTCCCTGAAGGTACCTGTGAAGAAAGTATCTTGTTCAGTGTTCCCACTTGTGCCAGTTTTGGCGGGCAGATACGGAGAATATATTCTTTTCATGTGGCATCTTTTCCTCTTCTGCCTGTATTCACAGTCAGAAGAGGACTGGGAAGGACAGATATACTATTCTGTAAAACCAAGTTTTCTGAGTGTGCTGATAGTTTATTCTGAAACAACAGTTAATATAAATATTATGCGATACTGCATAAACAGAAATTTCAAAATATCTTAAGTAGTAGCTCTTTGTAAGTTCTCAGGTAGATACCATCAAAACAATTCATGTTGAAAAAGTAGCCAGAGTTGACTGGGAGAAACATCATCTTTAGCTGACAAAGGGACAGCTGTGGGAGCAGAGGAACTATAAACTCAGAGGCTGCACTCTCTCACGTCAATATTGGGACCTTTAAGGGCTACTGAATTCTACCAGGTGAAAACCTAAAGACATATTATAACTAAGTATTAATATCTATAAGTATCAATACAGGGAAAAATATTCCATCAAATCTCTAACTGCATAATTTTTCATTTTTATTTATTTTATTAGAAATTGAATATTTAAGGTAACCATTCAAGAGAGAAGCCATACTGTTGGAGTTCTTTGCTATGATACAAACTCTTCTTTGGTCCACCAAATTTATGAAAATAGGCAGAATTTTAGTAAGTAAAAGAGATGGTAATTGCTTAATTGCTCATTGTCAAAACAATTTGGTTTAATAAATATGCATATTTTTAAAGTATTTATAAAAAGAAGGAAAAAAAGACCCTCCATTTGAATACAGAATTTGGGGTTGGTATGTGAGGACTTGCCTAGCTCACTGTTTATAGAAAGAATAAAGTAAGTATCCTATGTAAGACAGGGGAAGTAGAATTTCACTCAGCGCAGAGTTCCCAAAAGTCATAATCAAAAGTCCACATTTAGGCTCACCCTTAAATACATGTGTGCTAGTCCAAAAGGTTTCAAAAAATGAGCAGTATGAAAGTGTACAGTTTGTGTTTCTGTAATCTGGGAAAAGGGAGACAAAAAGAAGACAATGCCATTGTGCAAGTATGAAAAATGGTACTGAAAATGGTACTGAAAGCTGTACTAGAAGGCATCATTCACCAGTCTTCCACTGGGTTGGAAATAAGGCTGGTGTTGGATTTATACACTGTTAAGGAGCAATCTGGCCAGATACTAGAAAAATTGCTTCTTACTATGAAAATATTTAATAATTGAAACAATTGCCAATTAAATCTGTAGGATTTCTGTTCCTGGATCATTTTTTTAAGGAACAGGTTGCTGAAACATTTGTTAGAAATTGCAGCAAAATGACAAATAAATGAATGATGTATATTATGTAGACTGAAACTCAGATTTTGAGGGGTTAATTGCTTTTTGTTATCTTGTTTAAAGTAAATTCTTACTGAAGTTAAAAGTATTTTAAAGAAATACTACATGGTTTTGCTCACACATATCTTTCTAGGTTAAATTGCACATTTAAATTACTCATAAAATGGAAAGAAATAAATTTCATTTATTCACTATTTACTAAAATAAAATTGCTTCCTTGTTTTCTTATTAGGTTTTTAATTGAACAGGCTTTTAGACACCCAGTGTTTGCTGGTAGGGTTTTATAGGTGCTACACCTGTTGCCAGTGAGCTTGCTCATAGTAACCTCAGATTGCTCCACTCAATTTTAGGCCAATTTCTGAGAAAGATTAAAGAAAAGTTTGTTGATTAGTTTCCCAATGCAAGTTTCTAACACATAGATTGGAAATAGACTTTCCTGTTACTCACCTGTTCAAACAGTATGTCTATCCTGCTGGAATTCTGCAGGGCTGGGGCAGGTGGGTGTTTTGACTGAGTTGGGTTTTTTGTAATTTTATTCTGGGCACTGTAATTTTTGGAAGTTTCAATTTGCTCAGTAATATTTTAGTCTGACCAAGGACTTTCTGAGTCTCATGCTCTGCCACCGAGGAGGGGAAGCCGGGAGGAAGCAGAGACAGGACACCTGACCCAAACTAACCAAAAAGGTATTCTATACCACAGCACCTCATGCCCACTATATAAACTGGGGAGTTACCCGAAAGGATTATATCACCGCTGAGTCAGGCTGGGTATCGGTTGGCAGGTCTTGAGCAGTTGTATTCTCTTCCCTTGTTATTTCCTTTATCATTATTATTATTGGTGGTAGCAGCAGTGGTTTGTGTTATACCTTAGTTACTGGACTGTTCTTATCTCAACCCGTGGGAGTTACATTCTTTCGATTCTCCTCCCCATCCCTCCGGGAGAGGGGGGAGGAAGTGGGGGGAGTGAGCGAGCAGCTGCGTGGCTGACTGAGTTTAAACCATGACAATTTCCTACAGTGTGAACAAAGTACACTATTATTTTCTAATATAGAGATGTTCTACTGGCATTACATCTTTACTCTTTTATGCCTCAATAATTTTTAATATTTTATTTTAACATAAGAGTATTTATCTCAGCATAGCAAAAGATCACTCAAAAGAGACTGACATTACATACAGATAATTTACATAACAATACTGATACGAGACTTTGGTCTGTTGAACTACAGCAGGAGTAGCCTGCTTCTTTAAGCAGAAGTTCTCACCTCATGAAAGCTTATCTACTTCCAGAATGCAATCTACTGATCTTTGCTTTTTCTTTCAAATGTACTTTTACATTTTACTCACCAAAACATGGTGAGTATATGTGTAAAGTGTACTTTGTCATCTCCTGTTTTCATCATTACTTTGACTTGATTCTTTTTTTTTACTTCTCAGTTTATCATGATATTTGTCCTTACTTAGCTATACCACTATATATAAGCAAAACACATATATTAAGAACATTCACATATTTTGCATTTTAAAGGGCATTCATTTCCTTGAATACACATAACACTTCCCTTGTTCATAACCTCGCTTTTCTCTTTCTAAGAGTGTATATCTCCCACTTTCATGTTGCAGATGGATTTGCAAGGAGAGAGACATTGAAAAACTTTCAGCCACTTGAGGAATATTCTGACAGTAGTGATGATAAACTTGGACAGGTAGAAAGGTTTAAGTTTCTTTGTCTTGGAACATGATAGCAATAAGGTACAAATTCTGGCATTTATATTCTTTTACATACCATTTCTCAGTCCTTTCAGAACTTCTTTCTGCAGCAGCATCCAACTTGCAGCTAATTTCCCCTTGCATTGATGACATGGTTCTGCTGTCAGATTTGGCAATGTCTACCTGGATCATCCCATAATCCATTTTCCCTCTTCTTCTTAAATCAGGTGTGTGATTTTGAGGGGAGTCTCTCAGTCATACTCATTGAGAGTGCTCTGTTTGTCATTCTGGAGAGATCTCAAAGAGTATGAACTGATTTTCTTTTAATAAATTATGTGTTTCTAATGCCACCAATGGGTATTTGGTTAAGATGAAATGTAACGAAATGAAGGAAAAAGAAAAGGAAAAGGGAAAAGGGAAAGGAAAAGGGAAAAGGGAAAGTAAAAGGGAAAGGGAAAGGAAAAGAAAAAGAGAAAGGAAAAGGGAAAGGGAAACAAAAAGGAAAAGGGAAAGGGAAAGGGAAAAGAATGCAATTCTTGAAATGCAGCTAATGTGGATATCAGAACTTAGCACAAAGGGCTTTGTTTAGTAACTCTTATTGTTATGTATGTCATGAAATAAAAATGGCCTTAACTTCAATGCATCTTCAATGTTCGCTGAATTTTCTATGCTGTCAGGTGAAGCTGAAATTTATGGTGCAGCATGATTTTATTTTATAAAGGTATTTTCTCATTTTAATGGGGAGGTATTCTGGGAGTATCAAGCAGGGAAAAAAACACAACACAAAGACAGCACACTTCACAGAGATTTGCTGGGCAAATTTCAATCATATTGAGCATTGTCTTGTTCTAAAGGACAATACACCTTAAGGAAAAACAGGCCTGAACATAGACTGGTTCCTTTCCGATCTGCTTTTCTTTTAAACTCTTTCATTTTACATCATATTGCTCTTTAAGAAGCTCAAGTCATACATGTGATGTGATTGTTCCTGCAGGGGAGAAAAATGCAGGTGCTAAATAGAGGATAAACATTGTATGAGCTTAGATAAAAGCAGAAGAAACAACAACAAAACAATAATTCTGCCTTATGAGAGACAGGCTACCTTAAAACACAAGACTTAAAAGAGTGATCCCGAATAGAATGTATGGAAAAATAACAATCAGACCAGAAAATATGACAATGAAAGATTTGTGATTCCCTTAAGCAATATTTGAACATCAAAAATACTGAGGAAAAAGCCTCATTTTTTTCTTGATATTGTCATGATATTTTTTCAGGGGAGTAAATACTAACAAATGAGGTACACCTACCTGCAGCAAGTTCATATCAGGACCTGTTCATAATTGGTAACAACAGCAGGACACATTCAGCATTACTGCAGGACAAAAGCATTTAGGTTCACATATTTACATGCTATTTGCTACCTTTCTTGACTGAGGTTTGTGCAATATTGCTCAGAGAAAATGCTGCACTCAGGCATTCCTTCATCACCTTCACTACAGAGGATTACAAATCCAGTGTGGATTTTCCAGAGAGATTTTCAAGATGAAGTTTGAGCATTATCAAATCTATTAACTCCTCTGCTTTATAGGTCTCATGTTTGAGTTTTATGATTTGACCTGTCATTTTTTGACATAGTGCCAAGAAGCCAGGTGCAGAAATGTCTAGGAATCCACCACACACTGGGACAGATCCCACATTCTCAGACAGTTAGACAAAATGTAATATTATAATTTAAATATTATGAAATATGTCTATATGTCAGTCAAATGGTTAATATTCCTTTCTTTTTATTTTCCCTTTGATTTTAATATAATGACTTTAGTAATGATAGAATATTACTAGGTTCACAGATTTCTCCATTACTGAATCAGTAAATTGTTTTTCATGATGCCTTCACAATTTAGCAGTGATGGAGTTTTTTGCCTGAGTAAGGACTGCAGAATTCAGTCTGAGTAAAAAAAGGTATGCAAGGAATAATGAGTGAAAGATTTTGAAAAGAAACCTAAAAGAGGCAGCAGATCAATTGGATCTGAATTTCAATTTCTCTGGATTTGGGCCCTTAATTCCCTTAAATTGCTTCTGAAAAGCTTAGCCTTAGACATTTCCATGATCAAACCCATAGTAGAAGTTTCTGTTTTGTAACTTTGACTACAATAACATTTAGATAATAAAGAAACAAACTTGAAAAAAAATATATTTGCAGGAATTTTTCATGTGGGTTTAGCACACATATGAGGGATTTCAGATTTTATTAGCTGAAGAGGCTAAATAGATATTTTCACTAGCACTATGGGATTAATCCAAGCCCCAATGAAATGAGCAGAAAAAGGACATGGAACTGTTGGAACAAGTCCAGAGGAGAGCCATGAAGATGATCAGGGGACTGGAGCACCTCCCATATGAAGACAGGCTGAGAAAGTTGGGGCTGAGAAAGTTCAGCCTGGAGGCTGTGTGGAGACCTCCTAGCAGCCTTCCAGTATCTGAAGGATACAAGGATGCTAGAGAGGAACTCTTCATTAGGGACTGTAGTGATAGGACAAGGGGTAACAGGTTAAAATTTAAACAGGGGAAGTTCACCTTGGATATAAGGAAGAAGTCCTTTACTGTGAGGGTGGTGAGGCACTTGAACAGGTTGACTAAAGTGGCAAATGCTCCATCCCTAGCAGTGTTCAAGGCCAGGTTGGGTGGAGTCTTGGGTGACATTAGTGTGTCTTTAGTGCCTTGAGTGTCTTCAGTGTGTTGTGTCCCTGCCCATGGCAGCGGGGTGGGAACTAGATGATATTAAGGTCCTTTCCAACCCTAATTATTCTATGATTCCTATAAAAGTAAATGGTGCATTTAATCCCTGATGCCAGATCTATACAGTGCCAACTAAGGGGACATTTTAAAAACATCATTCATATATATCTTCTACTTTAGAAAAGAAAACAAAAAAACCCTAATGAAACATTCCAGAAATCTAAAAAATAATTTTCAACATTATTTAAAACAAATATTTAGCTAGTATTAGTTCATTCTAAAATAACAGAATTTGCTTCGATTTGGTATATCACAAAATGCATTAAATACCAGAAGACAAATCATAGCAAGATTTGCGAACAAAGTTCACAACAGGCTACTACTGATTCTGATAGGATGGAATTATCACGCTAATCACAGAGAACTTCCTGACCTTAAAAAAGCAATCACAAATTTTGTTGCATCAGTCAGCATGACAAGTCTATTACTCTCTGATGAATAACTGATTATGCCAGTAACTCTGTTCACCACACTAGGCTGAACTTTCATTGGTTGATGGTCCTGAATCATAACAGAATCTGCTTTAAGCTATATTTCATAGGAGGCTATACTTCCCAAAAGAAGTGAAAGGACAGAAAAAAAAAATAGGAAAAAATACAGAATGCAAAATTTTGATGAAACTGTTTTAGCACCTCTCCTCATTTACTCCTCTATCACATGAAGGAGGACCTTACCATCAAGTTATCATCAGGTTAAACTTGCAGATTTTTCATGAAATAAAATTATTTAAGAAGCTTTGTTTGAAAGTGTATGAACAGCTGGTCTACAATGAAGTTAAGTTAAATATAAAATTAAAAGTCCAGTGAGAAACCACTGATCAACTGCGCTAAAATGAACATTTGGCACAATTAATGAAATCTATCATGTGGGGAACAACTTCTTGCAAAAAATGAAATTGCAAAAACCTTTGTGAGTATTAACTTGAAATTTTCATACTTGGTTGCTCCCTGTTTCTGGATATCTAAACAAAGTGCTGTTATCTGACTGCAATAATACTGCTCATATATAGTTAGGTGTAAATTATATGCATATCTTAATTTTAAAATTAATTTACTTTCTGGATACTCATACAAAAATATAAAAATATAATCTTGCAACAAGAAGAAGAACAAAATGAAATAAAAGTAATACAGTTGAACTAACCAATAAAATGCAAGTCAAAAGAAGAAAAAAATTGAAATTTTCTGGTAGAGGTTAGTACCCACAGAAAGTTTCAGATTGCAAGTATTTTTCTTCATTGGCACAAATCCAGAAACTTCAGTTCTTTTATATGAATTGATGCAAAATAAAATTGACTTATGCTCTAAGATTTCTCAGTAATTAGGTTGGTCATGAGAATAAAG
The DNA here is from genome assembly GCF_033815535.1 of Pezoporus flaviventris. Taxonomy (NCBI): domain Eukaryota; kingdom Metazoa; phylum Chordata; class Aves; order Psittaciformes; family Psittacidae; genus Pezoporus; species Pezoporus flaviventris. The sequence continues at coordinate 15,902,647 of NW_026892579.1, forward strand.
TAAAAGTTCTGTAACTTCTGATAGGTTGGGAACTTCAGATTTGTTTTTCACTACTGTAAATGAGAACTCTGACTAGTTGGGCTCCCAGGTATTCTGAGACATCACGAGCAATCCCATATTGTTTAACTCCTGCAGTATCTCCTAATGTAGGTGGCTCTTGGCAGCTTGTACTCTCAGTGTCTGAGAAACACTTTCCTCCCGGGTTGTATGGAAAAAACTATTCCCTGCCGTACTCCAATAATACCCCAGAAGGCTCTGAAAACTTCACAAAATTTACATGATCTTAACTGATCCATAAAATATCCAACATATTTATTGATTTTTAGAAAATATGAGTCCCCTGCTCTGCAGCACAATATTTACATCACTATCAATTTAATCTAAAAAACGTCACATGCCTAAAATAATATTCACATTGTAGGGTAATACAGTCTAGAGCTAAGTGCCATTAATGTGGATGTGGCAAACTGTCACACTTGGGTTTCAAGGGGAATATAATGACAAAATTAAGCTTAATTAATAGGTAAATCTTAACCATAATAGCAGACAAGCTACCAGGAGAAGAATAATGCTTAGGAGGGGGAAAGTTACAATAAGTTGCTTTTAGCAAACTTTGTGTACAAATACAATCAGTCAAATTAAAATTTTCTATGGTGTTCCAATTTAACCCAAGTCTTAAAGGCTGAAGTAGACTCACTTATTCACTATTCCTAAAACATAACACAAAGTATAACTTATATATCATATAAAGACACTTCTCAACCAGTGGTCTCCTTTGCTTTGCTGATCTCAAGGAAATCGCATAAATATTAATTTCTCAAAGTTGGAAACAAGCCTTTCTACTGAGTCTTTTAGCTTGAGAGAGGCTCCTGCACCTCATACAATTTTGGAAAGGTTGGAAGTATGTATCCTTACAAACAGAAACCCAAATGATATGATGTTAGGTCAAGAATCCCCTCTATGTTAATATCTGAGATGGAAAGAATTAAAACAATTTAATTTTTATAGTATTGTTTTTCTTAGATTTTTAAAGCTCTTTGCAGAAGACCCTATTCAACTCCTATAGGCTGAAGGACTTCAATCAGTAACAGGTCTTCAGTAATTTTTACAGGTTAAGTTTAATGTTCTTGCGAGAGTACATTTGAAAACAAACAAACTAAAGGTAAAGCTGTCAGGTTTTAAACTCTAGGAATGAACTGTCTGAAAGTTATTATTCCCTTCCATGTTTTTGGCTGTTTCTAGCTATTACTGGATTGTAAAATTCTGATAGCTGTCACTGACAGACTGTCATTGCTCATCATGTTTTCTGTTCTTACTGCTGTTTGCAAGACTATTTAGAAAAAAAGAGTTTGAGGACAAAAAGAGCTAGCTCCCTGGAACTAAAACTTACATATATTTCTTTTTAGAAGTGCAGATATTGAAAGCAGTATGAAGGTAAAGAAACACTTTTCTATATCCTTATTATTTAAGTACATAGTAAGGTTTATGTTGGAGTATCAAATCTGTTTGTTCATTGAGTCTATACATCACTTATGTATGGTATGTGTAAGCCACACAAGTGATGTATGGAATTATAGCTGAAAGGCAGAGCTGTGAAATGGAGATCTTGCTATGGTCAGGTTTTGCGAGAACTCTGCTAATTCTAATTTCTCTATGAAGCAATTCTAACCATGTTCTAGCCCACAGCTAAATAAAGGACAAGCTAAGAATTAAGAAAAAGGACATAAGACAGGACCTTCATTTCAGAGTCTAATTCTAATTTCAAAAATGTCAAAGTAAATGGAAAGTGATTTTTATTTGAATAGAATTATGGCCTTGGCTAAAGATTTTGTGAAGCAAAGGTAGGAACTGAATGCCAAATAACCAGGTAAGGAGGACAATATAGAAAAAAAAAGAAAAGCCAACAATTCATATTAGTAGACATTATTACAATTTGCTGCATACTCTTTGCAGTGTTAGGTTATGCTTTTGTCATGAGCATTTAATGAGCTTTCTAGGACACAATCTGTAGCTGTGTCAGGTCAGACTAAATGACCAAAGTGATCTCTTTTGACACTAAGATCTATGTTTGATAAACCTATGGTGTTTCCATTAGATACTCTCAAAGACAGTTTGAAATGTACTCCAGAGTATTTTATGAGCAAGAAAAATCAGACAACAAAGTTAATTCAGAATGGTTGACCACCAACAGAGAGCCTCAAGGGGGCAGACGTATTAAGTGCCTAGCTACTTTGTCCTCTCTCACAGGCCCCAGAGTGCTACTCATTCACAGCAAGACACATCATGAGCTTATTAGCTGAGATGTAAAATGCCAGAATTTTAAAATGAATGGGGGACTTCAAGTTAGATAATGCACAGCTTAGATCACGGTTTGAAAACTCAGGCCACAGTAAGAATCTCCCGCTGAGATTCAGAAGATGTGATATAAAGTGATAGCTGAAGAGAAATTAGAAGAAATAGAAGCCATACTGATTGTTCGGGTATTCTTCATGGGATGATAAAACAGAAAGGTTTAATTTTCAGAACTTCCGCTGTTTCACTGAGGATATTTTTAAAAGAAGCATATGACTATCATCTTTTGTTGATGTTCCAGAAAAGGAATGTGAAGAACTGAAAATGGTTGTGGTAAGCAATTTATAGAGAAATCCTGCAAATGCGTCACTATTGGATGATTGAATCCAAGACACTATATATCAGTTAGATATATAGTCTCCAGGTCGTTCATCAGGATGGGAAGGCCTCACATACATCAGTGTTTAATAATAAAGGTAAATAAAGTGTATAGAAAAATCAAATAAATTTTCTATTGAGTGATTTGCAGTTGTATGAGAAGCTGACAAAGGATGTCAGATCCTTATGGAAGGGTCATAGATCGATTGGATCAATCACAAGCACTTACATTTTCAGAGGATTTCTTACTAAGTAGCAGTCAGCTTTGTGATATGCTCATTCACATTGAAAAGTTCTGTTTTCAGAGTGAAATTTAGTGTCATATCTCAATTGAGACAAGTTCTTGTGACTGAAATCAGTGCTAAGTAGAGCTCTGGAAATTATTTGATTAAATTTTTCATTTCTAAAGAAAGGTCAGCTATACAAATGTGGTTAGAAAATTGTTTAAAAAACACCAAGGAACAATCAAGAAAAAAAAGATTTTGAAATCATATTGCAGTTTGGATTTTTAGCCTATTTCTTATTTTTAAGTAAAATCAAATATTTCTTTTTGAATAACACTCTTTTCTTTTTTTTACTTTTCATTTTTTTCCTTTTTTCCTTTTTTTTGTCATTTTGTAGTATTCTTTTGAATCAGTAAAGAGAAATACTCATCAATTTTTCTTAATATTTTTATGCTCAATACTTTTGAACTTCATTTAAAAAATAATTATAGAAGCCTCTCACTTACTTGTCTTCAGTTCCTATAACAAATATTTACTTTTTTCTATATTATTATAGCTTTTTCTTTTCAGAAGAGTTGAAGTCACAGCAAGTTAATAATGATCAAATTATAAGTTTTGTTCTAGAGGAAGGATTAGATATCTCTGCAGTGAGAGTTGCTTAATATCCATGTTTATACAATGATCAAGAATATTGGATATGTTCAGATACTACAATAAAAATATTAATTTCTTGTCATAAACTTCTCTTACTCCAGATTACTGGTCTTCAGCTCAATATTTGAAAGTCTATAGCTAGAATGAACAGTGTTTCAGCAATTGTTTTCAAAACAATTCTGTCATTGATTTTGTCTTTATTAAACAACACAAGGGTGACTTAATTGGTTATTTTAGAGACAGTTAGACCCTCCCAAGTCAGTTTGTCTTCATTGACAGAACTATAGTGGCAGCTATACTGAGTCACTAGAAAATAATAACAACACTGTTGCAATTTATTTTTTTATTTCAGTTTTTTAATTAATTGGAAAATGAAAGGAGAATAATGCAGCATGAGATGAAAACCCTTTCATCCTTGCTTAAAATAAATAAGTGTTGTGGATGTAGTACTGCTGGCACTTTGGCTATTTTTCACTGCGAGCTGACTAAAAATTTCTTCTATCAGTACTTTAATGGAAATTCAAGGATGTGCTGGAAATTCATAGTTAAGATCACTGGACAATAAGATTTCCGCTGAAAATAAAAATAAGGATAGTTGATATTCTTCAACAGTCAGATGTAACTAATTCACATCGAGAAAACTAATAGCACTGCAAAATTTTTAAATCTAAGCAAGTGTCCCAGTTTAAGTATGTGACATATAGATCCAGTGGGGAACTCCCAATTGCACAAGAAAGCCTGATTTCTTCTGCTTTGTGCTGCTTGCACCCCGGTGTGCAGACAGCCGGATTGTGGATAAGATCTGAAACATTAGTTCTACATTAAAAGAATAATGCATTAAGAACAATATAGATAGACTGATTTACCACTGAATAACAAATCTTTCTGTTTCTATTGACCACTGGAAGTACAAAAAAAATTCAAAATAAACTAAAAAAAAAACAAACCCAAATCAAAAACCAACCCACAAACCCATTCCCTGGTGGCTTTCATTATTTTTAAACTCCTTAGAAACTGCATTTCTTCAGAGCAAACACAAACAAGTTTTTTTTTAGTATTCTGTGATGTGAAAGACAAAACTGTGAGTAGTCTGATTAAATTAATGTTTAAAACCTGTTGAGCTTTGCTTTACAAATGTGGATCTGCTTGAGAAACACAAGGGACTAAGTACACACCTGCAAAAATGAATCAGTGTGCTGTGTGTATTTGTAGATAGTTATTTGACACGTTGCCTCATTGAGATATAAATTAGACAGATAATCCAATTAGATATTCTTTTTTCACACATAGTAATAAAAGCTGTTCTTTTTTCTTTGCACCTGGCTGTGAGTTGTTTCAGTAACCATGAGGACTAGAACCTTAATTTTTGCACAAAAGCATAGATTAAGACCTAAAATGTCAACTTCAAGACCTATATTTAAAAAAAAAAAAAAAAGAAAAAAAATTTCAAAAAAAGGAAAAAAAAACAGGAACAGAAAACAAACTTACATAAGATCTGTGAAAGAAACAAAGCACAAAGTGCAACCTCCTTACTCTATTAGAATGTATGAGAGACTTCATAACTGGAAATCTTCCAAGAACAGAGGGAAGATGCAGACAGGTAATGTAGCATCATCAAGATTGCCATTGTTTGCTCTCAGTAAATTATTGCTAAAGTAATTGTTTTTAACATCGGTTGCTATTTTAATATGTGAGAGTTTTAACTCATAGTACCTGTGAAGAAACTGTTCCAACTACACTATAGTTTATAACGCAAGATGGTATGCAGAAACACAAGCTAATTAGACCTTCAGAAGCAAGCTGGGATGATTTAGACAACTGGTGTTGTCATGCAGAGTTGAGTGGTTCTCTAGGTTTCTACATGGCGGAACACGTAATGCAAGGATGTTTAATGGGGCAGCTGAACAACATTAATCTCAATGTCTTTGTGGGTGTGCCTCCATAAGTCCTTTAGTCTGAAGTAAAACTGTTCTAAAGTGAATCTAACAGCTATTTCCAGTGTCCTGTTCTTTGGTGCAGATATCTTTTTTTTTAATGTAAGTAATTATAGCCTTTTTTTACTCATTTATGCATTTTCTATGTCCCCCCTTTATTTTCCTTTGTATCTCTGCTGCGTTTTACCACACCATATCACAGGAATGTTTCACAGTCATTAATAAATATTAAACTTAGATTTTTATTCCACCATTGCCAGTAGTCCAATTTAAGAAAACCCTTTTTTTGAGTTCACTGCAGCTAGTTTGTCCTTCTGATGTTGTGAGCCATTGAAAAGTTTCTGCTGATCTTTTGGTGGGTCATCCCTTCCAGTGTGGGCCAACACTGAGACATACTCTAAGGATTCCTGACTGGAAACATTTTCATTTAGTGATTTATTCCCTAGTTAAAAACTTAAGTTATAATGCATTAAAAATAACAGTGAAATATTTGTAAAATAATTTGTAATGTAGTTCAGCATTTTCAGAACATTTTAGATTTTGGTTTCTCAGCAAAGCGAAGACCTCAGTTCAGAGATTCAGAAGAAGGAATAAAACTTTTCTTCTCTTACTTATGAGTCCAGTGATGACTCAATCATCCAAATTTCATTCCTTCCACATCTGAGCTCACCTCTTTGTTTTCCCTGGGGTGTTACACTAGCCACCTTATCATGAGGTGACCTAAAATGGATTGCTCTCAGTCTCTTGTTGCTACCTCTTCACAAGAAGACAAAAAAAAAAATTTGAGCTGAACAATATTCATTGTTGAACCCTGAACTGGGAGGTTTTCTATTTACTTGGGGAAAAAAAAGAAATAAGAAAAGAAGAAAGAAAAGTAGAAAACCAACAGGATTTGGTAAGGGAAATTTTATTTTTATCTGTCTTGTGTGTTGCTATTGCAGTTCTCTTGTTCATCTGCAAAGCTAAAACAAAGAAAAAAGTAATTTATTTTTATAATTTATTCCTAGTTTCTATTCTGGGCTTTTTTCTCTGAGCTCTACTGCCCTTTGCTTGGGTCTTATCATTGCACAGCACCCTACTGGGGGAGTATTACACAAACAGTCTCTGACATTTGCACCATTGTTCTGTGACACATCAGCATTTATAATATCCATCACAGAATATTTTGTAGCCTATGGTGTACTGTGAGCCTGGAGATTATTTTGTGCTGGCAGTTGTTCTTTATCCCTTAACTCCACAATATGCAGGAGATCCCAACAAACTATTGCTCTCCTAAAACTATGTCAGTGTTAAAGCACTTACAATAAACTGAACAGCAAAATGCTATACTAACTCCAAGTATGCACACCAGGGTTCCCTGAGCAATCAAACTTGCTGAAATTAAAGGTCAAGAGATCAGGACTGTAACTTTAAGCAACCCTGGGGAAGGCAACAATCTTCCACCTTTGTTGTATTATGCAAGCTGCCCATGATCACAGAATGTGAAAAACAGCTATCAGATCACACAATCTCTTCAGACCTAGAAGCACCTGCAGTTAGGAACAAAAGAATTCACAAAGCCCTCTTTTCATAAGGGAAGCTAGCCGGTAGTTCGGTGTGCTACTCTTTGGTAAATGTGGGCACAGTAATCTCCAGCAGAAGGCAATATTATGGACACTGTTTTTTTTAATTTATTTATTTTCCTGCATTCAGGTTGTTAGAGGAGGAAATAACAAATGAACTGACTGAAAAAAAACAAATCCAGGACACTGAAATAATTTTGCAATTTACAATCAGCATTTATTAAGGAGCAGGTGGTAGACTGACTACAAGTAATGGCAGAGTTATGTAAAAGGCAAAAAGGTTTTATTATCTAGCATTTTAGAATCGGGGATGAAAAGTGAAAATATGCCCAAAATGTGTGTTGTGACTTTACTTATTCTGTCATAGAATCATAGAATGGTTAGGGTTGGAAGGGACCTTAAGATCATTTAGTTCCAACCTGCCTGCCACTGCCAGGAATGCCTTACACTAGACCATGTCACCCAAGGCTCTCTTCAACCTGGCCTTGAACATTGCCAGGGATGAAGCATTTACCAGTTCTTTGGGCAGCCTGTTCCAGTGCCTCACCGCTCTCACAGTAAAGTACTTCTTCCTTATATCTAACCTGAACTTAAACCCACTACCCTTTGTCCCATCGCTACAGTCCCTAATGAAGAGTTCCTCCTCATCATCCTTGTAGGCCCCCTTCAGATATCATAGAGTACGCACACTGGCTCTTGGGGTTAGTGAGAGCTGGGCATGCACAGCCTGCCTAACTGTACTGAGAGTAACCACCAGTTGCTCAGACCCTTAGGCTAATCTGTTCTGTATATAATGCAGTTGATTCTAAAAGCAACACATACTCTTGCTCAGTGTAATATTGTTGTCTACATTAGCAATTTGGTTTCAATCAGAACTGTAGTTTTCACTCTGCTCTCTTGATAATCCTACTTACTGCTGGTTATTGCATATATAAATTAGTATGAGATCAGAAATCAAGACCTGGCTTCCTTTCTGATGAAAATAAACCAGAAGATGTGCTCCACTAGTGAGCCTAAATACTCTCTGTCTGATAATAGACATCAGTCCATGGAAACAGACTGAAGTAAAATGAAGTTAAATTCACCCAAGTGTGTATAGTATGCATACCAAATCTCCAGCATTAACTGCTTTGTTACTTGCTCTTTTTGCACTGTTATGTGGACACAATGTTTGCTTTCACTATTCCTCTGTGCAGTCTGCAGTGTCCAGTGTTTCTCTTTACAAACTGAGGGCAGGTGAAGCTCACACCAGCCATGCATCTCATCAGCTTTGTTGCATGATGAAATCAGGGATCATTTATTTATCCACCTGATACCAGGTATATCATCGCAAACAGCGTAAACAGACAAGAGAGCTGTGCACCAGGCAGAACAAATCACAAGTAGTACATATTCAAGCACACACCCCAAAAGCTTCACAGACCTCAAAATTTCTCCCCTCATGTTCTCCAAAGACCCCTGAAACACTGTTTTCAGTATAGACTTATCTACACTGTTTGAAATTATGTACGACAATGTGTTATGTCTGTGCTTGAAATGCAATGAAGAGAACCTCTATTTTAGGCCAAAGGATCTAACTTATATATGTATACTATTAAATATATATGGTATAGAGCCTTCACACTGTAATCATCCTATTATTTTGGTTTTCAAAGAATATTGTGATCAAACTGAACATCCAAACCCACCAGAATAAAATTATGCTAGAGATTCAGATTTGGAGGTAATGACTTAACCACAGATTACATAGGAGCAATGGAGACAAGTACTGGAGCACATACTGTGCAATTTACTGTATTAAGAAGGTTCCTAGCATGTGGTAACTGAAGAATTATGTAATATACTATTAAGGTCAAAGGTGTGAACTGCAGGTTGATTTCATATGGCAGGCTTTCCCAGCACTGAAAGAATGCAAGCCTTGTTTACATGTCCTGCAAACATATATAAAGGGAACGTTTGTTAAGTGACACCTGAGCAGTTCTTGCATCAAGTGAAACTTAGTACAAAGGTGTTCAGTGTCAAATTATTCCCATGTGTCAACTAGCCCAGGAGATATGGTTTTCATCCTTTCAGCTACCTATCCCACTGTCTGCCCATCCAAGACCACAGCCCACATCACTGTGTAGACATCAAAAAATGCTGGCAAATGGAACTCACAAATGGAAGAAATAGTTGTTACTGCTTTCAGTGACTAGTCTGAAAAATACCTGGGTATTTTTCTGCTCTTTCTTCAATTACCATCTGCAGGACTGCTATATGCAACTTAACTTTTCTCTTTCCAGCCCTACTGTACAAGGAAAGGCAAAGATATTATTTCACACCATATGGGAATCACTGCTAATCATAGAGTCATAGAATAGTTAGGGTTGGAAAGGACCTTAAGATCATCTAGTTCCAACCCCACTGCCATGGGCAGGGACACCTCACACTAAACCATACCCAAGGCTCTGTCCAACATGGCCTTGAACACTGCCAGGGATGAAGCACTCACAACTTCCTTGGGCAACCCATTCCAGTACAGTAAAGAACTTCTTCCTTATGTTCTTTTAATTTTTTTAAAGTTCATTTTACAAACCTTTGTGTATTTTTAAGACTTTTCCAGGATGTAATTTAGGGCATTAAACTTCATGTAAGCTTTTGCTGTTGGAATGGATGCTGCTCCTAGGAAAACTGTGAAGGGAAGAGACTAAATAAAATGTCAGTTCCATTTGAGAGGAAATCAGGTTCAATATTTTCACCTAGGAGTAGACATCAGTCATCTCCTTACCTTTGTTTTCCACTCCTAGTCTGTTATAGCAGCCTTTTAATGTTCCCTGGCAATATTCTCTGAGAAGTGAAGAAAAGAACGTGGTAAACTAGTGAAAACAAAGATGATAATAAGATCAAAATCCAGTACAGCAACACAAAAATAAAATGTAAGCCAATGAAGTCAAAAAGCCAAATTACTGCCACACCTAGTAAACCTACACCCCATCACTGCCGTACAGAAAGATTAACACAAAACAGAACTGACAGGTTGAACTACAACTGGCTTTTCCTTTCCCCAGAATTATTGGTTTTAGCCACCTAATCTTCAAACTAAATGCCTTTTTTATGAATTTGAATAGATTTTTCAAATATACTACATAGAAGGTGTTGTTAATTCATATGGGAAAAGGAACAGTGGACCTGCATTTGCATTTTAGTTGGAGTGAGAGATACATCATTGAAGGAAGCGTCCTGATTGTCATTACTTGCCATGTTTTAGTTGTCATCACAGTGCAGCCTGATAGAACAAGAACTGAATTTCATTTTAATCAAACTAAACCAGAAGATGTAATACACCTAATATTAATGAGTGTTCAGTTTGCAGGACTACTTCTAGTCCAAAGTAAAACCTTCTGGAATGTGTCTGCTGTGGACAAGACGTTAAGCTTATGCTCCTACAGTGCCTTAATAATTTCTTAATGTAAACATCAACATCAAAGCTTTCATAGCACATGTGAGAAAAATGCCCTAATTGATTTGCAGTCTTAACTATGTCATAGAAACAGATGAGTCAATTTTTCGAGGTCTTTTTCTTATCTTCAAGGAAAATAAAATCTACCAGCAGATACCAAAAATGGAGAAGTCATAGAAATGCATATTTTGTTAGGGAATGGCCATTTAAATGTAGAGACTTTTATTTTCCCATCTCAGCTTCAGCTGCTGCCATTCACTGAAGGTTCCTTTCAACACAAACTTTCAGCTGTTGCCATTCACTGAAGGTTCCTTCCAATGCAAACTATTCTGTGATTCTGTCACAAACTACTAGAAAATGAATGGTGTGTAGCATTTGCAAAGTATTTGTTCATTCAGGAAAAAAGAGGAAATTCATAAAATATCTACAAAGGTAAGATAGCTTTGAAGGCATACGAATGAATACAGAGAATGTAAGTTATTTGCCGGCATGTGGAAAGACTCTATTGTGGAAAAAAAAAAATCTGAGCAAGACTTGTAATATATACATTCATGAAATAAATACATCTAAGCTTGAGAGCACTAAAACCAATTATAAAACTTCATATATCCCTCCAGAACCCTTTCTTTATGCTATCAGTCTAAGAACTTGTGAAAAAGTTACCTAAATATCACATAAAGAAGCTGTAACCAAGTTATCTTTTCCAAGCTATGCACATATGACAGCCAATTCATAACAAATGTCAATGTTTCTAACTCACAAATTCTCTAATTCATTCGTGTTTTTATTAAAACACGCTATAAAATAAGTGTAGTACACAGATTCATACATGTATTTATACCAGTCAGTAATGCAACCTAAAAAGTAATGCAAGTGTCAACTTAAAATTTCTTCTTGGAAAAGTGCAGGAGAAATTTGAAACCCTAAAGAAAAGATAGTTCTGATTACGCTAATAGCAAAACTAACATCCAGACTATCACTGCAACTTCAGAATCTGGAATATTTGAACAGAAAATAGCTATGATGACTGCACTGCTTGATCCGTATCTTAGGGCCATAATTAACACCATACTTTATTTTCACCCCATTCAGTTTTTGAAGCCAAGGAAATGGTCTCATAAAACATTCAGTGTCTGTGTCAATCTAATTAGGTTTCAGACCAGAGAGACAATAAAGCCCTTTTTCAAAATGTAAAAAAAAAGAAAATAAGAATAAAATGGACTAGTGAAACTTTTGCATGTAAATGTGCAGAGCAGTAGTCTTTGCCCACTGGAGATATATATTTTCCTTTGGCACCTCTTGATGATACAGGCAAAAAGACCCTTTTATGTGTCAATAATAATGATCTTGAATGAGTCACTGAAAGTAATTGGAAACTATTCAAAAGGATAACAGGACAACTAAGGCCACAATTTTAGGGGATACTTCCAAGGCGAGAAGAAAATAACAGCTCATTACACAGCAAATGCATATGTGTAACTTCTTTGTTTGGATAGTAGTACTTTGTATATATGTCAATAGAAGGTTACAGGAATATAGGTAGAAAACAGTAGAGTTAGATTTATGGATAATAAACTAGACCATGAACCAAGAGATCTGGTTTCCATATGTACTTTTTGCATACAGTTCTGCCATAACCTTGGGCAAAACATATTCCAGCTACACTTGTCTCAGCTTTTCTAGCCATAAAATAGAAATGATATTTCCACACCTCATTGGAATGAGGTCATGGTCATTTTGATACTGTTTGTTGCACATATTTCAGAAGACAGGCAGCTATATAACTTGTATTATTTCATAAGGGGAACATGATACAATTGCCCTATGAGCATTTGTGAGAATGAGAGAAGTTGCTGTATTGACTGCACCCCTGCTGGATCTTTTCTCTTATTTCATTTCCATTTGAATGAAGCCTTTGTTATTATTTTCTTTTGATGATATTAATTGATGAAAAGTTGAGGACACATTCCACCCAAATAGTGTACCCTATATAAAATAAGTATGCATCTTTAAATAATTTGATTCTTTGCCTATTTTCTTTTTCTTTTATTTTTTTTTTTTCAAAATCCCATCAGTTGCCAATGTAATTACCTAGATAGAAAGCAGTTTAAACCTGACATAAAAAAAAAAACGGGATTCAGATACTCAAACTCTGCATAATTATCCTGTCAATTGCTTTTGCATAATGTATGATTGTCTGTCTCATAAAAACTGTGGATTTAATAGGATTTAAATGTTCTTCATCAGAAGTAAAAGATGAAATGGTACATGTCTACCCATCAATGACTTACCAAGAACTTCTACTAGGACAGGCAGACTAATGCTAAATTCCACCCCACAGTTATTCATAAATTTCTAGGGACTTCTTCATTCTATTGTGCATTTTTCAATTCTCTAATTAAAGGGTTTGACCTCAGATTTTCATTGAGGTCAGTGAGTATCACTTCACTGTCTTCATTATCAATTCTCTTCTCGAGCTTAGATCAGCATCAGTCAAAGGCATCAGTACTGTGTATGTAAGCAGAGCTCTTTGTTATGATATTTTGAAGCTTAATGCAATTATCCAAACCCATGTTTCAGTTCTATCTATTTGCATATTACTCTGCTATGGGGTGAAGAGGGTAGCAGAAGGAATCTGTGACAAGATCTAAAAGTTCCATGGCTTTTCACAGAATCACAGAATCCTAAGGGTTGGAAGGGACCTCAAAAGATCATCTAGTCCAACCCTCCTGCAAGAGCAGAGTAACCTAGAGTACATCACACAGGAACTTGTCCAGGCGAGCCTTCAATATCTCCAATGTAGGGTACTCCACAACCCCCCTGGGCAACCTGTTCCAGTGATCTGTCACTCCCACAGTAAAGAAATTTTTCCTGATGTTCACATGGAACCTCCTATGCTCCAGTTTACACCCATTGCCCCTTGTCCTATCACTGGACATCACTGGAAAAAATGTGATCCATTTCTGAAGATTTTGAATTTTTTTGTGTATGTTTCAGAGAACTTGATTCCAGTTTCAATAACATGAGTGATTTAAGCAGCAGGAACAGTTGCATATCAGACAATGTAATGCTTAACACTGCAATGCACAAATATCTTCATGGATCTCACAAAATCCTGACTGCCCTGTTCTCACCTATTCTGAAACTATTTCAAATGAGAGCAGCATTAAGAAGCCATTTTAACAAATTAAATAATTTTAAATTTATTTTAAACAAAGGCTGAAAAAGTGTTCTAAATGTTTCTGATGTTATGAGTCTCTCATGGAAGGAAAAGCTGTACAGTCCATGTTATCCTGGTGTATAAAATAGGAATCAGGCACAACACCTTAAGCTTTGTGTACTTACACGGAAATCTCATCCAACAACTAAAGAGTGTTCTGTCTGGATAGCACATATTTATCTGGAAAACAGAACACAGCCAAACAAGATACACCAAGTCTTGCTGCACAACACTAAGAAATTTACCTGCTTACTCGTAGTTTGTATTCATGTAATAAAGGTGAGCTTTGGTAGCCATTGACATCACCAGCCACAACAGGCACACAGTTTGTCTTTCCTTGTGTTTTAGTCCCACAATGGGTGTGCATTTCCTATGCAGCTTGTCATAAAAATTCCACCATCCTCCAGAATCCCCAAAGAGAGACTCTTTTTAGAAGTAGCTGGAAGTTCCTCTCATACCATGCCAATATTGCAAAACAGTATCAACAACAAAACCAGTCATCCTAATTTCTGTCTGCTGTTACTTGACATCTGCATCCTCATATGTGAAAACAGTGGTAAGCTGTGAGCATGAATAAATTACAATTGCCTACTTCAAATTTATTTCTTTTCCTTCCTGTTTTAGGGCAGTAAGTCCATGGAGCTGGCTTTTAAACATACCTAATTTGTCAATGTTTTTGTCACAGATGGCTTACCAACAAAAGAGGTAAGAGCACAATATTATTTTGCGATACGTAACTATGTCAAGCAAAAGACATGAGTATATTATAGCAATCCAAGAGTGAAAACATTATGCACAGACTTAGCTTTGTGATTTGAGCCAAGTTAGTATAAAAATAATAATCATAATGGTCTATTATATACTGGACCAAGTTTCATGGGAGTTGAAGACTATTACTGCAATGCTAACGATCACTGAATTGTGCTTCTTTTTGTATTTTTGCACACACAATTACTCTCGTATCACATCAAATGCCTTTTGAATAGATATTGAAATAGTGTGAAATTCACCTACTTTTCTATAAAGAACAAAGTAAACAGATTTTGTGCTGTGAACAGAAGTGAAGAAGGCCTTTGACCAACAATGTCAGTTGAACAGTCGATGTCACTCAGGAGTGTTATGGGTGAAATGCATTCATAGCATAGAGAATTGATTTATGTCTTTTCCATAATTTTAGCTAGCAATACATACAATCTAGGAACCCTATAGTACCACACTTCAGGCCCTGGTTTCATTTCTATGTATGTGTGAAATTAGAAAGAAATTAAAGGACTGTGAAAGAAAAAAAATATCTAAATAACTGCCACTTGTTATATGACATTCCTCACTTTGTTATTGTGGATTGATGGGATAAAAATAATCTTATCAAAATCATATAGTTTGCATATTTTATTTTGGGCAAATGTAGAGGTTTTCTTCTGATCTAAGACTGGGCTCAAACCAGCCAAGTAAAAATTGTGTGAAGAGTGTGCAAGCCTCTCCTATTTTTTCAAGCAAATATTGATACAAGAGAGAAATATGTGAAAGTCTGTGAGTTAATAAGTCAGGCTTCTAGAATTTTTTTTTTATTTATAGCTGTCATTGTTTTCAAAAAATCTGAGAATTTGAAAGTGCAGTTTAATGGGAAAACTCTCTCAATCGTTTGTGCTGAGAGAGCTAGATAACATATGAGGTGGCAGAGATTGTAGTCAAGACTGAATATGTTGCATTATTCAGAGACATGTTAATTTCCACAAAAGTCAAAAATGGTTTCCAGTATGCAGGCATTCAATAAGACTTTTTTCTTATTAAATAACTCAGGGGGGAGTTTGGGGAGGAATTTTTCTGAAGATACATTTTATCATATTTTTATACTTGTGAGTGGCAACTTAGAGAGGCTGTAAACCAAATTGCCTGCTTACATTAATATACTTACGTTAGATATCTCAAAAAAATGTACCTTCTTAATTGCTACTTTACTTAAGGCATTTCCCAGCTTTATGGTATAAAATCACAGCTACATAAATGGCAGAAGAAAAATGAAGTGCGTATAAATTACCTCTTTCATTACACACTCACTTTTCATTTCTTTGTGAAGGTTTGTTTGTCTCCTTGTTTTTCCCCCTTAGATTTGGCATACCACAGATCTCTGTGGTCTTTGCTCAGCTAAAGGTGGTAAAGGAACTGAAGCAAAAATGGTGAGGACAGAATTGCTTGTGGGGCATTTGACACAGCTGCTGCAAATATTATACACTTGAGTTATGCTGTGTCCTTTTACATAAAAGAGAATTGCATTTGCCACCATTTGGAGCTGTTCTGCTTTGTTATTCATAAACAAATTATTTTAGTCTTTTTAGCTTTATTCACTTGAGTTTTTTTGGTTTTGTTTCTTGTCAACAGTTCCCTTAAGGACTTTGATTTTTCAGCTAAAACACAGTCTCTAAGATTTACAGGGCTTTATCTGTCTGTAAAAAGAAATGTGTTTTTGTAGTGTAATGTAAAACATGAATACTAAATTGCCTTTGTATCCTCATGTTCTGATTGTCAGAGACTGACCTTAAGATGTCAGATTTCAATCTGTGGGACAATATATGAACTCAATTTGTTTGATTTTTTTTAATTTTATTTTTAGGTAAAATTATGCTACCCTTACTCAGAATGGGTCATATTCCAGGTTTGTAATGTCATTTAATGTAAAACTGTATGGTTTCACATAGTATCATTTATCTGTGGGTGATAATCTTTTGGAAATTACCTCAGTGCCTCATTGTGACTAAAAAGCTAGTGTTACCCTCAGGTGGGCACCCTTAGGGTAGACAGAGTAGAATATGTAGGAATAAGGATTTTATACTCTCCTAGTTTGGGCAGTGAAGGAATAATTACATGAATACTGTGTCCTCTCTGAGATTCCATATTGAAAGTAGATATTGTAAAACCACAGGGAAACAGAAATTTGATAACACAGAGCTCTTCAGTATAGTAAATAAGACTGTAACGGAAGTGAATTTAAATAAAATTGATATTAAAAGTATATCAAGACTTACTACTTAATAGAATAATATATGATCTAATTTTGTTTGATTCTGACCAAAAATTCTTAAATCAAAGTTGTTTTGGTTTGCTGTTTTGTGTTTTTTTTTCTACAATTTTAGTAAGAATTATTTCATCCAAATTCTAGCTAAATGTCTGTCCAGTCCAGCTAGATGATTTTAACTTTTCCTTCTGATCCTATAGCGCATGAACTATAAATTAACATTTTTTCAAAAATCAGATATGCTTTCTTGAATAGCTATTTGGACTCCTCTCAGCTATCAGACTCTTTAAATGTGCAGAGTATCATTTTCACATGCATAAGGATGCCTACAATTCTGTCAAAAATTTGATAAACTTACTGTATTTCAAAGCTGAAGCTGATCTGCACTTTCCCAACAACTTTAACACACTTTAAATACATGTGCAAAGCAGCTCTACTGTGTGAATGCACTGCTTCTAAGATTTCCAGGACATGCCAGTCTTGTGCTTGTCTCCACCAGCTCAAACCCTTCGCCACTAAGAATCCCAGAACACAGAGAATTCATAAATCCAGCCTTTAATGTTAAAACCACTGATCCACTATGCAAACAAAAGTAATTTTCAGATATAATTAAGAACCTAGCTTGTTTATGTTTCCTCTGTAATCACTGGAGGCATGAACAGCCAGAATTCACCAACCTAGTTTTCCTAAATTCCAGACTACTTCACTTGAGTAGCTAAAGTTATATTAAATGTATTTGAGACTTATTCTATAAATAAGTCTGTTGGTTTAAAGTAAAGCTTTTCCTCCCTCCATCTCTCTCCTTTCCTCCTTCCTTCCTTCCTTCCTCCCTCCCTCCCTCCTTCCTTCCTTCCTTCCTTCCTCCCTCCCTCCCTCCCTCCTTTCTTCCTTCCTTCCTCCCTCCCTCCCTCCCTCCCTCCCTCCCTCCCTCCATTCATTCCTTCCTCCCTCCTTCCCTCCCCCTCTCCCTCCCTTCCTTCCCTTTTTTTCCTAGCATTATTAGGATTGAAAATGATAAAAAAAAGCAAGGTATTCCCATCTCATTCTGCTGAAACCGGAAAATCATTGGAAAAAAATTAGAAAGTGGGAATATCACTGAGATTCTGACTGCCTTCAGGCTGAACTTGCATCCAATTCCAACATCTGTACTTGGTTTCACTTGAGATGGAACCCCTATTTCACCAATATTTTCAAGAACTCAAAATAGGAAATTAAATGAATGGTGAAATAAATTAACAAAATACTCATAATAAGGTTTTGTCACCTTTGAGAATAGATCAGACAAATGCAAGCTACCTTGCTTCTTTTCTTTCTCTCTCAGTCTGGCAAGCAGCATGGTAATAGTCATTTTCCCAGCAGGAAGAAATAAAGTATCCTAAGAGCTGCTACTGATATCTGTTGTTTTTCCTTATAATATCAGTCTGAAGAAATTTTGTCTCTCAGCACAATCTCTCAGCAGGAGTGGTTGGTGGGTGGTGACATAGATGACAAAGCTGGTGAACAGTTAGACACAAACTGGAAAGAGGGAATCATCTGAACTAATAACATTGTTCTATGAAAATGTTGTCACATATGAATAAGAACATATGGACTATATGGGACATGTCTTGCTGCTGCATGAGAAGTAAACTGACTAGTATGGGAATTAGCCAGTATTTTGAGTTCCATTTCATAAATATAGTACGCGTTACTTCTAACTTTTTCATGCTTTTACTTCAAATATGGTTCTTTTTTGTGAATTTGGTCTTTTATTCAGTTAGAAATGCATAATGTAAAGCTGAATGGTGCCTTCAACTTATTTCTGGCAGTGTTGCAACTGTAAATTTAGTTTATATTTTATGTGCCAAAAATTTCCAAACTATTCAGAGGTATAAGTTGTGGACTTTATTAATATTGCCTTATTATGAATACAAAAAAAAACAACAAACTTTCTTATGAGACTTCCAAATGTGCTAAAAAATAACACATTTTCTCATGAGACTTTCAAAGGTGCTTTCTTAAGAATAGTTTGTGCTTAGGGTTTGGTTTTTTTTTAAGTTTCTAGAATATATGATGTTACGGTTGGAGTACTGTGTGCAGTTCTGGTGTCCTCAACATGAACATAGAGCTGTTGTAGCAAGTCATCAAGAGGCTGGAGCACCTCCCATATGAAAACAGGCTGAGAAAGTTGGGGCTGTTCAGCTGTCCTGGGTTCAGCAGTAGCAGTCATTTTTTCTCCTTCTCAGTAGCTGATGCAGTGCTCTGTTTTTTGACTTTCAGCCTGAGAACAATGCTGATAACACCGATGTTTTTAGTTACTGCTCAAATGTTTACTCTGACCAAGGACTTTGTGAGCCTCATGCTCTGCCAGGGAAGAGGGGAAGCCGGGAGGAAGCAGAGACAGGACACCTGACCCAAACTAGCCAAAGAGGCATTCCATACCACAGCACGTCATGCCTGGGATGTAACTGGAAGTTACCTGGAAGGGCTGGCTCATTGCTCGGTGGATGGTATTGTATTCTCTTCCCTCATTATTTCCCTTATCATTATTATTATTGGCGGTAGCAGCAGTGGTTTGTGTTAGACCTTAGTTACTGGACTGTTCTTATCTCAACCCCTGGGAGTTACATTCTTTCGATTCTCCTCCCTGTCCCTCGGGGAGCAGGGGTGGGGAGGGGGGAAAGAAAGGTCAGGGTGGAGGGGATTGAGCTTGAGGGCTGTGTGGTTCTGATTTACAGCCTGGGCTTAAGCCATGACAGCCTGGAGAAGAGAAGGCTGCGTGGAGACCTCATAGCAGCCTTCCGGTATCTGAAGGGGGCCTACAAGGATGCTGGGGCGGGATTCTTCGTTAGAGACTGTAGTGATAGGACAAGGGGTAATGGGTTAAAGCTTAAACAGGGGAAGTTTAGGTTAGATATATGGAAGAAGTTCTTTACTGCAACGGTGGTGAGGCACTGGCACAGGCTGCCCAAAGAAGTGGCAAATGCTCCACTCTTGGAAGTGTTCAAGGCCAGGTTGGATGAACATGGTCAAGGTGGGTGACATGGTCTAGTGTGAGGTGTTTCTGCTCATGGCAGGGGGGTTGGAACTAGATGATCTTAAGGTCCTTTCCAACCCAGACCATTCTGTGGTTCTGATTTTTTGTTTTAGAAACCCAGTAACATCTTTATATTTTTTACATGCAAGTAGAAAACAACAGATCTTGTGTTTGGCCACAAAAACAAATTCTGTAATGGCTGACAAAGTGAGTTTCCAGCTTTACTTTCATTACCTTTTCTATCTTTTTTCATCTCAATCATATGAGAAATCTCAAAGCGTGTGTACCTGCCCAGAAGAAACATTATTTAACCTCTAACATTTTGGAAACAACCTTTAAATAATATGTGGACTGTCATGCAATATCTATGTATAGTTTTAGTTTAAGCATGATGAACAGTGGTAGAACATGAAGGACTGCTAATATTTTTACAAGCTATCTGTCATACTTCAATTGATGTTTTCAATCAAATCCCTTGAGGGTACTTAATTCTAGAAATAGCAACCAAAGCATATGTTTCTGTAATCAAGTTTTTTTGTAATGGCTAGACAATGATTCCTACTGTCACTTAGCATAGACATTTCTTTTGAGGAATACACCATATCTGCACTCTTTAATCATGCCAAAGATACTGTACAAGGTTATGTGTAACAACAATGGAAAAAAAAAAAAAAGAAGGTAAAAGCAAATCACTGTTTTTTTGACATCCAACTACTGAAGTAGTCTCTTCATCTGTAGCCAACTTTCAATGTTCCTCTGCACTTCACATACTTTCTACTAAGAGTTTGCCATCAAAATTTTTCCTATTATTATGTTATGACTACTAGAAGACTTAAGGCTTGATTTCAGTATGCTTCATATCAGCCATTTAATTTGATGAAAATACTCAATAAGGGAGAAAAAGAAAATTCATGACAAAACCGTTAGACAGTATATTTCTTTAAAAGTACGTTCCTTTAAAAATCCAATATAATTTTTCATTTTGAAGGAATGGGTACTCTCATAAGCAGGAGAATACTCTTAAAAGTGAAAAAATACATACTTAAGAATTGGTCTTAAATCTTAGCAAAAAGAATAAGAAACATAAGACTAAAAAACACAGATTAAACAAAAGACATCAGTTACAAAGTGCAGCAATCTAGTAGTTCTATTTTTACCAAGATTATCCTGACAAAAAACAAAGACCTAAGGTCATTTCTCTTGCCAGCCAACAAGCTTGTGAAGAGCTGTGTGCCTAGTAGTAATAGTAATGCCCAATGAAATATCTTTAAAATTTGTCTCACAAAAAATGTGCTCATAGTGTACCATGCAGAAACAATGTCCAGAACTATGTGACTTTATGCTGTCACTAAAAATTGTCTGTAAAATGGAAGTACACACATGTGAAAGCTGTCAGACTAGCAAATACTAAATTTACAGGTGTTTGTGATAACATCCAGAGCTGACTTTTCAAATATTGCAAGTCCATTGAAGTTAGCAGATATCCATCTGTTTGTCTGAGGGTCTGGGCCATCCTTTCTTGCTTTCTTTTTTTGTTTTTTGGATAATTTGGCTTATGTGCCAGAGATAAATATGATTTTGATTTACATAGTATTGTGAAGATATTTTTCTAGCTTTTACTATGTATTTCTTGTCTGTTAACTCCTACTTTTCATTGCATTTTTTACTTCTGGTCACTTAACTACCAATTTTAAAGAATCGAATGTATACATTGTATGATTTTAAAATCAATTTTCTGAATAAATTAGTATGTATAATTTAGTATATATACATACACTCATTGCCATATATATAGTATTAAATTGCTCATAAACACTACTTAGCATTTATTTACATTGAATTTTATTTGGCATTCTCCTCTCCAGACTACTTGTATGGTTTTCCTCTTATAGCCTTGAAAAAGCAAAGTATCAGGCCTAATCTTGTCTAAGATTTCCCTATAAACAGTAAAGAAATTGATTCATCTTTCTGTGAGCTGAAATGGATGGACCATCATTCTAAAGTACATATCTTTTTCCACACACTGTATTAGAACCTTAAATGCCAAGTTTAGTCTGGATATCAAACTTTTAGACAGATAAAGTAAGATTAGATTAATTTCATCCTTAGTATCATAAGGTCTTTCAAATGTTCATTCTAGGTACATTTATCTTATTCTACTCAAAATCATTTCATTACTGTTTAATCAGAAACCTTTGTGATCTTAGTACCCGTTTTCTATACTAGACTTCTTGCAAATATACTGAAGAACCCAAGATGCTTGTAGCATCCCACTGGTAGCTCACTTTTACAGTGAATAATTAAAATTATTCCTGTTTCATTTTTCCTATAAGTTACTAACAAGACCAACTAGAAGATTTTCTCTTCTATCCTGCCATAGTTTCTTTAAGAATTTTCAGTGAACTTTTCCAACTAATACCTTTTATCTCAACTCTAAACACACATCACTAAGACAATTAGTGTAATTTCTGAGTATCTTCAATAATTTTAACAAATTTGTGATGATGTCCTTCTGAAAGAGTATTTGTTCTAGATTTCTTGCTTATCCATGCATCTTCTAATTCCATTCTTTAATATAAGTTTTGTTTGTTTGTTCAATGCAGACTATCCTATGTGAAAATATATAGCTTTTTTCACCTTCCATTCCTCCAGCTGTTTTGAAGGCTAGGTTATAAACTGAAACTAGTAATTTAATAATGTCATATTCTCAGAGACTGTCTTTGTCTGGCCAACTGTATTTCATCATTTTCATAAATTTCAATTCAACTAGAAAAAGTTTTTTAGACTAACCTTGCTAATAATGTCTGTTATAGCTATAATGTCATTGGATGCTCCTTGTACACCTTGACAGTTTTGGACTCTACCATCTCTAGCAGTCATAGGACTTCCAGGGCACTCAGAAAGCATTTTATTATAATGGGTTTTATGTGTTATTCTTTAGAATTATTTCTGTTTGTTTGTTTGTTTGTTTGTTTGTTTT
This sequence comes from Pezoporus flaviventris, assembly GCF_033815535.1. NCBI lineage: Eukaryota > Metazoa > Chordata > Aves > Psittaciformes > Psittacidae > Pezoporus > Pezoporus flaviventris. The sequence goes on from NW_026892579.1 coordinate 15,925,359, forward strand.
ATTATGGCTTTACATTTGTGAGTTGTGGAGCAATGGGGGAAATTAGAGACTACCGCCCCCCTAAAATCCTCAAAGTTATGTTACTATATTAAAGAAATTTTAGGGTAAAAACGCAACTTCTACTTCTGGGATGGAATGTGGTCAACATGCACAGAATCTACCTACAATAGTTCCCCAGGCAGCACTGTGACCTTGGCATATGCTGAGATAAACTTAACAGAGAGTGGAGCTGGATGAAGATATTGTGGACAGGCTCTGGTTTATTCTCTGCAGGTGTGGGAACATGAAAATGCCATGTACTGATAAACTGCCCAGCTGACGAACAAGGGTTGTAAAATGAGGGGATTTCACACCAAAATAACATGTATGACTAGAGCCACTCAAGCTCCACAGGCACGTGCTCAAGCTCCATCAGTGTTTAGTTTAAGCTCCATAATCATATATTCAAGCTTTAGAATCATATATAGTTAAAATTCCCTAGGTATTTAGCTGAGAAATCAACACTTGTAAAGAACTTGAACAGATACAATGGCCTCTTAAAGGGTCAGGACAAATGAGAAACAAGTGATTTATGACGAGAACTGAAAGCTGGGGAGGCCTTGTGCTTGTAGACCAACTGGAAGAAACAAGCTTGAGGAAAAACTGGATCAAGAAAAACAGAACTGAGGAAAATAAGACTGAGAAAAAGTAAGATTAACGAATCTCCAATCAAAAAAGACTGTCCTTGAAGTATGTTACATCTGACAACACCTGAACAATCATCAAAATAGGTTTCTCATGAGTGAGAACATGGTTAAGTATACTTTTGTTGAACTTTCCTCATTATAATCCTTTTTTAATACTAAAAATCACATCCACAGTTCAAAAGACCCTTGCACAGGTAGGAAGACCCTCTCCTGTGCATGTGGATTTAGCAATTTAATTACATAATCCTTATGCAAATTAGCTGCCAAGTTGGTAAAAAGTAGGAGGGTTATGAGGAGTTACAAATTCAAATTAGATCATATAAATATGTGAAACTGGGAAGGAAAATGGCAGAAGACTGTATTGTAACTGCTGGGATTGGTCAATGGGCTGAACTTGATCTGGTTTCTTTGAGGTTCTAGAGACTCAAATTGACTTAAAATTGGCTTAAAAACTTACTTAAAACTTTTTCCTAACTTGGTAGGTGAATCTGCTACCAGATACCCTGAATAGGATGATCAAAACACCCTCTGATATAGTGTGCTGTCTGCTGCAGCATCTGCAGAGGGCTCTGACACGCTAATCAGGCTCACCAGTATTGTCTTTCCTGCAGCTATAACAAACCCATCAAACTTACAGAGGAAGGAGTGACATCTTCCCCCTTACAGGGTGGAGGTAAACCCCTTACTGGGGTAAAAGGCCCCCTTAACACAGCAATAGTTATTGGTCTGTTCTGTTTTATTCAATTGGAGAAGGCTTCCACTTAGCAAGAAAGGCTTTTTTGCCACTTACACTTTCTTTACTCTTCTGGTTAGCCATACTCAGCAGATGTGTTTTGAGACCCTTCGTTTTTTTTTCTTTTTTTTTAAGACTAAAGCCTTAATAAACATTCTTCATGACTCCTGAAAACATTTTATCCCTTTAGCTGCTTTTCAGGTAACCTTTTAACTGTGGGGTGGGTTTTTTTTTTTTGGTTTTGTTGTTTTTTTTTTTTTTTTAAATTTATAGTTTTTTTTCTGTAAAAGAAAAAAAAAATTGTTCAGTTGAATTCTGAACTTTTATTTTTGTTTTTTACTTCTCTGAGGTAAGAAATCACCATGATCGCTATTAAAATAATTTTTTGATCAATTATTGTGCTTCCTTCATGAATAAATCAAAAGATTTCATTTCTGTGATTTGTTAAAGGGAAAAAGCATTTGTGTTTAAAGAAATGCAACATTTTACAACACAATGTTTACCAGTCTATGTGTGAACAATTGACTTCTCCCATTATTATTATTAGGGTTATGATTATACCTTTCTTAATATTTTACAAACATTTTCAACATCCTGTCTGGGTCGTTGCTCTCTAATTTTAAAATCTTCAGATACGGTATTTCAAGCTACTGGGGTGTGTGCTATGTTTGCTGTGGCTAAATTCTCTGTACATTTGATCAAGCTGACTATTTGTAAGAGGCCTGGTGACCATAGACATTTATTTTCTTATTCCATTGATCTTATTGTTTCCTGCCTTAATTCTAGTCAGAATAATTTTGCTGTATCCTGTTACTAAATTTAAAATCCTCTTTCTTACATAAATTTCTCAGACACCTAGGGAAGTTCTGTCTCTGTTTGGCAATGCACATAAATTCAGTTCCCTCTAGAACCAATCTGTATGTTATTAGCCATTATGTGCTCTGCAAACACCAGATCTGTCCCAGCTCTCTCTGGAAGAACGTAATGTAACATAACACAACACAGCGCAATGCAATGCAACACAACGCAATGCAACAGAGTAGAATAGAGTAGAGTAGAATAGCGTAGAGTAGGGTAGAGTAGAGTAGAGCAGAGTGGAACAGAGTGTGATGGGCTGGAATAAGATGGGATAGGATAGGGTAGGGTTCCTTTGCAAGGGACCTACAATGATCAGCTATTCCAACTCCCTGACCAATTCAGGACTGACCAAAAGTTAAAACATGTTGTTAAGGGCATTGTCCAAATGCCTCTTAAACACTGACAGGCTTGGGGCATCAACTACCTCTCTAGGAATCCTGTTCCAGTGTTTGACTGCTCTCTTAATGGCAGCTTTGAATAGTCCCATGTGTCTTATCACTGGATACCAGAGACTATAGCTCGGCACCTCTCTCTCCTCTTCCCCATCCTCAGAAATGTGACCACTACTCAGCTTCCTTTTCTCCAAACTAGACAAGCCCAAAGCCCACAGCTGCTCTTCATAAGGCATTCCTTCCAGCCCTTTCACTGGCTTTGTTGCCCTCTTCTGAACACATTCAAGGACCTTCACATATTCAAGGACCTTCACACATTCAAGGACCTTCACACCCTTCTTAAACTCTGCAGACCAGAACAGGAGACAGTCAAGGTGAGGCCACACTAATGCTGAATACAGTGGGATAATAACCTCCTTTGACCAGCTGGCTGTACTGTGTTTGATGTGATTTGTCCTCCTGGCTGCTGAAGCACACTACTGACTCCTACCTGAGCCTGCTGCCAATCAGCACCCCTGGATCCTTTTCTGCAGGGCTGCTCTCCAGCCACTCCTCTTCCAGTTTATACTTGTGCCTGCCATTACTCCGTCACAGGTGCAAAAATCCAGCATTTTAACTTGTTAAATTTCATCCCCTAATAATTGCTCAATGAACTAATCTATCTAGATTACTCTGCAAGGCATCTTGTCCCTCAGGAGAGACAGCAGCACCTCCCAGTTTGGTATCATCTTCAAACTTTCAAGAATTGAGGGCTTGTAATCAGAAAAATTATCATTTGGGTGAACTTTGCTTTTTCATCGAAGTGGCTTACTGAATATGTTCACCTTAGATTTAAAATTAAAGTGTAATTTTTATGGATATATAAATGACCAGAAATACTCAATTCTATTTCACTTTATTTCATTAAGGATAAATCCTTCTCATTTTTGTTACTACTGCTTCCTTAGGAGAAAAGTATGATGTTACCAGGCAGTTAGGATCACGTTGTTTCACAATTGTGGTTTAAAACCAGGCAGAGGGCTCCTTCACTCACTCCACCCCTTCTTTCCCTACCCCTACTCCCGGAGGGACTGAGAGAAGAATCGAAAAGAATGCAACTCCCATGGGTTGAGATAAGAACAGTTTAGTAACTAAGGTATAACACAAATCACTACTGCTACTACCAATAATCACAAGGATAAAGGAAAGAACAAGGGAAGAGAACACATCACCTCACTACCAGCTGACCAATAACTCACCCCCCCAGCCCGACCAAGCACTGACCCATACCTCCTCCAACCCTGCAGACTCCCAGCCCTTCCGGCTAACTCCCTGTTACATCCTGGGCATGACATGCTGTGGTATGGAATACCTCTTTGGCTAGCCTGGGTCAGGCACCCCATCTCTGCTTCCTCATGGCTTCCCCTCCTCCCTGGCAGAGCATGAGCCTCATAAAGTCCTTGGTCAGGGTAAACATCACTTAGCAACAACCGAAAACATAGGTATCACCAGCACTGTTCCCAGGCTGGAAGTCAAAACAGAGCACTGCACCAGCTACCACGAAGGAGAAACATGACTGCTACTGCTGAACCCAGGACAACAATGCAAAAGCCAAATTTGCCTGCAAATATATTTGAAAAATCACAGTGCAGTGACCACATAAACAGTGGTGGTAGATATTTCTGGAAAGTTACTAAAGAGGAACACCTACAAGAAGCCAATCTGATATTGATTTATAAAGGAGAGAGACAAGTAGTTAGGAACTGTTAAATTCAATTCCTATTCCATTAAGTAATGGAACACATAGAAAGAAGTATACCTATCTTGAGAATAGGAGGGCTGCAAGAATAGGTTTGTAAAGAATATGAGCCAAACCTCAGGGAATTTGGGGGGAGGGATTTTTTTTTTTTTTTGCAAAATACTCGATGAAATTATTAAATTGATGTGATATGGTGTGTTAAGATTGAGAACAGCCCTAAGGAGAATTTCAGAACAAGTGAAAAATGTTGTGATATTTTAAACTAAACTAGCCAATAAATTTACTGTAGGGAAATAACCCTAAATTAGTGTGAGAATAAATTAAATGACCCAATTACAGATGCTCTTCTATGAAAGAAAAAGTTGTGTATTAAGGGCTTAGCTAAACTCCCACTGCAATCAATGGAAAGACTCCAGATGGAGCAGACTCAAATAATCACTTCTCAGTCTTCTGGTAAATTTTTTTTTTAAGTAATATATACTCCAGGTTAAGGTAGATTTGAAGTTTGAGAATTCTATTTTACTTAGTTTTAAAAAATAACATAAATAAATTATTGCAATAGCAAATTCATGTGGTTTGTGTACATAGAATCATATTATAGTTTGGGTTGGAAAGGATCTTCAGATCATCTAGTTTTGCAACTCTTAAGAGCATGTAGACAAAGATCTATGCATGTCCAGCTGGAGACCAGTAACGAGTGATGTCCTTCAGGGATCGGCGCTGGGACCGGTCTTGGTCAACGTCTTTGTTGCTGACATGGACAGTGGGATTGAGTGCACCCTCAGCAAGTTTGCCAATGACACCAAGCTGTGTGGTTCAGTTGATACGCTGAGGGAAGTAATGCCATCCAGAGGGACCTCGACACGCTTGTGAGGTGGGCTGATGCCAACCTTATGTAGTTTAACCATCATAAATGCAAGGTCCTACAGCTGGGTCGGAGCAATCCCAGGCACAGCTACAGGTTGGGCAGAGAAGAGATTCAGAGCAGCCATGCGGAGAAGGACTTGGGGGTGTTGGTCAATGAGAAATTTAACATGAGGCAGCAGTGTGTGCTCGCAGCCCAGAAAGTCAACCATATCCTAGGCTGCATCAAAATGAATGTGATTAGCAGGTCGAAGGTGGTGATCCTGCCCCTCTACTCTGCTCTCATGAGACCTCACCTGGTGTATTGTGTGCAGTTCTGGTGTCCTCAACATAAAAAGGACATGGAACTGTTGGAACAAGTTCAGAGGAGGGCCACGAGAAGCACCTCCCATATGAAGACAGATAATTTCTTAGAATAGAATTTCATAGAATTTCATAGAATAGAATTTCATATTGAGAAAGTTGGGGCTGTTCAGCCTGGAGAAGAGAAGGCTGCATGTAAACCTCAGAGCAGTCTTCCAGTTTCTGAAGGGGGCTTATAAGAATGCTGGGGATGCTGGGAAGGGACTCTTCATTAGGGACTGATGTGATAGGACAAGGGGTAATGGGTTAAAATTTAAATGGGGGAAGTTTAGATTGGATATAAGGAAGAAGTTCTTTACTGTTAGGGTGGTGAGGCACTGGAATGGGTTGTCCAGGGAAGCTGTGAATGCTCCATCCCTGGCGGTGTTCAAGGCCAGGTTGGACAGAGCCTTGGGTGACATGGTTTAGTGTGAGGTGTCCCTGCCCATGGCAGGGGGGTTGGAACTATATGATCTTAAGGTCCTTTCCAACCCTAACTCTTCTATGATTCTGTGTTTTCCCAAGCTTTCAAAGCTATGGCATTTCTGGGTGTGTTTTGCCGTAGGGACATCTTGAGGAGAACTTACGTCTCTAACAAGCACAAGAAAAAGGAAAGTTGGCAAGAGTAACCTAAAGAACTACAGCTCTCAGTGTTAAGAGTAAGATGTTAAGTTGAACTTTACTTGTGCAATGGGTGCTCCAAATAAATAATTAAACAAAGTATTTGTATTAACCTAAGCTTTAAAAAAAAAACATACTCTTATGAGTGTTTGAGTCCTTTGTTTATTTTTAAATTTTTTAGAAGATACTTTGATTTTTGAACTTCAGGATAAGTTCATCTAAACACACTTTATTGTTTCCTTGGTTATGGAATTTTATATGCAACCAAAACGGCTGAGGGAAAAAGAAAAACAAGGGGGGGGGGAAGGTTCTCAAAATTGCGAGGTATATTTGTGGTTTAGGGCAAAGAATACAAAGCTACTTTAAAGTAGCACTTGTGTTTAAAAAGTCAAATAAGAGTCAAGTTTGTTACTGAAACACCCTTTTTTTTTTTTTTTTTTTGTAAAGAAGCTTGAACATTTTAAACTGCTACAAAATGTAACATCCAGACTAGACAGAAACCGGACTGTCTGCTTTAGAAGCTCGGCTACCCACAGTCATCCACGGTTTGTATGCAGCTTGTGTGAAAGGGGAATGCTGTGGATTCCTCTCCTGTTTAGCTTATTACTAGCAATAAATTTGCAGAGGCAGTTGGTCTAATTTAAATTTTTCCTTCTCTTCAGAATGTAAATGAAAAGTATTGAAACTTCAGAAGGTAAGTTGCCTCTGAAGCATTGTAGAACTCTGCTGCTAGGCAGGAGGGAGGGGCAAGACACTATGCATTCAGTACTGACATTTCTGCTAAAGCCTATAGTAGGTCCTGAGCAACTCACTAAAGTAGCTTGCAATAGAAAAAAAACTTTCATGGGGGGGTTAAATATATTTATTCTAATCTCATACTATTTCTAATGTATTAAGACTAAATCCTCTCGTTCTTTTTCATTAAAAACCCAGTGATGAAACATGTCCAATTTTATGTTCATTGATACTAATGATAAACTGTTCATTAATTTCAGTGGTCCACCATCAAGGCCTTCTTTTCTGTTTTTAAACAAGGGGAGAAATAGAAAAGTCATTATAATTACTTATAATTAATCTTTTCCTAGAAACACTTTCACTTTTTATTTGTACTACTGTTCTGCAAAGCCTCATCTAACCCTGATAACATGTAAATGTGTGATCTGCAGTTCTGTAATTCAGCATGCAAACACATTAACAACACACAATATATTAATTGCAGCAGCATAGCTCACATTCTGTCAGGTATTACAGTTTCATTATCCCTTTCCCAGTCACACCCATCATCACTTCCATGCAAGTAAGAACATGGAAAGTATAAAACATACAGAAACAAGCACTAAAATTGTATGAAGAAACATCAGAAAAGACCACAAATGTAAACAGAACTATCTCACATTTCATGTAATGAATATTTAAAAAGCATAATCACCTAGATGTTGAGAGCAAAATACAAACTGTTCTTCAGAAAAATATACAGTTATGAGACTGTTGTCATTAAAACATTAATATCAATGGCATTTGACCTTAGGAGACACTTTCAAATGGAAAAACGTATTTTGAGTAAAATGTCATTTTCCAAAATCCAGGCATACTTACTTTATAAACTCTGATAAATTGAGTCTTTAAAATACTCAAAAATGTAGATGATACTATTCTAATATTAAATACTGTTAGTATTTAATTTAAAACGTTGATATATACAATTTGAGTGCCAGAAAATTAAATTAAGAACTACTCTTGACAACGTTGTCACTCAGAATCTTTTACTGACAAATGCAGAAAAAATGAAAATGTCAATCTGATTCACTTTCTTTTAAAAATAAAATTAAAAAAACTCCCAAACCAAACTAAAGCAACCACAACAAAATCCAACCAACTGACTAAATAAACAAACCAGAAAGTGGAAATAACTTGAACCTGAAGCTTCTGAGTTGAGAGTGCTGAAAGCAGTGTTCTAGCTTTATTTGACGTCAATAATTCCAAGAAATTTTTTTAGCTGCAGAGATATTTTAAAAATACTACCTCTGGAGATATGGAAATGGTTGAAAGTATAGAAGTGTCTGGAAATATTTCTTTGCACAAGAAATAACTAAAGATGTCACTTTACCTAAAACTGAATCTTACAAATACTTATGAACATGACAACTGACTCTGTAATGCATGTTCTGATGTGCCAAAGTCTTCATGTGTGCAAGTGTCAAAAGGTCTGAAGATTCGTGCTTTTACCATGATAATCCCTTGAATAGAAGTATATACACCAGGAAATATAAACCTTTTGAATAGAATTTTAAGTTTCTGTGCTGTTTTAGTGGAAATGTTTTTTTAATTTTTTTTTTTTTTATGGGTTGATAGATTTCTACAAGCACACATGTGTGGTCTACAATAATATGCCAATACATCACTTTTGTTCAGGAAAATGGCATTTAGAAAATTTCAGTAAAAGTTTAGTGTTCAGAAAGAATAAGGTGTTGATAAGCAAGCAATTAAGAAGCTGGGTAGAAAACTACATTTATATCGTACAGGTTAGGAAATGTTTATGTGTGATAAAAATACGTTTAGTTATTCATAAGATGTGGACTGCTTTATACTAACTCAAAAGATCAATGAGAGGGTAAAGATACAATGTGTGTTTTGCAGGTGATAATTGCAATTCTGTAAGCTGAGCTATTTGATAAAGTGTCCAAACACTGGAAATGAGATTTCAAGGGCAGCATTAAGAGGAACTTCCAAAATTGTCTTAAAGTACTCATATGCAAATAAGAACCATTTAAAGGCGATGAAATGTTTTTTCCTCCAGTTCTTAGCCACAACCTATTCCTTCCCTCTATAAGTGGTTAGTTAATCCTGACTTCATCTGAAAAACAGAAATCAATATTCTTCTGAACACTGGAACACGCTACATGAGCTATTGTGTAACCACAAGCTCATGTAGCTAGTGGTTACATGAGTTACATACATCACTCATACATCAGTGAAGTCACTAGAACACTTTCTAATAATTTCACTGGATTCTATATCAAACCTAAAAAAAGTTAAAACTCAGTAAAAGTAATAGAAGAGCTTTCTTTATAAATTCATGTAGGCAAAATGGACATTCATTAAGAAGGAAATATTAATGTTGAAGCCTGTCCCCATGCCAAAATAAAAGCTGTTGGGGAAGACCAGCCTGGCTGAACAGAGAGCTTGGACTGGAACTCAGGAGAAAAAGAGTTTATGACTTTTGGAAGAAGGGACCTGCTACATCACTTAGACACACACCAGATGGGCTCCAGCCAAGGGTACTGAAGGACTAACTGAAGTGCTCACCAAGTGTCGTGGTTTAAACCCAGTCAGGTAACTTGTTCACTCACTCCCAGTGAGTGGTGCCGAGCTGACAACAATCAAGGTCCGTGTTCGTCTCCCCCCCCTCCCTGCACCGGGGCTCTCCCCTTCCCCGCTCCCGGAGGAACGGGGAGGAGGATCGAGAGAGTGCAACTCCTACGGGTTGAGACAAGAACAGTCCAGCAACAAATCACCACCGCTACTATCAGCTAAAACAATGATAAGGGAAAATAACAAGGGAAGAGAATACGATACCACCGGCCAAGAAAACGAGTTCCACCCGGAAGCTCCTGTCCTTCCGGGGAACTCCCAGTTACCCCCCACCCCGGGCATGACGTGCTGTGGTATGGAATACCTCCCCGGCTAGCCCGGGTCAGGCGCCCCGTCTCTGCTTCCTCACAGCTTCCCCTCTTCCCTGGCAGAGCATGAGCCTCACAGAGTCCTTGGTCAGGGTAAACATCACTTAGCAACAACCGACAACATCGGCTTCACCAACGCTGTTCTCAAAACTAGAAGTCAAAACACAGCACTGCACCAGTTAACACAAAGGAAAAAACATGACTGCTACTGCTGAACCCAGGACACCAAGCTATTTTCAATCATTTCTCAGCAGTCCTGGCTAACTGAGGAGGTCCCAGTTGATCAAAAGTTCACAAGTGTGACAGCCATCTATAAGAAGGGCCAGAAGGAGGATCCAATAAACTACAGGACTGTCAGTCTGATATCAGTGCCAAGGGCGGTTACGAAGCAGATCATCTTAAGTGCCATCACATGGCATGTACAGATGATCAGGCCTAGTCAGTATGCGTTTATGAAAGACAGGTCCTGCTCGACTAACTCAACCTCCCTCTTAAGGTGACCTGCTTAGGGGATGAAGGAAAGGCTGTAGATGTTTTCTACCTAGACTTCAGTAAAGCCTTTGATACCATTGATCACAGCATTCTTCTAGAGAAACTGATTGCTCATGGCTTGGATAAGTGTACTGTTCACTGCGTAAAAGAACCGGCTGGATGACCAAGGCCAAAGACTATTGGTAAATGAATTTAACTCCACTTGGCAGATGATAACAAGTGCTAATATGGATGAGGGGGTCAAGAGTATTCTCAGTAAGTCTGCAGACAACACGAAGTTGGGCAGAGGTTTTATCTGCCTGAAGGTAGGCAGGGTCTACAGAAGGGTCTGGACAGGCTGGATCTATGGTCTGAAGCCAGTTGTATGAGGTTCAACAAGGCAAAGTGCCAGGTTCTGCACTTGGGCCACAATAACCCCATGCAATGCTACAGGTGTCCTAGGTTCAACACTTAAACCATAACAACAGGCATGGAGGAAAAGTCACTAGAAAGGGCCTGGAGATGTTGACAGCAGGCTGAATATGAGCCAGCAGTGTGCCAGGTGTCCAAGAAGGACAAATAGCATCCTGGCTTGTATCATAAATAGTGTGGCCAACAGGACTAGGTAAGGAATCATCCCGCTGTACTCAGCACTGTTGAGACTGCACTGCAAATTCTATGTTCAGCTTTGGGCCCCCCCTCACTACAAGAAAGATATTAAGGTACTGGAGTGTATGCAAACAGCATTGAAGCTGTTGAAGGGCCTAAATCACAAGTCTTATGAGGAGTGCCTGAGCAAACTGGGGTTGTTTAGTGTGGGGAAGAGGAGGCTCAGGGGAGACCTTATCACTGTCTACAACTACCTGAAAGAAGGTTGTAATAAGGTGGGTGTTACTCTTCTTTCTAGTAACAAGTGACAGAACAAGAAGAAATGGCCCCAGGTTGCACCAGGGGAGGTTTACATTGGTTCTTTGGGAAAAAGTCTTCACCAAAAGGGTTGTCAAGCATTGGAACAGGCTGACAAGGGAACTAGTTGAGTCACCATCTCGGGAAGTATTTAAAAGACATGCAGATGTGGCACTTAGAGATATGGTTTAGGGGTGGACTTGGCAGTGTCAACAGTCAGACCCAATGACCTTGAAGGTCTTTTCCAACCTGAATGATTGTTTAGTTTAGGGTCTATGATTCTATGACTCTATATTTAAAATCTCAAGTTTAAATTTTAACATCTTATGTGAGGAAGATCATTTAAGTGGTGTCACGCATTTGGACACGTAAGCAAATTTTCACAGTTTTGAGATTCATCTGCAAATTTCTATTTTCCCTTCTTACACTGGTTGAGTATTATGGATCCAGAAAAATATGTCTGCTCATCTATTTGTAATCCTTACAACATACCATAGCATTAACATATCTGATGCACTGACTAACTGATGTTCAGGATTTCAGCAATTCAATCTCTACGTTCACATTCTCACTTCCTGAGAAACTAACAGACTTGCTGTTGTCCAGGGGATCATAGTTTGCAAATAACTACTTCTAGAGCTTATGGAGGCAAGAATTGTCTTATTCTTATCTGTCTATACATCCCATGTCTAACTGGGGAATGGGATTTATAAATAATAAATTAACAACAGTAATAAATTCACTTTACCAGACTGCAAGAGTTCATTCTATAACCAAGACGTTGTTTTGTGTGAAACTAACTGCACTGAACTGCTATTTCTTCTCTGTTCCAACACAGTGTTCAAGATGATTTCCATACAAATAAATTCAACTATCTTCAATGTAATTCCCGAACTACGCCTCCATGAAATCACCCTGATAACTGGAATTCTTCTTGAGAATCAGGTACTATAGTACAAGTCAAGAAAAAAAATTTCAATATTGCCATAGCACTTGTAAGAGCACCTTATTTATACTTTGATGGATACAAAATTAAAAAGCAGTCTATTGGTGCTGGCTGTCGGGTGGTTTTCAGCAATGCTTGCCACTCATATGCAACATTTTGTTTATGAAGGAATATAACAAAGTTTTCCTTTGCTGGGTTTTTAGTTTTCACACTGTGGAGTGCTTACTCTAGGCAAAAAGATAACCTTCTCCAGAAAAGGAATTTTTAAAAAGGAGTACACATTTCTGATAGTTGAATGTTGAAAAAAGTCAAGATCTGAAGGCATAAACTATGCAAGGTCTGTACAAAGTAAGATTCAGTGTATACAGATAAATTAACAAAGAAGGCCGAGAGATGTATAGTTTTATAAAAGCATCTTTGTGTGTGTGTGTTCTTCACCTCCTTTTTCTATATAAGAGGTGGAAGAGTTTACTCCCTTTTCTGTTTTGAAATGTGAGGCCTTATGATAAATGGATCTAGCAATGACACATAGAGATTTCTGATTATATTATTTGTCTTCAGTGCAAGTAGACATAACTTCCTGTTTCTATCTTCTCCATCTCTTTTCTGTTACATCAAAAATGCCAAGATTTTAAAGAAGTGCTTTTCCCTGCAATATCTTGAAAGCATAAGTAAAATGAAATGCAGTGAGTATTTAAGACTTAAGATCTGATAAAATATTGCTAACTAAAATTTTGCAACATATTTTTTATTCAGCTCTGCACATACCAGTCTTAGGTTGAATGAATGAATGAAATGGAACTGTGTGCACACAAATAATATGCAGCAATAGATACACACACTACACAGAATTACAAAAACTCAGCATCACAGAGGAGAAGCATTAAAAGTCCTGAAACATGTACCTCTTATTCATGTCTGATAATAAATTTTAACTAGGTAACTGTCACTGAGAAAACGTGACTCTTAAAGTAAGATTCTAAGAAATTTAAATAATGGCAACTTGGTACCAGCCATTAAAACTAAAAGCATGCAACACTAGAAGTGTTTTTGAGCTGCCTGGCAAATATGCATAGTGATGTCAAAAGTGGAAGTCAAAAGTGATTCAATTTTACTTTATTATTTAGTTTGAAGCGCTTAAATTGCTCAATAATTATATATTTAATATATGTACTTGACACAATATCATTTTATTTAATACGTCATTATATTTTTGTTAATAACAAATGAGCAAGGAGACAATGTGCAATAGAGAATGATTTCACACCCTGCTCACAGAAAAGTAGAGGATGTCTTGATATCCTTGAAAATATTTTCAGGTATAGCAGTATTAGTTCTTTTCCTGCTCTTAGTTTAATTCTCAAGCCATTTGGGCTCTAGCTTTGGCTTAATATTCTTACACTTTTAAAGTAAGCCTTTCATCTTTGACTTCTTGTCACAGTGGAATTTAACTGGTGTGGCCAGAAGGACCAAACCATACCACTTAGTGACACAGAGCTTAAAACTTAATGAGATCTCCACTCACAATGCCTGTTTCTGTTCTAAGATTCTTTTTCTGCAACACACACGACAAACCTCTACCAAGCAAGCCCCCTGCCCTCTGCCCAGTGCATACCAGCAGCACCCAAAACACCCCCAGGGAAGAGAAATATTGCTCTAATCCTTCAAAAGGGTGGTGGCCTGGCTCCCTCGTCCAGCAATGCCCCCCTCCTCTACACCACTGGGTATCTCTGGATGTGCCACTCCACCCCAGGGGACTACTTTTTCAACTTTGAATTATTTTCTGTATCAGTTGTCATCATAAACCAGTAATGGTAATGTTAATCATGAAGCTGGGCACAGTCCTGTTGGCTTTCACCATATCTGAGGCTAATTAATGGTTATCACTGGGCTTTCCATCAGCCTCTCCTCTCCCACTGTGTCTGTCTAACATGATGGGTGGTCACTGACAGCCACGCAACAAAGTTCCTCTATCATTTTTTTTTTTTTTCCAGACATGAACATGTCTATCAGTTAGAGGCGGGCAGACACAGGAGAGGTTGCATCCATCTAAACAATGCTTTCAGATAGGCTTTGTCTATGGCTTTTCTATGTGTATGTGACTGACAGACATCAAACTGAACACAACTATTAACAAGCTAGTAGTCAGTCTTCTACATTTTGGGGATGAGAGATGAAATGAAACATAGTTTGCAATACAGAGCTAACTAAAAAGCAGGTTTATATACATATTCCCTCTACCTCCAGAATCTTCAGAAACATGGAACTGTTAGCTTTACTAAGCACAGAGCTTGCTGGTATGGACACTGTAATAATTGCCTGCTGCAAAGTGTCAGTCATTGTCAGTTTAAGATAGTCTGCAATGATGTTAGAAGTTAATACTATCACAGGTTGCTGCTAACAAACAATGTACAAATTAAAAAAAGGTCATTATTCAGTATGTTGTGGTTTAAACCCAGTCAGACAGCTTGCTCACTCACTTCCCCCCCCGCCCCTTCTTGCTCTCCCCATACTCCTGGAGGGACAGAGAGGAGAACTGAAAAGAATGCAACTCCCACGGGTTGAGATAAGAACAGTTTAGTAACTAAGGTCTAACACAAATCACTACTGCTACCAACAATGATAATAATGATAAAGGAAATAACAAGGGAAGAGAATACAACACCTCACCACCAGACAACCGATAACTCATCCCCCAGGCCCGACCAAGCACCGACCCATACCTCCTCCAACCCTGCAGTCTCCCAGCCCATCCGGCTAACTCCCCGTTAAATCCTGGGCATGACGTGCTGTGGTATGGAATACCTCTTTGGTCAGTTTGGGTCAGGTGTCCTGTCTCTGCTTCCTCCTGGCTTCCCCTCCCCCCTGGCAGAGCATGAGGCTCACAAAGTCCTTGGCCAAACCAAAACATCGCTATCAGCTCTGTTCCCAGGCTGAAAGTCAAAACACTGCACTGCACCAGCTACCAAGAAGGAGAAACATGACTGCTACTGCTAAATCCAGGACATTATCCACCCCTTATTCCATACCATTCACGTCATGCTCAGATCCCACATTTTCAATATACCATCACTCTTATCTAAGTGCATGGACCAGTAGCTATAAAGCTGCTGCATCCATCTGGTCCATGATGCCAGGCTCCATCTCTTGTAACAGTCTTTCAGAGCAGGAGAGACTGTGTGCAGTGTTCACACTTGTGAATAACCTGGGCAATAGTGTCCATTGCTAAGTCCACCCCTCGATCATGAGTCCATCGCTATGTTGCATCTCTGCTCTGATGGCCTGAAGTGCCATGGGCCCACCAGGCTTAAAATAATTCACTGTCCCCTTTAGCAGTTTCTGCAGCTTGCTGCTGGGGACTCCATACAGCTGCCTTCCATCTCCGATGCTTCCAAAGCACTGGAGGGGCCCAGTGGACTAGATACTTGCCCATACTGTCCCACACACCCTGCCACTCATGACTGTCCAGCCTTGGGGAAAATCTCTTGGTCCCCCTATATCGTCGTCTAACCCCAGACAAGACCCAAACCTGCTTAACTTTTGAGATCAGACAAAATGGTTGTGGGTAGAACACAGTCTTTGTATGTGCCAACATGCTGATCCCCATCACAATCAGCAGGCAGGTCCCAAGGATACCCAAAGGCCATTCAAAACCTTCAGCACTCTCAGTTGATGCTGCTGTACTTGTCACTGGGGCTGGTGTAGCTGCTGTGCTTGCCGGCTCTCCCACCACCAGCTTCTCTTTTTCTGAGTCCCCCCCCCCCCCCTTCTTGCTCTCCCCATACTCCTGGAGGGACAGAGAGGAGAATCGAAAAGAATGCAACTCCCACGGGTTGAGATAAGAACAGTTTAGTAACTAAGGTATAACACAAATCACTACTGCTACCAACAATGATAATAATGATAAAGGAAATAACAAGGGAAGAGAATACAACACCTCACCACCAGACAACCGATAACTCATCCCCCAGGCCCGACCAAGCACCGACCCATACCTCCTCCAACCCTGCAGTCTCCCAGCCCATCCGGCTAACTCCCCGTTAAATCCTGGGCATGACGTGCTGTGGTATGGAATACCTCTTTGGTCAGTTTGGGTCAGGTGTCCTGTCTCTGCTTCCTCCTGGCTTCCCCTCCTCCTTGGCAGAGCATGAGGCTCACAAAGTCCTTGGCCAAACCAAAACATCATTGTTATCAGCTCTGTTCCCAGGCTGAAAGTCAAAACACTGCACTGCACCAGCTACCAAGAAGGAGAGACATGACTGCTACTGGTGAACCCAGGACAACAGTATTAATTTTCCAGTATAATACATTCACCAGCAGTGGAAGTTGTTACGGCCTTCCAAGCATGCAAAAAAAAAAAAAAAAAAGTAAATTCCAGCTTTTTCGAATGATATGGTATGTGATTCGGATATGACATGGTATAGGCCTGCACCCTCCTGGAGACCCCCTCTGAACAGGAGTTCAAAAGCCTGAGAATTCATTTCAAGATCAAATAAATTCTGAGACTTTCCTTTTCATCAAAAACCTTAAAGCCTTAAGTTTCTGATCATTAAAACAGGTAGGTAAATGAAAAATTTCCATGTGTAAGAAATCCAAATTTTAACACCATTTGTTAATTCGTTTGCATAATCATTTAGAGTTTCAGTCTGTATTTTCTGAAATGAAGACAGAAATAGCAGGGATCATTGCAGCATTCCTTGTATTGTTATTCAAGTGAAAAGAGAATTCAGAAAAGGAAAAAGTTCCAAACTCACAAGCCAACTACAGTAACAAGGTATAACCCATGCTTAAAAACCTCAAGTGTTGTTATATAAATAAACATTACAGTATCTTATGCTTGAGGTCCAAAGAGCAGATAAGCAGAAACCAGAGCTCTCAGAACTTGTTTACTCTTCTGCGACTAACTGGATTCATAGTCTTTCTTACATAAATTACACCGTCCATTTGTACTTGTTTAGGCGAGGGAAAATAATACTCACTATAGAGCAGGATGGAAGAACTTGTACCAAAGACCATGGACTGTCTCAGATGAAAGGTAGTGTTCAAATGGAAATGTGATTCTCCACTCCCCCTGATGTAACACCTTCAACTTCCTGGAAAGAAAATCAAATTATTGTGTTTGGTTGGTTTTTTTAAATAGTCTCTATGACTTCATCAGACATAAAAGGATTTCCCCTTCTTCCCAGTAGGACCTAAATTTCTTAGTTAAATTACTGCTGAGCACTAATTTGCCTAACTGTGAACAAAGTAAACAAACATTCTTCTAACTGGATTTTAATTGTAGGTTCTCTGTATATGTGTGTAAGTTCACACCCAGAACACAATGCAGAGAGAGATTATTGCTCTGTGTGTCTGCGTGCATGTTATATTTTTGGCCTGTCTGGATGTTTTCTCATAGTCTCATCACCACCACAGAAAGTAAAGTAATTTTAAAAGTCAAGATACAGAATTAGAAACCCAGTGCACAATCTTAGATTACCTCAGAGAGTCCATTTGTTATCTACTGTTAGCTCATATAGGTGCATTCAACAAATTTATAGCCTTTTCAAGCGAAACAAGTACATGGTGTGACTTTGAAAATACGTTAAGAAAAGACCTGTTTCTCAGTTGTGGCTTCACTTGGCAAAGCAAATGGAGATATATGTGTATAGTGTGATTATTTAATTCTGCCATTGATTATTATCCAGAAAAATACTTTCTTGGGATTGGCTATGGCAATCCCAGTGTGATTCTAATTGCATCTCTCAGCACCCTGTGCCCTATAAAGTGCCCTGGGGCATTACAATGGTATACCTGGCCTTTCAGTAAATACCTACATATATTAAGGGAAACTGCCTACTTAGCACTGACTTTAAGTGTACCTTGAGTTGGTCTAACTGTATTAGTGAGGCTGGGTTAGAGTTTGACCCCACTTATACCCTCTGAAAGAGTGGGATTCACTAAGCAAACACAGTTACAGATGTATTCACTCACCACTGAAGTAGAGCTGCATTTTTTCTGTCACGAGAATTCAAATTTGCTCCATGCTTTGTACAGTAATTTGACAAACTGTTACCTGACATGAAGACGAAAACATTTTATTTGAGGTCCTGACACTTACTCATTTCAAAGTAGTGCTCTGAAAGAAACTCCCATAATTAATATTAAATTAATCATAATCCCAGCAATGATCCACAAATTCTCTTTAAATACCTATGCATATGCATTCATATAAGGACCTGTCTTTCAGTATAATGAATGAGACAAAGCTGTATTTCTATGTCTGTATGTATATATACATACATATATGATTTTAATGTTGCTAGAATGACAGATCCATGATGATTGTCCATTAAAGCAGCAATTGGCTTGAATGACCTAATCTGTTTTTCCCATCAGCCATCTCCACATGCAATTGTACTGCAGATGAATTATGAGAAACAATGCAGGAGAAGCATAGTTGAAGCATGAAGTGATGCATGCTTTGTAATTAATACTAATATTTGAATAACTGTTTGCAATAAATAACTCAGTGATGAAATATAAACTTAGAAACCTACTTAACCCACACGCCACAATTTATTTCTACGTAGATAAGTATGTGCACATACCCATACATGGGGACTTACTGAATAGGGTTTTATGCCATATAGCAAGTTCATACCAAGTTTCATTTTGACTTGTAAACTTCCTTTAGAAGACACTAAAAAAGAAATAATAAAAATAGAGCACTTACTTAACAAAATGGAAGTGAATTGATTCTGTACTTTGAATTCCTATCACAGAACTGTTGGTTGTACTTTAACCTTGGAATAGGTATTGATTGACATTTACCACAGGGGACTTCATTACTTTACACTAGTATACCTGAATGCAAAATGGTTCTTTCCAAATATGAACAGACACTATCTTCCATGCAGCAGTACACTTGCACATTTATCTGGCGTACTGGGGCACCCATATTGACCTGATCTCCAGGTTGCCTACAGTATGTGGCTCTAGAACATGCACTGGCTTCTGTTAGAAATATTCATCTTGATTTCTTTTACATGGAAATTAGGATGCAGGTAGAAGATGAGGAGCAGCCAAGGTCACTTTGTCAACCCTAGCATTTAACTGAGATGATGCATAGACTGAAAATGCAAAATTGCCTCTGTTTTCTGACCTAAACTTGGTGCTGAAAACCACCTCCCCCTCTGTACTCTGCTGCTTAACTAAGGTCAGGTGAGATACTCAATCTATACAATATGATCTTCAGTCAATGGACAAGCTTAAGGAACTTCACTGTTTGAATCAATCTTCTTTCCATTAAAAAGGACAGTGGTTTCATTATGAGAATATTTATTGACCTCTGAATACATCTTTCTCACCAGATGGGGGAGGTGTTTTGCTTCAAAGCATTACAAGTTCACATAGGGGTGACAACATTTTTTTTTTTTTTTTGTATCTATTTGTAAATATTTTAAATGTCTTTGTTCTGGAAAAAAAAAACCACTATCTTTTATTGCAAGATAAGAATACATTTGCTATTAAAGTAAGCAGGAGGGCAGTTGAAAATTTACCAAAGGATTTCATATATAGATATGCTATTTCTACAGAATATGTTTTAGTGTGTTAAAAAACAAATTTCTTACCAGCACCTCTTTGTGTTTCACTTTACTTGAAAAAAAAAAGTTTCAGGTGTAATCAAGTCCTTAAGACTACTTGCATAAATATATTAAACCAGGACAAAATACTTAGAGGATCGTGCTCATGGAGTGTAAATACTAAAATGAAGCAACTGTGGCAAAATTCTACAAAAATCTAATTCAAACTTAATTTCAGCCTAAGGTTACTGAAACAACCAAGATAAATATCTGAATGATCTACAGATTCTTCTTGTAGCAAAGCTGCCGCATAGAAACTACTTCCTGCTAATCCTTCACATTTAAACTGAGTTGGAAATTCTACTTCATGCTTACCTACTACTGTAATGATGCTGCAAAAGGAAGAGGGTTGCTCTAAGATGAGTGGCATTCAGAAACTGCAAAGATTTAAAGTAATAACTGTGTAAAGATTAAGCAGGTAGATTACATAACATGAATGCAACGTACTTTTATTGTGAAATTTTGCTAATAACAGTCATCTGTATACTGCACTAAACTCTTTCTCAAATTACCTAAAGCTGCAACCCCATATGGAGACCATTATAATCTGGTCCTAAAGGGATAAATTGTTCATGGATGAGGGGTCAAACAAAAAGAAATGCTTGCCAGATTTTTTTAAGGAAGAAAAAATTAGTTCGGTTTAATTTCAGTTGTAGTTACTTCACACATTAAGGAGCCAAATGGGATTTAACAGACTTTGTCAATGCAACACATTGCAGGTGGATTTCTTCTGGTGAACTGAATAATCCATTCCAATGTTTTCAAATGCTTTCCTTGCCTACTGAGAATTTCTGGGTATGTAGTGAAAATTCTTTGAGGCAATCTCCCATGTTCAGGTGAGCTTTTCTAGAGTCTTGGAAGAGTTGATTGCACTTCAATAAATACTAAGGACATTTGTTACCCAAAATATCTTTTGTTTGTGACAATATATTCTTGGCATTCAAATATAAATGCAATCTGAAGAAATGGCCTGAAAGTCCCAATAAGAATTTCTCAGCAGCTATGTGTCTTGTGTTTTGCCTAATGTTTTACTATATCGTCTATTTAATAGACAGTCAATGAGTGATGTAATACCCCCTGAGGACGGACTGGCCAAGACACGGGTAGGGAGACTTCCATCTAATATAAATCCACTTCATGTAGTAAATTCAGATTCTTTAACTGCACAGTTTAACAGAATTTCACAGGAGGTACTGCATATGTACTGCATATATACCTATGTACACCTAAGGATCCAACAACCTAGTATCTAGCCATGGCAATTTATTGTACCCTTTTACAGGGCTTTCTCAATGGGTCAGTGAAGGTGGAATGAGCTTTTTAATGAAATCTACGGGGACTTTTATTTTTTTCAGTGAAGGTCACAGCATTTAACTGTTGTTATATGTAAACACACATAATTGCTGAGGTGAGTAGCTCGAGGGAGGACACCTTCAACACCGGAGCAGGGGGCAGATCAGCGTCTAGGAGCCTCAACTCAGAGCGACAAGAGCCTCCCACCGAGGGAGCCTCAAGTCCTCGACAGGACCTGCCAGGAGCCGGCAGCTCAGCGGACGGCAGCAGCTGACTCACACGGGGCGGAGCCAGGAGCAACGGCGGCACCAGCCCTGACTGGGTAAAAACCTGACCCAGGGAGGGGGGTGCGGCAGTTTGCGCGGGCAGGCGAGCGGGATGGTGAGCACTCGTTGTGTGACCAGGGCCCGGTCCGGGAGCTCTGCTCTGGCTGCCTCGGCGGTGGCCAGCGTAGGCACCCAGACAGAGCCGATGAGAGGGGAGGCTGCAGTGCAGAGCTCAGAGTGCAGAGAGTGCCTGCACTGGTTCTGCACTGGTCTGGTGAGGGAATGGTGCACAGTGGGCAGGGCTTCACTCGGTGCTCCCTGATGGAGGTCCTTCTGAGGCAGGGGCTGAGCTGCGGGATGCTGTTAATAGGCTGTGAGATGTCAGGGAAGCTGGGAGGAAGCAGGAATGCTTGCTCCCGGCCCAAACTGTGCAGGGGCCTCGAGCTTCATCTCTAGCTCATGAAGGAAAGAAGGAGGACGTTAACCTGGGAAGCTGGGAATTAGTGATAAAAAAACAAAAAAACCACAACAAAAACAAGGAGGGAAAGGACAATCAAAAGCAAGGGGCTTCCCCCTAAATCCCCTGTCCCCATGCAGAACCGCATTGCTTTCCTGCAGGGGGCTAATGAGGAAATGCACTCAAGCCAGAAACAGCCGGCTGATGCCCTGGTAAAGAAGATCTCTACTGGTGCTGCTAGGAAAAAGCGGCAGGTCATAGTAGCAGGGGACTCTACTTTGAAAGGGGCAGAAACACTCGTCTGTCGACCTGACCCCGTCTCAAGGGAGGTGTGTTGCCTACCAGGGGCACAGATTGGGGATGTGGCAGAGAGGCTGTGTGCTCTAGTAAGTCCCATGGACTGTTACCCACTTCTGGTGATACATGTGGGTGCTAGGGATATAGATAGTAGTAGCCTGGGTAACATAAAGAAGGACTACAGAGCCCTGGGGGAGGTGTTTAGGGGCTCTGGAGCTCAGATTCTCATTTCATCAATTCTCCAGGATACGGGGAGGACATAAAAAAAGCTAGGATGGTCAGCCAGGTTAATAAATGGTTAAAAGGGCGGTGTCATAGTCAGGGGTTTGGGTGTCTTGAACAGGGGACTCAAGCTTGTAGGCCAGGTCTAGTGGGGGCTGGTGGATCTGGTCTGATGATAAAGAAGGGAAAGAGCAGTTTTGGTAGGAGGCTTGCCAGACTGGTCAAGGAGGCTTTAAACTAGATATGTTGGGGGAGGGGGGCATCATTCCATCCCAACACACCCAGTCAGTTGCCAGAACCTACACTAAATGCTTGGAGCAATGTAGAGATATCCCAGCCACTCCAGCCAATGAGCCCGCTTCATTTGGAGCTCGGCTCAGATGCCTCTATACAAATGCATGTAGCATGGGGACCGAACAAGAGGAATTAGAGATGTGTGCACGTCTACGGGGGTATGATATAATAGGCATCACAGAAACATGGTGGGATGGCTCCTATGACTGGAGTGTTGGAATGGAAGGTTACAGGCTTTTTAGAAAAGACAGGCCTGGCAGGTGGGGAGGGGGAGTTGCCCTTTATGTTAGGGATAGGCTGGAGAGTATGGAACTCTGTCTGAGGACAGGTGAGCAGTTAACAGAGAGTGTGTGGGTCAGGGGTAAAGGGACTATAGCTATGGGAGACATTACTGTGGGGATCTGTTACAGGCCGCCTGATCAAGGAGAACCTGCGGATGAAGCACTCCATAGACAGATAGGAAAAGCCTCACGCTAACAGGCCCTTGCTCTCATGGGGGACTTCAGCCACACTGACATCTGTTGGAAGGACAGTATGGCCGGCACAAACAATCCAGGAGGATCCTCAGTTGTGTGGAAGACAACTTCCTTCTGCAAGTAATAGAGGAGCCAACAAGGAGAGGTGCCATGCTTGACCTCGTGCTCACCAACAGGAAAGGGCTTGTTGGAAATGTGACGCTCCGGGGCAGCCTTGGATGCAACGATCATGAGATGCTTGAATTTGAGATCCTCAGAACAGTGAGAAGAGCATGCAGCAAGCTCACTGCCCTGGACTTCAACAGAGCAGACTTTGGCCTCTTCAGGAACCTGCTTAGTAAGGTTCCATGGGGTACAGCCCTAGAGGGCAGAGGGGCCCAAGGCTCTTGGTTGATATTCAAGGATCACCTGCTACAAGCTCAGGAGTGTTGCATCCCAACTAGAAGGAAGTGCGGCAGGAGGGCCAGGAGACCTCCTTGGATGGATAAGGAGCTCCTGAGGAAAATTCAATTGAAAAAAGAGGCTTGTAATAAGTGGAAGCAAGGACAGGTGGTCTGGGAAGAGTACAGGGATGTTGTCTCGGAAGCTAGGGACCAGGTTAGGAAAGCTAAGGCTCAGTTAGAATTAAACTTGGCTAGGGATATTAAGGATAACAGGAAGGGATTCTACAGGTACATAGCAAATAAAAAGCAGACTAGGGAGAATGTAGGCCCCCTCAGGAAGCTCTTGGGAGAACTGGCTACACGGGATTTGGAGAAGACTGAGGTTCTGAATGACTTCTTTGCCTCGGTCTTCACTAGCAAAGGCTCTAACGAAACCACCCAAGTCTTGGAAGGCAGATGCGGGGACTGTGAGAATGAGGACCTTGCCCCCACTGTAGGAGAGGATCTGGTTCGAGACCATCTTAAAAATCTGAATGTGCACAAGTCCATGGGTCCTGATGAAATCTATCTGCGGGTCCTGAAGGAGCTGGCGAATGAAGTTGCTAAGCCGCTGGCCATCATATTTGAGAAATCATGGCAGTCAGGTAAAGTTCCTGACAACTGGGAAAAGGGAAATATAACCCCCATTTTCAAGAAGGGGAAAACGGATGACCCGGGGAATTACAGACCAGTCAGTCTCACCTGTGGGCCTGGCAAAATCTTGGAGCAGATTCTCCTGGATGGCATGCTAAGGCACATGAAAATCAACAAGGTGCTTGGTGACAGCCAGCATGGCTTCACTAAGGGGAAATCCTGCCTGACCAATTGGGTGGCCTTCTATGATGGTGCGACAGAACTGATGGACAGTGGTAGAGCAGTTGATGTCATCTGCCTGGACTTGTGCAAAGTGTTCGACACTGTCCCACACAACATCCTTGTCTCTAAATTGGAGCGACATCAATTGGACGGATGGACCACTCGGTGGATAAAGAACTGTCTGGCTGGCCACACACAAAGAGTTGTGGTCAATGGCTCAATATCCGGCTGCAGACCAGTAACGAGTGGTGTCCCTCAGGGATCGGTGTTGGGACCGGTCTTGTTTAACATCTTTGTAGGTGACATCGACAAGTTTGCCGATGACACCAAGCTGTGTGGTTCTGTTGATACGCTGGAGGGAAGGAATGCCATTTAGAGGGACCTCGACACGCTTGTGAGGTGGGCTGATGCCAACCTCATGAAGTTTAACCATGCCAAGTGCAAGGTCCTACACCTGGGTTGGAGCAATCCCAGGCACAGCTACAGGTTGGGCAGAGAAGATTCAGAGCAGCCTTGCGGAGAAGGACTTGGGGGTGTTGGTCAATGAGAAAGTAAACATGAGCCGGCTTCAGTGTGCTCTTGCAGCCCAGAAAGCCAACCGTATCCTGGGCTGCATCAAAAGGAGCGTGACCAACATGTTGAAGGTGGTGATCCTGCCCCTCTACTCTGCTCTTGTGAGACATCACCTGGAGTATTATGTGCAGTTCTGGTGTCCTCAACATAAAAAGGACATGGAACTGTTGGAACAAGTCCAGAGAAGGGCCACGAGGATGATCAGGGGACTGGAGCACCTCCCGTATGAAGATAGATTGAGAAAGTTGGGGCTGTTCAGCCTGGAGAAGAGAAGGCTGTTTGGAGACCTCATAGCAGCCTTCCAGTATCTGAAGGGGGCCTACAGGGATGCTGGGGATGGACTCTTCATTAGGGACTGATGTGACAGGACAAGAGGTAACGAGTTAAAACTCAAACAGGGGAAGTTTAAATTGGATATAAGGAGGAAATTCTTTCTTATCAGGGTGGCGAGGCACCGGAATAGGTTGCCCAGGGAGGCTGTGAATGCTCCATCCCTGGCAGTGTTCAAGACCACGTTGGACGTGGCCTTGGGTGAAATGGTTTAGTGTGAGGTGCCCCTGTCCATGGCAGTGGGGTTGGAACTAGATGATCTTAAGGTCCTTTCCAACCCTAACTATTCTATAATTCTATGATTCTATGAGCATATTATCTGACTAATTAGGGCCTGTATGTAAACATATCCCTGCAGTAGCATGACTGACTCTCCATCTGTTCCTTCTACTGGGGAGGAACAATTTTGTGGGCTTCCCCTCTAAAGAGCTTCTTCCAGATGGTGACAGAAACTGAGAAGTCTAGGGCCAAGTTTGGCAAGCTATTCAACTTCTGTTAGGATGAATATGTATTGTCTCAGTGTCAAAATGCAGCAAAGAGAGCTCAGGTCAACTTCTACTGTATTAAGATTATGCTTCTCTGGAAAGTATATGTCTGTGCTGGAATTTCTCACTGATGCAGGATGGTGTTTACTTGCTTCTAGTCTTTTGCAGATATGTAATTTAAGGTGGCTTCTAAAAAATCTTTAACTGTTGACTTCTGACAGCTGATGTCCTATGCCAAGCGTAGACTTACTAAACCTCTGCCTTGTAGGAAGATCTCTGCTCATCATATCTTTGGCGTAACTCAATCTGGAACTTCTGTTCAGTTTTCCTTCCCCATTTTTACCCCTCTGTATTTATAAACAGCGACCAACTACAAACCAACTAGGAGAGAAGCGCTGCTGGCTCTAGTACTCACCAACAAGGAGGGTCTGGTTGAAGTGGTGGTCAATGGCAGCCTTGGCTGCAGTGACCATGAGATGGTGGAGTTTAGGATCCTGTGTGGGAGGAATAGAATACCTGTGTGGGAGGAATAGAAGCCCACAATTCTGGATTTCCGAAGGGCCAACTTTGGCCTCTTCAATCAATTGCTAAGGGAAGTCTCATGGCAAAGGGTACTAGGTGGTAAAGGGGCTCAAGATAGTTGGTCAGCATTCAAGGACCACTTCTTCCAAGCTCAGGATCAGAGTATCCCAATGGGTAGGAAGTCAAGTAGGGGAGCCAGGAGACCAGCATGGTTAAACAAGGAACTGCTGGGCAAACTCATGCAGAAGAAGAGAATCTATGGATTATGGAAGGAGGGGCTGGCCACTTGGGAGGAATATAGGACAGTTGTTAGAGAATGTAGGGAGGCAATTAGAACAGCTAAGGCCTCCTTGGAACTTAATCTGGCAAGTCGGGTTAAGGACAATAGAAAGGGCTTCTTCAAATACATAGCGGATAAAACTAACACAAGGCAGTATAGGCCCACTGCTGAATGAGGTGGGTGCCCTGGAAACAGAGGATATAAAGAAGGCAGAGGTGCTGAATGCCTTCTTTGCCTCTGTCTTTACTCCTGCAGACTCTCCCTGCGGGACCCAGATTCCTGTAGCCCCAGAAGGAGTCAGGATAAAGGAGGAGTTTGCTTTGGTGGATGAGGATTGGGTTAGGGATCAGTTAAGCAATCTGGACATCTATAAATCAATTGGTCGGATGGAATACCCCCACGGGTGCTGAGGGAGCTGACAGAGGTCATTGCTGGGCCACTCTCCATCATCTTTGGTAAGTCGTGGGAAACAGGTGAGGTGCCTGAGGATTGGAGGATGGCAAATGTCACGCCAGTCTATAAGAAGGGAAAGAAGGAGGACCCAGGTAATTATAGACCGGTCAGCCTTACCTCCATCCCTGGAAAGGTGATGGAACAACTTATTCTTGACACCATCTCTAGGCATATCAAGGATGAGAGGGTCATTGAGAGCAGCCAACATGGTTTTACCGAGGGGAAGTCATGTTTGATCAACCTTATAGCCTTCTATGAGCAAGTAACTAGGTGGATGGATGATGGTAGAGCGGTCAATGTGGTTTTTCTTGATTTCAGTAAGGCATTTGATACTGTCTCCCACAGCATCCTCATAGATAAGATAAGGAAGTGTGGGCTTGATGATCAGGTAGTGAGGTGGATCAAGAACTGGTTGAAAGGAAGAAGGCAGAGAGTTGTTGTCAATGGGGCAGAATCTAGCTGGAGGTCTGTGACTAGTGGAGTCCCTCAGGGGTCGGTGCTGGGACCAGTGCTGTTTAATATTTTCATCAACGACCTGGATGAGGGAACTGAATGTACCCTCAGCAAGTTCGTTGAAGATAACTAAACTGGGAGGAGTGGCTGACACACCAGAAGGCTGTGTTGCCATTCAGCGAGACCTGGACAGGCTGGAGAGTTGGGCGGAGAGGAACTTGATGAAATTCAATAAGGGCAAGTGTAGAGTCTTGCATCTGGGGAAGAACAACCCCATGTACCAGTACAGGTTAGGGGTTGACCTGCTGAACAGTAGTGAAAGGGAAAGGTGTAAGCGGCGAGGAGAAGCAGACAGGCCAACCCAATATGGGTGATAAGCAACTTCTACTTTATTTGTGACACAGTTCACACATATATAGGAGTGGTATTCAGCCACTCCTTCTTGGCACAACAGTATTGGTTAGCCCCCCACAGCATCATCCACATTCTCCTCCCAGGTCCGGTCTCCGGCCACCTGTGGGGGCCATGCCCTGCCTTGCTTGCACAGTCCTCCAGAACTCTATGGTTCTGCTCTTAGAGTCATTCTGCAACAGAAAGGGACCTGGGGGTCCTGGTGGATAGGAGGATGACCATGAGCCAGCAATGTGCCCCTGTGGCCAAGAAGGCCAATGGCATCCCAGGGTGCATTAGAAAGAGTATGGTTAGTAGGTCAAGAGAGGTTCTCCTCCCCCTCTACTCTGCCTTGGTGAGGCCGCATCTGGATTATTGTGTCCAGTTCTGGGCCCCTCAGTTCAAGAAGGACAGGGAATTGCTTGCAAGAGTCCAGCGCAGAGCTACAAAGATGATTAAGGGAATGGAACCTCTCCCTTATGAGGAGAGGCTGAGGGAGCTGAGTCTCTTTAGCTTGGAGAAGAGGAGACTGAGGGGTGACCTCATCAATGTTTACAAATATGTAAAGGGTGAGTGTCAGGATGATGGAGCTAGGCTTTTTCAGTGATGTCCAGTGACAGGACAAGGCGCAATGGGTGTAAACTGGAGCATAGGAGGTTCCATATGAACATCAGGAAAAATTTCTTTACTGTGAGAGTGACAGATCACTGGAACAGGTTGCCCAGGGGGGGTTGTGGAGTACCCTACATTGGAGGTATTCAAGGTCCGCCTGGACAAGTTCCTGTGTGATGTACTCTAGGTTACTCTGCTCTTGCAGGGGGGTTGGACTAGATGATCTTTTGAGGTCCTTTCCAACTCTTGGGATTCTGTGATTCTGTGATAGCACATCAGAGTTTCATTTTGCCAAGTTAAGTAAAATTCTTTAGACTAGATTCTCAAAATTGCTTATTGACCTAGCATTTTTTCCCCCTGTACATGTGCCTCTGTGTGTTTCTTTTTTTTTGCATGTGACTTCATGTAAATACAGAGCTTGAATTCTTTGGTTATGCCTGTGCCAGCAAGGAACTAATTGCTACTTTCCATTGCTTAGAAGAGATGCTGCCTTGTAAAGAGGCTTATAGGCCTCTTCCCCTAAAATGAAGAGAGTAAATACGTCATTCTAGATTAATCCTTTACAACTGACTATTAAAAAAATTATGAAAAATACCAAAACATCGTAGTCTAGTTTAAATTATGTGAATCCTTTCTATGTCATTGAAAAACTGAAAGTTTGGTGCTTTCCTGCAGGGAAGGATTTCTGGTTTTAGATTCTGATTAGCACTTCATATCAATTTTTTCTAGGTTGGTAGACAGTAAACATTCAGAATTTTTGCATAACATTCTGAGAGATACTATCAATATTTTTTGTCATCAATGTGTACACTTGCATTATTTTAATGTGCATATAATAGTAAATTTAGGGGTGAGATCCAGCTCACCCAATTTAAATGCCTTGAATGTACCTCAACTTTAGGATTGTAGTATAAATATCCTCTCAAAAGTTTCCTGTGTTTTCATAAAGTATATTCAAGTTAAATCCTATTGAAAGCCTCCAGAGAAGAATTGGTGATTCATTAAGCTTCAGCCCCTTAATGGTGGAATTCATGTCACCTAACATGGGATTCAAAATAATACCTCCAAATAATAATATTTTTTTATTTCTTGGAATGGCATCATTTACCTTCTAGGGATACCTAGTCCTCTTAAGTTTACAATAATGCTGGATCAGTATTTTGAAAAAAATATATGATCTTTTGATCCAGCAGCCTGTTGGATCAAAACATTGGCATAAGTCTCCTACATATATCTTGGATGAAAAGCCATTGAGTCTACACTTCAAAGGTGTAGATTGAAATAAATAAGCCTGTACAGCCCTCTGCACTAATTTAACTAAGCAGGCATTATAATAAACTAGTTCAATGTCCTCATTCAGATAAGGTCTTAAGACACATCCTAGTATGTTCATCGGCACCCTTGGCTCTTTCATAACAGCGTCAAGCAAACAAATGACACTTGCTTTAGAATTGTTAAAGCTGAACTTGATGTGGGAAGCAACCTCTGTAGTTATACTTTCAGGTGGTGCAGGTATCAAACTACAGCAGGCAGCACCTGTGTGGGATGATAATGAGGAGCTGTCAGTAGGCTGTAGTCACCTCTTAACCTAGATCAGCACCAGCTGGGACAACACATCCAACTCTATCCATAATCTTCTATTTTATTTAGGAACTTTTGAAAATCTAGCCTAGAAGCTAAAATGTCTTCAACATAAATTAGAAGATACTGCAATTAAATTTCCTCATGTCAGCGATTTCATTTACGATTAATTATGGTTCAAGTACAGCCATGGGCTAAGTTTGACATGGTGTCATAAGTTCAGTGCTGCTGTACATGTATACAAAGGTACTTTCTTTCCCTTTTTGCTATTTTTATTTTCTGAAATAAATTGGTATGATTATCCCTGTATTGCAAAAAGCTAAGTGCAAGGTAAATCAACAGCACTGTGATATGAAGCACATAAAAACCAAAGTTAGCTGAAGCAACACTCAGAACCAAAATTGACAGAACATTTCTTTCTTAATTAAAATTACATAACAATTACTCTTGTTTCCACTTCTGAAATTTTGTTTTCAGGTTAAATAGCTTATTTTTACTTTTTTTTCTTTAACAGTGTTGAATTTTTTTCCTTGTTTTGTTTTGGGTTTTTTACTTCTTGGAAGGCCAAGGAAGATGGGAATCAATTTTACTGGACAAAAAAAAGAGAAATGTTTACACCTACCCTTATGAAATAAGCGTCAAAAAAGCTGTATCAGGAGACTACACAGCCTGACAGTGGAACAAGGAGGGAGGGTGAAAGCAGCACAGAAACTTATGTGTAACAATGTAATGTATGGTTACATGACAAGGCAAGCAGGAGTATGGCTTTCCAGCAAGTTAATGAAATGCCCATGTGCACACTCTCATTATCAAATACTCTGAGAACGTACTGGCAGCTGAAATCTGTTTAGAAATGTCTTTGTTAGTGAATTAACCTGCTAACAGGCATTTGTTTTCCACACAGGGAGACTTAAATCATCTATACTGTAAAATTGTGTGAATATTTTCTGACAAAATTTTGACACACATGACCAGCATTGTCTGAAACAATTCAGAGCCCAGGGATCATCCCCAGGCCAGACACTAGCATATGTGGATGCTCTTTTGTGGAGGCCAAGATTGTTTTACAGTAAGAATCTGAGCTCAGTGCTAGAAGATGGTCACAAGCATGTGTAATGTACATGGTATAACTTGTGTATTGAGCGTGTTGGGACAGATCTCACAAGCTAAGTCAGAATATACCTTCAGGCATTTCTGATGTTGCATGCTGAACCCATTGATCTTATTTAAGTGTATCATCTCTCATCTAGATTAATTAATATGCATGATAGTAGTCACTCAAAACCTTGTTATTGTGGCTAAATTTGATCATAGTGGATCCAAATAGATCCACTGTCTTATTTGCCTCTATGGAAAAATAAAGGAGGCCATGAAGATGATCTGAGGGCTTCTTCCTATAAAGAAAGGCTGACAAGTTAGGGTTCTTCAGCCTGGAGAAGAGAAGGGTCCAGGGAGACTTTTTGGTGACCTTTAAGTACTTAAAGGGGAATTATCAGAAAGATGGGGACAGACTTTTTTATGATAGCAATAGGACAACAGGTAAAGGTTTTAAACTAAAAGAGTGTAGATTCAGACTAGATATGAGGAAGAAATTTTTTTAAGGGTGTTGAAACACTCTTACCTTAAAACATGTTGCAGAGAGAGGTAGATGCCCCATCCCTGGGAACATTTAAGGCCAGGTTGGACGGGGCTTTGAGCAACATGATCTGATTGAAGATGTGCCTGCTAATTGCAGAAAAGTTGGACTAGATGGCCTTTAAATGTCTTTTCCCAGCCAAATCATTCTATGATTCTATGAACTTAGCCATGTGCTTTTAAAAGCTCACTAAAATAATTAGAAACTTTCCCACTACATCACAACTCATTTCTGCAAACAGCTTGTTCCAAAATTCTAAATGCCTTGCTTTATTGCTCCATAGTCCTCCAAGTAACTTAACATTCCTCAGAATAATTTTTGGGGTAAAAAAAAGAAGGCAAATGTATATGGAAGAAAATGTTTTTTAAAAAAGGAAGCTTAATCATATAACTATGGAGTTTTCAGACTGAGTCACTATCTGGTCTCTAGGGAGAAATTACATGGGAAATTCCTTAAGAAAACCAACAATAAAATTTCATGTACTTAGTTCTGTATCCCAATAGACCAATTCTGACGAAAAATTGAAAGATGTTTCTGCCACCATATATTTTATGAATGGGTCTCCAGTGAAGGGGAAATAAGTTCATTGCTGCTTGGGGCTTGAGACAGTGAGTGGATATAGTATTTTAAAAACAGTACAATTATATTTCCAAATATATTCTTTGTAAGGTCTTACCTTAGTTCTAAATAAATTTACCTTGCTATATATGCACTCATCCACCTAACTCTACTTGTAATATATTCTAACACAGATATTAGTTAAAGGTTAAAGGTAGGGGGCCTCTTTTGTTTTACACCACCAGAATAGACATTATTGAGAGGAAAATCTCCAAAACAAGCATGTCTCTTTCCATACCTTTGTTCTCACTCTGTTTTCCCCAGTGAATTTATCCATTAAAACACTTTACTTGTTGCTTTTTTAAATTCAACAGTTGTATACAAAGCATTCTGTTTGGAAAAAATATATATTGAATGTGTGTGTTTCATATTCTTTGCTCACATGGTTAGGGTCACCTCCTGGTTAAAACAGAGATATGAGTCAAGGAAACTATGTTCTAGTTTTCACTGTAACTGATTTACTGTGAGATTCTGGACAAAATATTTTCTCCTCTGTGCCTCCAATTCCCATATACAGAGGATAAGAATATTAGTCATTGGGGATTTAATATTCTTTCAGAATCTCTGAAAGATGTTCAATATTATGATTAATTATCACTGTCAATATATGCATAGAGTAATAAACACTGACTACATTTAAATAGCAAAGCTGTCTCTGGCGTTTGTACAGTCAGACATGAGAAAAAGAGAAACAACTATTTCAAATGTTAATCTTACTGTATTTGAAATTTGAAATAAAAACAGAAAATGAAAAAATTTTTTTTTTTTTTTTTCTGTAGATAACCACAGCTTTAAAACCACAATCCAACCAACCAAAAGCTAGTCTGGCTAGTTTTATCTTTTGATTTATATCTCCCTTTAATAAAATCATAGAATGGTGAGGGTTGGAATGGACCTTAAAAATCGTCTAGTTCCAACCCCCCCTGCCTTCCACTAGATGAGGTTGCTCGAAGCCCCATCCAAGCTGGCCTTGAAAACTTCCAGGGATGGAGCATTCATAACTTCTCTGGGCAACCTCTGCCAGTGTCTCACCACCCTCATAGTGAAAAATATGTATTATTTTTATCTTATTATATATCTTCCTTATATCTGGTATAAACTTACCATCTTTCACTTTAAAGTAATTACCTCTTGTCCTATCACTACCTGTCTTCAGATTTCCTCTAGGCCCCCTTTAAGTACTGGAAAGCAGACATAAGGTCTCCTCTGAGCCTTCTCTTCTCCAGGCTGAACGAGCCTAGCTCTCTTAGCCTGTCTTCATAGGATAGATGCTCCAGCCCTCTGATCATCTTTGTGCCCTTCCTCTGGACTCACTCCAACAGGTCCACATCCCTCTTGTTGAAAGCCCCAGAGCTGGAAATTGTACTCCAGTTCTTTAGCATTTTTTGTCTTATAATCACAGGAAGATATTCAAATTGCAGGAAAAGAATTATAACGGCCAGGTTGTGACCTGGTCTTGTTCATTGATGCAAGGGGAGTAAGATTCCCACCAGTTACATTACACAGCTCACATACATAGGATTGAATTGGGCCAGGAACACCAACTCATTTTCAACAGATTCCTTACACTGAATGACAACTCAGAAGGACAAACTCTTGTCCTGGGTTGATTTAAAGTGTTGGCCCAATTGTTTGCTAAGCAGCAAAATAACACTAGTTGTCAGTCATGCAGCTTTTATGTTAAACTAGTTTCCCACTCCCAAAAAATTGGAGTAAAATTGCAAAATAGGCATTGTCTCATAAGATTAACAGCTTCAGGAAAATATGTATTATATAAAACTGATGTTGTATAAGACAATATAAACATTGGGCCATATGTTTTAGTAGCGCTTAATGCTAAAATTAGTTCAAAATCTTGTTCGGAAGCTAAAATTACCTTTGCTGTTAAAGGAGGACAGTAAGATTGTGCTGAACCTAAAAGAACCACTGTAAAGGAAAACTTAATATTTTTAATGGAAATGTGGAAAATATCTGGATAAAGTCACCATGTACTGGAAAAATTATGTGACTTAATAGAGAGAAAATAATGATTTAATGTCATCAGCCCTTCATTATGGATCCCAGCATAAAATAATATCTTGGGGTGGGGTGGGGAAGGGGAAGTGTGTGTTTGGTTTCCATCTCATATAACAAAGGCCTTAATAAAATTTGCATCACAGCTTAGAAGTCTCTTCTCTTTGACTGAATTTTTCAGTATCAGCTATTAATAAAGAGTACTAATTATTAAAAAAATTAAAGTATTAATTAATATTAAATAATAAGCATTAACTTAATCAATAATTAAAGACATACCAATTTAACAGTTGATTAGCTCTAGTTCTTAGACTTAAATTATGGTTTGCTAACTTTCACACATTTTGGTATGAAGCCTGTTCAAGGGTGTGAGTTAGTGTCATTCTCTTAGTATCTCATATGAACTCTTAATTTCATCAAACAGCCTAAAGGTAAAGGACTGAAATTTCAGTGAAGAGACCGTCACCCCCTTTGTTATAAACGTGCATTAGCAGGAGCTGTATTTTTACTTTTTTGATAGGATTTGACATTTCGATATACTGACTTGCAACATTCTATAGATAGTGGAGTTAGAGAACTTACAGAATGATTCAACAGACTGACTAGTATGGTTGCAGTTCATTTACCTAGATAAAGATGGTTGTTGTCATGTGAAACATCCCAGAGCATCTGAGTTGTTTGCATGGTTCTGGGAGAAATGACATGGGATCCACAAGTAACCTTGATGCATTTCTGGAGAGGAAGGCTGAGGCCTAACAAGGTGTCCTGGGTTCAGCTGTAACTTTTTTTTTTAATTCTTCCTAGTAGCTGGTGCAGTGCTTTGCTTCAGCTTTAGTCTGAGAAGAAAGCTGGTAACACACCAGTGTTTTAGTAGTTGCTAACTATCACTTACTCTGATCAATGACTTTTCAGTCTTCTATGCTCTATCAGTGAGAAGGAGCATGTGAAGCCAGGACGGAGCAGAGACAGGACACCTGACCGAAGCTAGCCTAAGAGTTATTCCAAACCACAGCACGTCATGCCCTGTATATTGGGGGGAGTTCATAGAATCATAGAATAGTTAGGGTTGGAAAGGACCTTAAGATCATATAGTTCCAGCCCCGCTGCCATGGGCAGGGACACGGCACACTAAACCATGTCACCCAAGGCTTTGTCCAGCCTGGCCTTGAACACTGCCAGGGATGGAGCATTCACAGCCTCCCTGGGCAACCTATTCCAGTGCCTCACCATCCTAACAGTAAAGATTTTCTTCCTTATATCTGTTGTGGTTTAAAACCTGTCAGGCAGCTCATTCTCTCACTGCCCCCCTTCTTTCCCTCCCCCTAATCCTGGAGGGACAGAGAGGAGAATCGAAAAGAATGCAGCTCCCATGGGTTGAGATAAGAACAGTTTAGTAAATAAGGTATAACACAAATCACTACTGCTACCACCAATAATAATAATGATAAGAGAAATAACAAGGGAAGAGAATACAACACCTCAGCACCCGCCGACCGATAACTCCCCTCCCCAGCCGACCAAGCACCGACTGAAACCTAGTCTAACCCCACAGTCCACTCACCCTTCCGGCTAACTCTCAGTTACATCCTGGGCGTGACGTGCTGTGGTATGGAATACCTCTTTGGCTAGTTTGGGTTAGGTGTCCGGTCTCTGCTTCCTCCCAGCCTCCCCTCCTCCCTGGCAGAGCATGAGACTCAGAAAGTCCTTGGTAGGACTAAAACATCATTGTTATCAGCTCTGTTACCAGGCCGAAACTCAAAACACAACGCTGCACCAGCTACTAAGACGGAGGAAAATGACTGCACCTGCTGAGCCCAGGACAATATCCAATCTAAACTTTGCCTGTTTAAGTTTTAACCCATTACCTCTTGTCCTGTCACATCAGTCCCTAATGAAGAGTCCATCCCCAGCATCCCTGTAGGCCCCCTTCAGATACTGGAAGGCTGCTAGGAGGTCTCCATGCAGCCTTCTCTTCTCCAGGATGAACAGCCCCAACTTTCTCAATCTATCTTCATACAGGAGGTGCTCAAGTCCCCTGATCATCCTCGTGGCCCTTCTCTGGACTTGTTCCAACAGTTCCATGTCCTTTTTATGTTGAGGACACCAGAACTGCACACAATACTCCAGGTACTACAGGTGAGGTCTCACAAGAGCAGAGTAAAGGGGCAGGATCACCTCCTTCGACCTGCTGGTCATATTCCTTTTGATGCAGCCCAGGATACTGTTGGCTTTCTGGGCTGCAAGCACACACTGCCTGCTTGTGTTTACTTTCTCATCAACCAACACCCCCAAGTCTTTCTCTGCAGGGAACTTACCCAGAAGACAGCAATTGCTGCTTGGATTGAGCCAGGCATCACTCAGTGGTTAGTGAGGAATTTTATTGTGCAACACTGTCCTGGGTTCAGCAGTAGCAGTCGTGTTTCTCC
The DNA here is from genome assembly GCF_033815535.1 of Pezoporus flaviventris. Lineage (NCBI taxonomy): Eukaryota > Metazoa > Chordata > Aves > Psittaciformes > Psittacidae > Pezoporus > Pezoporus flaviventris. Next base: position 15,962,136 of record NW_026892579.1, read on the forward strand.
TTTGTGGTAGCTGGTGCAGTGCTGTGTTTTGACTTCCAGCCTGGGAACAGTGCTGGTGATACTGATGGTTTTGGTTGTTGCTAAGTGATGTTTACCCTGACCAAGGACTTTGTGAGGCTCATGCTCTGCCAGGGAGGAGGGGAAGCCAGGAGGAAGCAGAGACGGAGCGCCTGACCCCGGCTAGCCAAGGAGGTATTCCATACCACAGCACGTCATGCCCGGGGTGGGGGGTTAACTGGGAGTTACCCAGAAGGACATGGGCTTCCGGTTGGGACTCGTTTCTTAGCCGGTGGTATCGTATTCTCTTCCCTTGTTATTTTCTCTTATCATTGTTGTCGTTGGTAGTAGCGGTGGTGATTTGTGTTGTACATTGGTTGCTGGACTGTTCTTGTCTCAACCCGTTGGAGTTGCACCCTTTCGATCCTCCTCCCCATTCCTCCGGGAGCGGGGAAGGGGAGAGCCCTGGGGGTGGGGGGGGGGGGGTGTGTGGGGGGGGTGGCTCGATTGCTGTCAGCCTGGCACCACTCACTGAGAGTGAGTGAACAAGTTGCCTGACTGGGTTTAAACCACAACAGTTCTTTTGGCGCCCAACATGGGGCACGAGGGGTTGAGATAAGAACAGATCTGACCAGATTAATAGTCACTCATCACAATGCTGATTTATTGGCTCTCAAGATTTTTCCTCTTGATCTCACAGTTTCAGTATATCGTATCTTACGTCCATCCGGTATTTGCTGTATTAGTGTTTTTCAAGTGTGGGGCTTGGGCTAAGGTTTTTATCCCATTGTACTTTATGGTAATGACTTGTAATACAATAGAATCATTGATCGTGAAACTCATCTGGCTTATGTTCCCAGTGTGGTCACCACCTTTATACTTTGGGAGGTATATAATAGAAGTGCTTAGCAATTACACATCTTTTTTCTCCTTCTCAGGTGCTCAACCTGTGAAGGAGACATCCTTTTACCCTCCCAGTCCTCTCCCCAGACCATTTACATTTGAGAGTTTTGAATTTTTTGAATGGCCTTTTAATACTGTTGAGACTTGTTTGCTGATTGTGATGGGAATCACCATGCTAGCACGGGTACAGAGTGTGTTTTGCCCCCGACTGATTTCAAGAGTTAAGCAGAGTCAGGTTTGGGTCTTGTCTGGGGTCAAAAGCCGATGTAGGAGGACCAAGAGATTTTCCCTGAGGCTGGACAGCCATGAGTGGCAGGGTGTGTGGGATAGTATGGGCAAGTGTCTAGGCCAGTAGGCCCCTCCAGTACTTTATAATTTCACTACAGAACAACTGCAAAATCCAGAAGAATTAGTAAAACACTTAAATGAGGTGTGTGGTCATTCTGGCCATACCAGAGATGGACAAATCACGGCAATGTGCTGGGGCTTGGCCTATGCCTACAGGGCCTTGTTCAACACTATCCAGCACCTTCAAAAGGAAAAGAATGTCGGCGGATTTGAGGGCAAAGCAACAGTCAGTGCAGCTACTCCCGCTCCAAGCACAGCAGCTTCACCACCCCCAGCGACAAGTACAGTCGCTACTCAAACTTTGACTGCAATGAACAGCGCAGCTACCCCAGTGGCAAGTACAGCAGCTGCTCAAACTTCGACTGCAACAGACAGTGCGGCTACCCCAGCTCCAAGCACAGCAGCTACACCACCCCCAGCAACAAGTACAGTTGCTACTCAAACCACGAAACAATGAAAGAACAGAGTGAGTCTAGAGAATAATAAACATAGCTTACAAATTGCTGCAACACTTTGTGAAAATGTATACATTTAAGAATTATTATGCAAGCTAATTGAGTAATTAAATATGTCTTTTCTTTTTCCTGTTACAGTGGCAGTTTTCATACCAGTGCTGGTAATTCACTAAATGTACATTCTTCTTTTCACAAATCAGTTTTAGAAAGCAGTATGCCTTGTTTCATGATGGGTCTTGCCGTATTGTGGGAAAGCATCGGAGATGGAAGGCAGCTGTATGGAGTCCTGGACGACAAGTTGCAGAAACTGCTGAAGGAGAGGGTGAATCGAGTCAGTTTGCCGAGGTGAAAGCCATCCAGCTGGCCCTGGACATTGCTGAACGAGAAAAGTGGCCAGCACTTTATCTCTATACTGACTCATGGATGGTGGCAAATGCCCTGTGGGGGTGGTTGCAGCAATGGAAGCAAAGCAAACAGCAATGCAGAGGTAAACCTATCTGGGCTGCTGCACTGTGGAAAGATATTGCTGCCTGGGTGCAGAACCTGGTGGTGAAGGTACGTCATGTAGATGCCCATGTCCCCAAGAGTCGGGCCACTGAGGAACACCAGAACAACCAACAAGTGGATAAAGCGGCTAAGATTGAAGTGGCTCAGGTGGACTTAGATTGACAACATAAAGGTGAATTATTTTTGGCCCGGTGGGCCCATGACACTTCAGGCCATCAGGGCAGAGATGCAACATATGGATGGCCCCGTGATCGAGGGGTGGACTTAAAAATGGACACTATTGCCCAGGTTATTCATGAGTGTGAAACATGCGCTGCAATTAAACAAGCCAAGCGGTTAAAGCCTCTTTGGTATGGAGGACGATGGTTGAAGTATAAATATGGGGAGGCCTGGCAGATTGACCATATCACACTGCCGACAACCTGCCAAGGCAAGCGCCATGTGCTTACCATGGTGGAAGCAACCACCGGGTGGCTGGAAACATACGCTGTGCCCCATGCCACTGCCCGGAACACCATCCTGGGCCTTGAGAAACAGATTTTGTGGCGACACGGCACCCCAGAGAGAATTGAGTCAGACAATGGGACTCATTTCCGGAATAACCTTACAGATATTTGGGCCAAAGAGCATGGCATTGAGTGGGTATATCACATCCCCTACCATGCACCAGCCTCTGGGAAAATCGAACGGTACAATGGGCTGTTAAAAACTACATTCAGAGCAATGGGTGGGGGAACTTTCAAGCATTGGGATACACACTTACCAAAGGCCACCTGGTTGGTCAACACCAGAGGATCTGCCAACAGGGCCGGCCCAGCCGAGTCAGAACTTTTACATATTGTAGAGGGGGACAAAGTTCCCATGGTGCATATGAAGAATTTGCTGGGGAAGAGTCTAGGTTATTCCTGCTTCAGGTAAAGGCAAACCCACACCTGGGATTGCTTTTGCTCAGGGACCTGGATATACTTGGTGGGTGTCCTGGGTTCAGCAGTAGCAGTCATTTTTTTCCTTCTTGGTAGCTGATGCAGTGCTGTGTTTTGACTTTCAGCCTGGGAACAGAGCTGATAGCGATGTTTTGGTTTGGCCAAGGACTTTGTGAGCCTCATGCTCTGCCAGGGGGGAGGGGAAGCCAGGAGGAAGCAGAGACAGGACACCTGACCCAAACTGACCAAAGAGGTATTCCATACCACAGCACATCATGCCCAGGATGTAACTGGGAGTTAGCTGGAAGGGCTGGGAGACTGCAGGGCTGGAGGAGGTATCGGTCGGTACTTGGTCGGGCTGAGGGGGGCGAGTTATCGGTCGGCTGGTGGTGAGGTGTTGTATTCTCTTCCCTTGTTATTTCCTTTATCATTATTATCATTGTTGGTAGCAGTAGGGATTTGTGTTATACCTTAGTTACTAAACTGTTCTTATCTCAACCTGTGGGAGTTGCATTCTTTTCGATTCTCCTCTCTGTCCCTCTGGGAGCAGGGGGAGGGCAAGAAAGGGGGGGAAGTGAGCGAACGAATTGCCTGACTGGGTTTAAACCACGACAGTTCTTTTTGGCGCCCAACGTGGGGCACGAAGGGTTGAGATAACAACAGATTTAACTGGATTAATAGTCACTCGTCACAATGCTGATTTATTGGCTCTCAGAGTTGTTCTTGTTGATCTCACAGCTTCAGACCGTTGTAACTTACTTAGAGCCGGTATTTGCTGTGTTAGTGTTTATCAAGTGTGGGGCTTGGGCTAAGGTCCTTGTCTCACTGTGCTTTATGGCAATGGCTTTGTAACACGGGCGGGCTCCAGCAGCAGGGCGGGACGGACGTGGCCGTGGACTTGTGCCTGGCCGTCCGGCTGCTCTTCACCGTCCTGGCCCTCACCCTACTCTCCATCTTCGTGAGGCTGCGGGGAGCCGAGGGGGAGCGGTCTCGGGAGCCGGCGGCTGCTGAAGCGGCCTGGGAGAGCGGCCCCGGGGACCAAGCGGCGGCGGGACCGGGGCCAGAGGCCGCGAGGGGACGGCTGCCGGTGGAGGAGGTCGGGGCGGTCGAGGAGAGGAAGGAAGCGGCTGCCGAGCAGCGGGAGAAGGCGGCGGAGGAGCCGAGGCCCGCGGAGGAGCCGAGCCCTGCGGCCGAGCCGAGCCCCGCGACGGCCGAGAGCATTCCCCGAAAGCCGCCCGCCGAGCCTCAGGAGGATGCAGGAGACCACGCAGCATTTCCCAGCAAGGCAGAGGAGGAAGAGCTGGACTCAGGAAAAGAGAAGCTGGCGGTGGGAGAGCCGGCAAGCACAGCAGCTACACCAGCCCCAGTGACAAGTACAGCAGCATCGTTTGAGAGTGCTGAAGGTTTTGAATGGCCTTTGGGTACCCTTGGGACCTGCCTGCTGATTGTGATGGGGATCAGCATGTTGGCACACACAGAGACTGTGTTCTACCCACAACCATTTTGTCTGATCTCAAAAGTTAAGCAGAGTCAGGTTTGGGTCTTGTCTGGGGCTAGACGACGATATAGGGGGACCAAGAGATTTTCCCCAAGGCTGGACAGTCATGAGTGGCAGGGTGTGTGGGACAGTATGGGCAAGTATCTAGTCCACTGGGCCCCTCCAGTGCTTTGGAAGCATCGGAGATGGAAGGCAGCTGTATGGAGTCCCCAGCAGCAAGCTGCAGAAACTGCTAAAGGGGACAGTGAATTATTTTGAGCCTGGTGGGCCCATGGCACTTCAGGCCATCAGAGCAGAGATGCAACACAGAGATGGACCCATGATTGAGGGGTGGACTTAGCAATGGACACTATTGCCCAGGTTATTCACAAGTGTGAACACTGCACACAGTCTCTCCTGCTCTGAAAGACTGTTACAAGAGATGGAGCCTGGCATCATGGACCAGATGGATGCAGCAGCTTTATAGCTACTGGTCCATGCACTTAGATAAGAGTGATGGTATATTGAAAATGTGGGATCTGAGCATGACGTGAATGGTATGGAATAAGGGGTGGATAATGTCCTGGGTTCAGCAGTAGCAGTCATTTTTCCCCTTCTTGGTAGCTGGTGCAGTGCTGTGTTTTGACTTTCAGCCTGGGAACAGAGCTGATAGCGATGTTTTGGTTTGGCCAAGGACTTTGTGAGCCTCATGCTCTGCCAGGGGGGAGGGGAAGCCAGGAGGAAGCAGAGACAGGACACCTGACCCAAACTGACCAAAGAGGTATTCCATACCACAGCACATCATGCCCAGGATGTAACTGGGAGTTAGCCGGAAGGGCTGGGAGTCTGCAGGGTTGGAGGAGGTATCGGTCGGTGCTTGGTCGGGCTGAGGGGGGCGAGTTATCGGTCGGCTGGTGGTGAGGTGTTGTATTCTCTTCCCTTGTTATTTCCTTTATCATTATTATCATTGTTGGTAGCAGTAGGGATTTGTGTTATACCTTAGTTACTAAACTGTTCTTATCTCAACCTGTGGGAGTTGCATTCTTTTCGATTCTCCTCTCTGTCCCTCTGGGAGCAGGGGGAGGGCAAGAAAGGGGGGGAAGTGAGCGAACGAGTTACCTGACTGGGTTTAAACCAGGACAGTGGGTAATGCGGGAAGATGGGGAAGTCCAATGTATACCTCAAGGGGATTTGATTTTAGTGGAAAACAGCCAGTGAACTCAATTGTATGCTGTTGCCTGCTGTGTAATACTTTTATAGCCCATCAACTAGATGTCTCCAGGTCACCAGCGACTAGCCCTGACTTCCCTCCATCATCCCAACAGAGAATGAACTTTGATAGAACCGGATGAGTTCCGCAGTAAAGGAACGATCAGCATCAGCAGGCAACGATCCAATACTGCACACAGCCTTTCCTGCCCTGAAAGATTGTTACAAGAGATGGAACCTGACATCACGGACCGAATGGACTTGGCAGCATTATAGGGATTGGTCCATGCACTAAGAAAATGATCTCTTTCTCTTGGTCTGTGTGTATATGGATGTATATATTTGGGAGAGTGATGGTGTATTGAAAATGTGGGATCTAAGCACGACGTGAATTGTATGGAACAAGGGGTGGATAATGTCCTGGGTTCAGCAGTAGCAGTCATGTTTCTCCTTTGTGGTAGCTGGTGCAGTGCTGTGTTTTGACTTCCAGCCTGGGAACAGTGTTGGTGAAGCTGATGTTTTCGGTTGTTGCTAAGTGATGTTTACCCTGACCAAGGACTTTGTGAGGCTCATGCTCTGCCAGGGAGGAGGGGAAGCTGTGAGGAAGCAGAGACGGGGCGCCTGACCCGGGCTAGCCAGGGAGGTATTCCATACCACAGCACGTCATGCCCGGGGTGGGGGTTAACTGGGAGTTACACGGAAGGACAGGGGCTTCTGGGTGGGACTCGTTTCTTGGCCGGTGGTATCATATTCTCTTCCCTTGTTATTTTCTCTTATCATTGTTGTCCTTGGTAGTAGCAGTGGTGATTTGTGTTGTACATTGGTTGCTGGGCTGTTCTTGTCTCAACCCGTAGGAGTTGCACTCTTTTGATCCTCCTCCCCATTCCTCCAAGAGTGGGGAAGGGGAGAGCCCCGTGGAGGGAGGGGGGGGGGCTCGATTGCTGTCAGCCTGGCACCACTCACTGGGAGTGAGTGAACAAGTTGCCTGACTGGGTTTAAACCACGGCAAACACTTATGTTTATTGTTTGTTTTTTTTTCCTTTCCCCTTTTAGTTTTGTATTTTCTCCCCTTATCAATTCCCTTATCATTAGTAGTAGTAGTAGTAGTAGTAATTTTGTATTATACCTTAGTTACTGGCCTGTTCTTATCTCAACCTGTGGGGTTTACGTTCTTTCAGTTTTTCCCCTATCCCACCTTGGAGGGGGGCGGAAGGGAGGAGGGTGAGTGTGGTAAGCACAGCTGCTTGCTGCTGAGTTACTGGCTGGCCTTAAGCCGCAACACAAGGTAGCCTAGTACTTTTAAAATACTAGAAACGTGTTTGTGTTTCTGTTTTTTAAATGTCATTGACTCTTCAGACTTGATTCCTACCATGAGCTTAGACTAATAATATAAAGTCACCAAATTTTAGAAAACCTAAATGATGTTTGGTGGCAGAATACAGATCTGAATCTCACTCTTTGTGGCCTGTGACACAGGAGATAAATAACGTCAACAGGTTTGGAAGTAGTACAATTGGATGTAGTGCAGGAAGTCTGGAAACTTACTTGAACTTCCATGATCTAAAGATCTAGGTAATTAAGGCTGATCCTTCAAGGGATTATGGATTTCAGGTTCCTGGAAATAGAAATTTTAAGCACAGGTTCAAGGTTATCCAGCACCTCTGCAAGAGACAAATCCCCCCCGCAAAACCAAACTAAAACCAAACAAAACCCTGAGGAAAAAATGTCTTTGCTAAATTTCAAGGTAGGTTTGGACGAGAAAGTGAATAGAAGAGAGGGCCATTCAGATACAGTTGAAAAATTATAAATTTTTAGGCTAATTTTTAAATGTCTGACAATTGTGTGTGCTACAAAAGTGTATGGACAACTGAGTTCTAGCAGAGTAGAAAACTAAATGTTAAATAGAGAAAGGACTTGAATCGTTCCCTGCACGGCCAGAAAAAGTAGCTTGAATCTTTGATCCAAGTAAATTCAAAATTAATTAAACATTGAGCATTTCTGAAATTCCAAGAACGTATGGTCACCTTTTTTAAAAAATAAAAAGTGAAATGTTCAAATCAGTAAATATTCTATAAGACTTAAAATGGAATGTAGAATAAAATATGAGATAGTATTAATTCATACATTTGAGAACTACAAATAGAAATTATGCAAAAGCAAAGTACAACTAGAGATCTAATTAAGAGCTCCTGATTAGAAAGAAAGATATAAAATAAATATTTAAAGACAATTGGCCCGGCAGATTAAAAAGAATAATTTTGTGAATCCTGATATTGTGAAGTAGATTCAATATTTCCTGTGTTCAAGATATTATTTACTTCTTTCCAGCTTTTGTCACTCCTGCATCAAATACTAAATCTCAACAAAAAAATCATTCAGAATCTATAAAACAAGCTGGTGAGAACTATTCAATGATTTATGGAGTATGGACCAGGTACAAAAAAAAACTAAAATCAAACAGAAGCATCTTTCTTTGGCCTGCTGTAATAGCTGGGCCATATTTCAGGGTAGGCTGTTTTACATGATGATGCATGTAACGGAGGATGGTATTTACCAGTGTATGCAACCTAACAAATAATCCAGTGAATAAGTAACTGGGGGTTTGTCCAGAAAGTTGGAGTAATTCTTATACACCTGAAGAAATAAGTATGTTGTTTCTAACATTTTCTTGGTTTTATTTTATTTCTCTATGGGGGCACATTTGAGCTGTAATGTTTTCAGTCTTACAGATGAGTTTACTGCAGGTTCCAAGTAGAAATGCTTTTATTGCTCTTCTGTCAACATAATAACAGAGAAATTAGAATTAAATTCATGTTTCAAAATTGTGATTGCCTCCTAGAACACTAGAGGAAATACTGAGGACTTGGAAGAGCACTGAGGAGTGTTCTTGGTGTATTTGTTTGATAGTTGCAAGAAAGTATTTCAGATTTCTCAAGAGCAGAAAAAGTTACTGGCTGAAAGCATTTTGGTAAATATTGTTCTTGAGTTTTAGCAGGTATTGCTTTTTGGAGAGTGATTTTTATTTTTATTTTTTTTTAATCTAACACCGCCTATCAAAATCTGAAATAATATAAAAAGAATAAAATAATTTTTGCCCTGGATTTTTTTATTTCCTTTTTAAAGTCCTACTTTTTTTTTTTTTTAATACTTGTTTACTCCAGATGAATTACAGTTTAGCTGAAGAAAAAATTTATTGACAGTTGAACAAATAACTGTGAAACCGCTTTGGACATGTTGAAAATTAGCTCAGAAGAAAGATATGGGCTTCAGCTTTCTTTCATTAGTAGTGGTAAAATTCACCTCTGACTTGACTGCGTATATGGCAAATGAAAGATTAAGGATTAAGAACTGTGTTGTTATGTTCAAGATGCATTGAGTAGATTTCACTTTTGTTTTCTGAGGAAAATAAAAAAAAAAAGGGAAAAAAGAATAAGAGAGACATGTAGAAAGGAAAGAAAACTCAGTCTATTAGATTTAAGTTTTCAGTTTGGTTTGATGGACTCCAGAGGAGGCAGAATCAGGAAGCAAGGTGTCATATTTTATCCCTTTAGGACTCCTGACTAATGAGGAAGTCTCTAAGGTAGGTAAGGTATGTTCTCATTCCAGTGTACTTTGCTCCCTCCACCAAAATCACTCTAAAGCTTTTGAAAACTTTCAATCCATCACTGGTTTGCAAAGGATCATAATAATGAAGTATTTTGCAGAAGCTCAAACACACAGTAGCTACTATAGCTCAAAACTCTGAACCTTACACTGACGTATTGAGTCCATGGTCCTCTGCCCTGTAGCTTAATGGCAGAGAGGGGGATATTTTTATAATTGCTGATTATATCTCACAATTTGAAAGATAACTTTTCCACTGTTATCAATGCAACAAAGGGGAACTGGGAAATAGTGGAAAAAAATGAGACAGTACTTATCAAAGATGGAAAAGGCATAGAGTGTGAATGGTAGCAGACAGGGATCTAGCTTGAAGTCTGATATATTTACTTCTTCTGCAGTAGGTGCTCCATCTGCAGAAGTATGAAAAACACTGGGACATGGTGAAAAACGTGTTATTAGCTTCTATTTTCCATTCATTTTCCTTATAACATCATGTGCTACTCAACAGAAACTCATCTGTTTAGTAATGTAATTTCACCTTTTCACAAGTTCTTACTAGTTTGATATGCATTTTCAAATTAATATATGAAGAAAGCAAAATATGACACATGGTCTCCTTGTATTGAATTTTATAGACACATGAAAGGAATTATGGTAAGAGAAATATATCCTGGCACAGATTGGGTACTAGGTGAATTGCTGAAAGTGGTTTTAGTGCCTACATGAAGCTCCCAAGTGAAGTGTGCTATTTTCTTGGTTTCCAGGGGTTATCTTGGGAGAAGCACCTCATGTTCACTGTCAAACTTCAGAAAACACATTTCTTTTAAAGCAGTTGAATGGCTAAAAGTTAATTCTGCTATAACGTATTACCAAGACAAGATATAGAAGCTGAGTAATTGCTTTTGTTTTTCTCTAATGTCATTTGTTGTGAATAATCAATGTTGTCCAATACATTTAACAAAGACAGCAGATTTGACTTAACATTTGTTTCTTGATACTGGATTAACTATGGCCATTTTATTTATTTACTTTGCATTATCAAAGAGGTATTAAGATCATTAGGTTTTGTTTAGGAAGTTTCTTTCAGCTTGAAAGAGAAAAAAAATCAATGTTGGCCCCCTTGTATAAAAGAAGTATGCAAGAAGATTCCAGATATTTTTTATTTGTGCAGGTTTTTGTTTAGTTTTATTTTTTGTTGCTGTGGTGACACCTTTTCCATCCTAGGTATTTTCTGTCATACCCTAATTTAATGTCAAGTTCTGAGTCTTTAAATAAAATTATTATTTCATAACTCTCTCAGTAAACAGTCTTGCAGTTGTGACAATAGTTAAATTCTGTCTAGATACACAACATGTTGTAGTAGCGCAGACAGATTTTATTTTTTTTTCCCTACAGCTATCTAAACACAATTTGGAAGGGGAAAGTGCATATAAACATACCAGTCTAGAAGTGACAAGGACAGCCTTGCAAAACACATTTTAAATCAGTGAAATATACATTTAACCATTATGAAAATGTACACTTCTCATTCCTGAGGTAGACAGACAAGATTTGAGATCCTAACGTAAGCTTTAGAAGTCTTTAGAAGAGTTATAGCAACATATTTAAGGGCCTGATCCTAATTCAGTGTAATCAGACAGACATCTTGCCAATTATTTCAGAAAGACAGAAACTATGATCCAAGCTTTCTTGTAAAATAATTTTTCTCACTTTCTAAAGTGTAGTCCTGCTCTTAGCGTCTACATATTGATGCCTTTTCCTCATAAAAATTGTAATTTGCCACTTAACTTCTTCCTGTAAAATTATACTTTTAAGAAATGGAATTTGCTTGTAACGGCTCAGGATCATGCATATAGAAGGAAGATTTTATGACACAGTTTGGAGCAGATGGAAAAACACCAGTGTAAAATAAATGGGGGCTGAGATTGCACAGCATGGAGTAGGGAAAGAGGCTTGCTATACTTTAGTTTGCAAACCTGTTAATGATGACTTAGGTAGACCTAATTAGCGCTCAGGGGGACTCTGCTTTTCTTGTCTGGATTGGAAGTGAAAGATTAGGCATTCAAAACTGCCTATGTTAGAGGGTCATATATCTGACTCTTTCTTAAAGAACACCAATGTATGAAGGAATCCCACTGATTTCTTTAGACTTTACATACTTCTTCCTTAAAGAATATTTATGCAGCATAATGGACGAATACATAGGCATAGGTGTGGGTTTAATATGGATGACTGCTTTTGCTTGTCTAAATATATTATTTTTTTCAAATACAAATATGTTAAAACATTAATACTGTTCTTTAATTTGGTTGATTGATCCAAATCTTACTAAATAATCAATGTGTGTAAATCAGATACACTAGATTTTATCAAAACCATAAAATAATACACCTCAATATTTTTCCAAATGTAAGGACCTTGTTTATATATTAAAAATGGAAACAGTTTCCAACAGTGCTCATAATTCACAAATATAAAGACTTATCTATTCCTTTCCTCCTGCTTGTTTCTCAACAAAATCCTACAAAATAAACATATAAATTTTTTTGTAAAAAACATAAACATCATCTGAAGGTTCCTTGCACAAAAGATGCAAGATCATGCTGCCTTTTAAGCTATTACATATTTGATCCAGATGGCAGTGTCTCAATAATCTTCCAAAATCAAGCAGGCTGGACTTTCAAAGAAGGCACAACTCCTAGAAATGCCTTCGAGTGTTTCTGTTGGATATGGGTATGTAGTATCATGACATGATGTCCCTTTGCATAGAAGGAAACCAGGTAATTTTTAAATTGCTGTAACTCAGTAACACTGTTTCCAGGTCAGTGCTTTATGTGCATAACAAATAACTAACATTGTTTTAGGAACCTGTCTGAAAGCCAAAACTGGAATAATCTTGCCACAGAATCATCATAATATCACAGGAACAGTAGCTGGAAGAGACTTCTGGGGGTCTTCTAAACTTGCCTCCCACTAGGAGGGGGAATATTACCTATGCTCTTGCTGTGTTGGAGATTCATTCTACTATAGGTTAAGATTCTGGATGTCCTTAGCACATATATGAAACCAAATGCAAAGTTAGTCAATGAGTACAACATTTTTCATCTGGCTTTAACCAGATACTGTACTGAATCTTAACACTTCTGTGTTATAGTTTTGGTGGTGGTAGGGAGAGGAGCAAAATTCCATCTGCTTGAACATGGCAGTCTCCATATCCAGAATGTTGTCCAGGAACCATGTATACCAGAGAGCAATTGGCCTTCTAATTCTAAGTTCTGTGTTGGAAATGCACCTTTAAGCCACTTAGAAAAACCCTTTATAAACAGTGATCTGAGTTTCCTGAAGTTTGAAGCTGGTATTTGTTCTGTTCTGAAAAGGAAAATAAAGGACAGAAAAAAACTTCCAAGATGTACTGGTATCTTCTTGAAGCCTAAGTAGAAATGAACCTGTACCTACCAAAACCCATAATTTCTTTCCCTCATGCTTCTGCAATCTGTTTTTAAGGATAAGAAATAATTTAGTGTTACATGATTCCCTCTCAACTGACTGGTTTAAAGATGATTTTGATATCTGCTATGTAATCTAAGGCAAGTAAGGTAGGTTACATTTTGCAGAGACATGGAGGATTATTTCCTAGTTAGATAACACCCAGTGGAATGCATTTAGCAAAGTTTTCCTCTGAAGTCACTGCTAAATTGATAAATTGTTCATGTCAGAGTTACAGTGATGTAAATGTCAGATTTCAGAGTTTTTGATGCTGTGGAACTCCTTACAGCTTTTTCACTGTCTCAGTGAATTCAAGTCCAAATTTTTCATTGCAGAAACACTAAGATATGCAGACACATAAAAGAGCAACAGAATATTAGCTGATTAAATGTTTATATATTTACTCAAAATGCATAGCAACAGTCTAGGTCTAAAAGTGGTAACGTGAAAAATAATCTTAGCTAATCTCTCTATGGTATATCCTTTCCCTTAAGAATATGATTTTCACCTACCTATCAAACTCAGTGACGTTATGAAATGTCATTTGCCAAGAGGTCTTGACACTGCACTTCTGTTTGCTTTCCCTGCCAGCACTTGATATCACTAGTGGACAGGCACTCTAGTCCAAAATCCCACTTTTTTGAAATGGAGATATTTTTCACATTCAATGACCTACACATATACTCCATAATACATTTGCTAGTATAAAATCAAGGTAGAGGGTGTCTGTTGGGTATGACTAGGAGAGTGGTGTTAGCAACTTGAAGCAATTGTGTTTACATTTTAGTCCATCAATACCTGATTTTTACAGCTCCTAACAGTTCTTTTGAAATTCTGTAGAAGAAACAATAATTATTATTTCCTTTTATGTAGAGGAAGAGGTTGTGTGGCAAAATTAATTTAATTTCATTCGAAATACTATCATTACTTTTAGTTAATTTAAGCTTGGACTAAAAGCTATCATACAGAGACAAGACACAGGCTCAAGTTGACCTATAATGAAGAATAAACCAATGAGTTACCCCATAAAGTGTGCCTGAACATCATCTTTTTGCCAGCTTTGGAGAAAAGTAACAAGTCCTGTACAAGGCAGTGGAATTAAATTAAATTAAATTAAATTACATTACATTAAATAAAAATTACATGTATTTATGAGGATTAGTTTTGATGCGGTTTTGTCAAAGGGAGGACTTCCTCTAAGGAATCACACAATAACAAACAAGACAGAGGCTTTGGATGTTCACAGTGGTTCCTGACATCTACTTTTCAAGTCATGTACCAGGACAAAAATCTGCCATTGCATGGCAAGAGGATCATTTTGAGGGATCATATGAAGACAGGCTGAGAAAGTTGGAGCTGTTCAGCCTGGAGAAGAGAAGGTTGCGTGGAGACCTCATAGCAGCCTTCCAGTATCTGAAGGGGGGCCTATAGGGATGCCAGGGAGGGACTTTTCATTAAGGGCTGTAGTGATAGGGCAAGGGATAGTGGGTTTAAACTTAAAGGGGAGAAGTTCAGGTTAGGTACAAGGATGAAGTTGTTTACTGTGAGGATAGTGAGGCACTGGAATAGGTTGCTCAAAGATGTGATAAATGCTCCATTGCTGGCAGTGGTCAAGGTCAGGTTGAACAGAGCCTTGGGTGATATGGTCTAATGTGAGGTGTCCCTGCCCATGGCAGGGGGGTTGGAACTAGGTGATGTAAAGGTCCTTTCCAATCCTAACTATTCTATGATTCAATGATTTGCAATTATTTCCAAGCCAATTTCAGATTGCTTAGTATGGTCCCACAGACTCTTGCTAGAGAGTTACCAAACAAGAGAAACAGCTCTTTGCTGCACCACCTTTTCAATAATCTCTGAGTGTGGGGAGTTCAGAATTAAAAAATACCTCAGCGCAATCCATTTATAAATTTCAGAATTCAGGCTGTAGCTTTCTACAGTTCATGCAGCAGTTCCAATCACCAAGCGGTCATGGAATTTCAAAATATAAACAACTCCTAAGGGTGAAGTCTTGGCTCACACTAAACCATTGGCTTCATGAACACTCGAATCAAGGTTTAATTCAATGACATTTTGGTGCTTACAGTGGTGTTATATGACCACATGGACTCTGAAACATATCTGTTCCTAATGGAACTGTTTGGAATAAAAAAAGAAGAGATAAGAAAATAAAGTGTTATATCATATTGGTTCAAAAGGTTGTCTTTTCCACATTAAGAAAAGGAAAGATGAAGAACTGTGTGCAGGGTGACAACCCTTCCCTGCACGCAGATACAAACACAGAATACATAAAAGAAAAGAAATAGAAAGTGAAAAGGATTGATTAAGTGAGAAATAAGAATGCTTACATTCCTTCAGTTCCACAAAACCACAGGTTTTGGAAAACCAATATCTCTTACCCAGAAGCATAAATTTCCAGATGTAGTAGGGGCTATTTATGAATTGATTTCTAGTGTTTTATTCTGTACTTCATTATCTTTTATCTTTCAAGTCTTTGTATCCCCCTACATGAAACTAATATTCCCACTTCTACAAGGAAGCAAGCAAATTAAACCCCAAAACTAATAATAATAATAATAATTAAAAAAGAACAAAACAAAAAAAGAACCCCCCCCCCAAAAAAAAAAACACCAAACCAAACAAAAAGAAACCAAACCCACATACCCAACAAACCAGCCAAAGGAAAAAAAGAAGAAAAAAAACAAAAAAAAAAAAACAAAACCCCACCCCAAACTGCAGAAGTAGCAGTGTTATTACCTTTGCTCTCTAATTTGTTATTCATCAAAACTGCCTGAGAATACACTTGTTTCTGTAGTGTACTATCTCAGAATTCACTTCAAATCATTCCACTGCTTAAAAGTAAGAATAAGTTACTTGGTTTCCTGGCAGCACTGGTAACTTCACACCTGTGAACTTTAAAGTAGTCTAATCCTGGCCTGAGCCTGCAGAGACGCTGAAATAATAACTCCAAGAGACGAGCTGCTGTTGCTACCTGCGTCAGGACTCAGTAGATGGTAGAATTGCGCAGATGATTAATTAAGTGTTTTTCCCCAGATTTCAAAAAGAATTCAGAATTTTGAAATTCACTATTTTGCTGCTATTATGCATGAAGTATTTGTGTTAGGTGTGTTGCTTTTGCAAACCACTTCTTTGTCCGTCATCTTTCTCCATCAATTGAATTTACATTTCAGAGCTGGACAGCCTGCAACCCATGCTTGGGCTATCCTCTGTTCAATGTGCAGAACAGTCCATCTGGCCAGAGAAACAAGAACTAGGACACAGTCAGCTAAGAAGATGAATTACTTGCAGCTGAATACAAGTGCTCTCCCTGTAAATATTATGCTAAGAAAGATGATTCTGACCTGTCTTGTCTGGGAACATATGAAAAGAATTCACCCTCAAATTTAATTACTGTAACAGATCAGGCTATCTGAGTGTTTGCAACTGTAAGCAGTAATCTTGACTATATTTCAGAGGAATAGAAAACAAGCCAAAAACAAAAGAAGATTAGTAGTAGTTCCAAAAATTAGTGTTCCTGGAAAGTGAAGGAACTTGTGGTGCTAAATGTGCTACTTCTGGCTGAACAACTTGATTTTGTTTTGTCACAGTGCAGACAGAGTACCCAGGCAAATACTACTGCAAATGCTAGGAGTACAATGAACTTTATCTGGATGCAGGATTATCTCATTACTGAAAGCAGTTTGCCTGTTAGGCATACCATTGATCTATTGAGCAACCAGCAGGGAGAATATAGTAAGACACAGGTTAACATCTGTATTCTCCTCAGGGCAGCAAAGGAAAAGGTCTCCTGGGAGAATTTACACTATGTTAAAAACCCCAGGTTCATAATCTGAGAATGAATAACTTACATGAAAGACTGAACAAGCAATAAAAATGGGGAGCTTCAAAGGAACCTGGATGGGGAAAGACTGTTCAAAGATACTATGCTGGCATTGAAAAAATAGCTATGGAATATTAGAGGAATATCAAGCAATCTTCAGAAACACATGCTTAAAAGCAAAAGCTATTTAGTAATGGTCCTAAACAATAACAGTCTGAGAAGAAAGTTTGGCTATGTACTTGAAGGAAAGAAGTGATATTATTAATGTTATTTTTAACATTTTTATTAAAGTTGCAAGGAACAACAAACAGCATTTACCAATCTGCATACCATTAGCAAAGCATCCCAGAGTAGATTTCTATTTGTTAGCAATTACTGCAGCACTCACTTCAAGTAAAAATTTGGTCTTTCCTGCCAAATTGTTGTTTTAAAAATTAGATTGGCTTAGTTGTGTTTCATACAGAAGAGTGATCTATTTTTCATTAAAAAAAAATGTATATGCTAGGATAGCTGTTTCCATAAAAGCTAGCAATAAATAACACATATCCTCTTGGAACAACCCTAACCAGGAGCTGTGAGATACAATTCAGCCCCTACATTTAGATGACATAGATAAAGGAGAAAATTAAATTTCAACAGACATTTTATGAAATATTTGCCTAAGATTGCTACAAGAGGAGTATGAGAAAAAAAATGTGTGTCCAATCAAAGATAGGTAAAACCCAGAACCTGTGGGAGCTTTCAAACCGACAGCTGTAACTTGATCTCATCACTCATCAGCAGTTGTTATAACTTCCCTAAGTTATGTTAGACATGAAAAAGTCCCTTGAATGTCTTTTGCATAAATACCTCAGTCACATGGGGATAAAAACTGCAGCATAAATCCCATGTCCTTGCTGTAATACGTTACTAAAAGTCTTTTATTTGCAGAAAAGCTTGCAGTTTACCAATTTCATAGCTACTCCTGCTGCGTACTTCAGAAAGAAATTAGGAAGAGATTCAAGTATCCCTAAGAAAGCCTCACTTGACAGAGATTTTACATACCAATAAGAATATTAATACTTTATGTTCAGTAATTTGCCAAATTTAATAACCCTTTCTTCAAAGAGCCTTAAGAGTGTTACTACTTAAATAAGGAGGAAAAGAAAATCAAGATAAAGCATTAGTGAAGCTTAAGTTTACCTTCTCTAGGGAGTTAATTGAAATTCTTAAAATTAAAAGTCATCCTTATTCTTCTAGTATTCTCCATTTCTCACTGAATAATGTCCTGGAAAAATCTCTTGGTCACTTGGAAAAATTAAAAAACTTTCTGCTTTCTATGAGAAGGAAGACTGTAAGGCATGCCATCCAATATAGCCTCTGAAAATGAGGCTTCTACAATGACCTTTTGTGAGCTTAATCTCACTTTTAGATAACAATCTTGCATGAGCTCAAGGGATTAATTAGGTCCCATGATTTGTTTTCAAGTGTTGCCAAATTGTCATCTCCTCAATATTTTTTTTTCAGTTGGAGTGATTACATTAATAAGAACACAACAGTTTGAGTCTAATCTCTAAAATCCTGAACTTTACAAAGTAAACATTTTGCTGATCCATCAGCGTTTATTAATCACACCAATTACTCTGAGGCCAAATACCTTGATTACAGTTTGTGATGCTTGCACCGTAGAGGCAGAGAATTTATTTGTTTAACCCTTTAAAGAGCAAGAAGCTCTTTTGAAAGAGCACCTATGCCTGGGGCACTTTCATGGAAATAATCAGGGTTTTAAAATAGTCTAAAATGTCTTTTACTAGAAAGGCACAGAATTAACCAAATAACATTTCATATTATTTCAAATATATGTGAATTTATCCGATGTTGTAATATAATCAGTACATGATAATTACTCAAAAGTTTTAAATTTATCCTGCTGCTCCCTTGAGAAAAATGAAATAAAGGAAAGCTATTCCATGAAGGGCTTTAGAATGGAAAATAATTGGAATAGGAGTTTTACCATCTATCTGTCAATCTGTCTGTCAGTCTAACTACATCTAATCTGCAGTGCATTATCATTTTGTCTGCTTAGGTTTTTTTTTCAAGATCTGTTGGAATCAACAGAGAATTCAGATTCTTCATCTACTCGAAGTACAAAGAGCAAATGATAAAAATACTATGCACTGTATTGTACCTATTAGTTGATGGCTTCTTCAATTTGGAAAAGTGTTTTTGGGCACTGCCTTTATGAAACATTCTTCCTCATAATGCCCAAATTTAATGTCAGGAAGTTAAAGGCAGGAAGAAATAGGATTCTTTCTGGTGCCAACCTTAGAAAAGCTTCAAGTTTTTCTAATATAACATATACAGTTTCAATCATGATCTATGAGATCAATATTTTAATCTTGAACAAATCAGAGAACAGGAACAAATAAATGCACATATTCATTAAAAACAGTTTTGCATCTGTTTGGAAAATGTCTTCTAACTTTTCAATTTTAAAAAAAAATAACCTTTTGCAAGTCTTTGATATCATAAGAACATGTCATAACAGAGAAGTTTTTTATTTAAATTCTTATTCAACACCATATGCTTAAGCAGAAAATAAGCTATACATGCATACTGCAAAAGATGGTGTCTGATGGAGTGGAACCTGAAGCACAGGAAGCAAGTTTACAAATATCACAGAACTGAATGATAATAGATATAAAGACAGAAATGTAACTCTTATACTTTGCATTGATCATGCTACTCTACTGTCTTGGAGAATGCTAGTAATATGTAAGGTATAAACATAAATAACTTTGTTAAGAAATAAAAATTGTAATGATTGCAACACATGTGTAACACTATCTTTTCAACTACATGCAATGGAATGTTAATTAAACATTAACATACAAATATGTAAATTGTTGATAAAGACACATTACAAGCTTTAAAATAAGTTGAGTAATTTAATCAGAAATGTAATAGTCATCTAATAGAATAAGAAACAAAGGATTTGAATGCAGCTCAAAATATACATTAAAAAAATACCTCCCCATTTAATTGCTCCAATATTTTTAAAAAGAAGGTATTATTATTGTTCTATTTTAGCAGGTGTAATCTTGTGAGATGATAATTCTGACCTTATTAATTTTGCCCTTATTTCAAAAAATCTATTTATTTATTTATTTTTTGTTGAGAGCTCTCCTGAGGCTTCTCCATGAACTACATCTTTCCTTTTTTTTATTCTGTGTTTGTTCCCTTGCTCTTAGGTGATGACAATTCACTACCTTCTGATCCCACATCAAACATCCTTGCTAATGAGCCATAACCTTTATAGGCAGTTCACCTCCTGTGGTTCTAAAACATGCTTTCTACTATTCACTAAACGGTTTAACTGAGAAAGCAATAGCTTTGATTTAAGTTTATATTCTGATGAACAGAACTGCCTTACAAGAACTTTTGGGAGAAGCTTTCCTGCAGTTTCATAGATATACTTGTTTTTCTAATAATGACAAACTCTTTTAATTGAAAGAGTTAACTGGGTTATAATTGCATTATCAGGTATTTGTAACTGTCCTTATACTGTAATTTCTTGAACATTTATATGACTTCCTAATTAAAATTTATGCAGGCAGTAATAAACATGAAGTATGATGTTATTCAGCTTGTTAGGATAAGTCTCGTGGTAATGTCGTATTTGAAAATGAAAATACAATCTCTTTATAACACATGTGGAAGAGTACATCACACTCCCAGTTGATATTGTTCAATAAGGAACTCTGAAACACTGATTTTCTAGTACAAATGCAGAAATCATTCCAAGTAATGTGGAATGGAAGGTTATTTAAAAGCATAGGGTCAAATTGGTATTGATCAAATAATAACCAGAATTTATTGTCATAAATTGATCACAGAATCATAGAATTATAGAATAGTTAGGGTTGGAAAGGACCTTAACATCATCTAGTTCCAACCCCCCAGGGGTGGGCAGGGACAACTTACGCTAAATCATATCACCCAAGGCCTCCTCCAACCTGGTCTTGAACACTGCCAGGGGTGGAGCATTCACAGCCTCCCTGGGCAACCTATTCCAGTGCCTCACCACCCTAACAGGAAAGAATTTCCTTCTTATATCCAACCTAAACTTCCCCTGTTTAAGTTTTAACCAGTTACTCCTTGTCCTGTCACTACAGTCTCTAATGAAGAGTCCCTCTCCAGCATCCCTATAGGCTCCCTTCAGATACTGGAAGGCTGCTAGGAGGTCTCCACACAGCCTTCTCTTCTCCAGGCTGAACAGCCCCAATTTCCTCAGCCTGTCTTCATACGGGAGGTGCTTCAGTCCCCTGATCATCCTCGTGGCCCTTCTCTGGACTTGCTCCAACAGTTCCATGTCCTTTTTATGTTGAGGACACCAGAACTGCACATAATACTCCAGGTGAGGTCTCACAAGAGCAGAGTAGAGGGGCAGGATCACCACCTTCAACATGTTGGTCACGCTCCTTTTGATGCAGCCCAGGATACGGTTGGCTTTCTGGGCTGCAAGAGCACACTGAAGCCGGCTCATGTTTACTTTCTCATTGACCAACACCCCCAAGTCCTTCTCCGCAAGGCTGCTCTGAATCTTCTCTGCCCAACCTGTAGCTGTGCCTGGGATTGCTCCGACCCAGGTGTAGGACCTTGCACTTGGCATGGTTAAACTTCATGAGGTTGGCATCAGCCCACCTCACAAGCGTGTCGAGGTCCCTCTAAATGGCATTCCTTCCCTCCAGCGTATCAACAGAACCACACAGCTTGGTGTCATTGGCAAACTTGTCGATGTCACCTACAAAGATGCTGAACAAGACCTGTGCCAACACCGATCCCTGAGGGACAACACTCGTTACTGGTCTGCAGCCGGATATTGAGCCATTGACCACAACTCTTTGTGTGTGGCCAGCCAGACAGTTTTTTATCCACCGAGTGGTCCATCCATCCAATTGATGTCGCTCCAATTTAGAGACAAGGATGTTGTGTGGGACAGTGTCGAACACTTTGCACAAGTTCAGGTAGATGACATCAACTGCTCTACCACTGTCCATCAGTTCTGTCGCACCATCATAGAAGGCCACCCAATTGGTCAGGCAGGATTTCCCCTTAGTGAAGTCATGCTGGCTGTCACCAAGCACCTTGTTGATTTTCATGTGCCTTAGCATGCCATCCAGGAGAATCTGCTCCAAGATTTTGCCAGGCCCACAGGTGAGACTGACTGGTCTGTAATTCCCCGGGTCATCCGTTTTCCCCTTCTTGAAAATGGGGGTTATATTTCCCTTTTCCCAGTTGTCAGGAACTTCACCTGACTGCCATGATTTCTCAACTATGATGGCCAGCGGCTTAGCAACTTCATTCGCCAGCTCCTTCAGGACCTGCAGATAGATTTCATCAGGACCCATGGACTTGTGCACGTTCAGATTTTTAAGATGGTCTCGAACCAGATCCTCTCCTACAGTGGGGGCAAGGTCCTCATTCTCACAGTCCCCGCATCTGCCTTCCAAGACTTGGGTGGTTTCGTTAGAGCCTTTGCTAGTGAAGACCGAGGCAAAGAAGTCATTCAGAACCTCAGTCTTCTCCAAATCCTGTGTAGCCAGTTCTCCCAAGAGCTTCCTGAGGGGGCCTACATTCTCCCTAGTCTGCTTTTTATTTGCTATGTACCTGTAGAATCCCTTCCTGTTATCCTTAATATCCCTAGCCAAGTTTAATTCTAACTGAGCCTTAGCTTTCCTAACCTGGTCCCTAGCTTCCGAGACAACATCCCTGTACTCTTCCCAGACCACCTGTCCTTGCTTCCACTTATTACAAGCCTCTTTTTTCAATTGAATTTTCCTCAGGAGCTCCTTATCCATCCAAGGAGGTCTCCTGGCCCTCCTGCCGCACTTCCTTCTAGTTGGGATGCAACACTCCTGAGCTTGTAGCAGGTGATCCTTGAATATCAACCAAGAGCCTTGGGCCCCTCTGCCCTCTAGGGCTGTACCCCATGGAACCTTACTAAGCAGGTTCCTGAAGAGGCCAAAGTCTGCTCTTTTGAAGTTCAGGGCAGTGAGCTTGCTGCATGCTCTTCTCACTGTTCTGAGGATCTCAAATTCAAGCATCTCATGATCGTTGCATCCAAGGCTGCCCCGGAGCGTCACATTTCCAACAAGCCCTTTCCTGTTGGTGAGCACGAGGTCAAGCATGGCACCTCTCCTTGTTGGCTCCTCTATTACTTGCAGAAGGAAGTTGTCTTCCACACAACTGAGGATCCTCCTGGATTGTTTGTGCCGGCCATACTGTCCTTCCAACAGATGTCAGTGTGGCTGAAGTCCCCCATGAGAGCAAGGGCCTGTTAGCGTGAGGCTTTTCCTATCTGTCTATGGAGTGCTTCATCCGCAGGTTCTCCTTGATCAGGCGGCCTGTAACAGATCCCCACAGTAATGTCTCCCATAGCTATAGTCCCTTTACCCCTGACCCACACACTCTCTGTTAACTGCTCACCTGTCCTCAGACAGAGTTCCATACTCTCCAGCCTATCCCTAACATAAAGGGCAACTCCCCCTCCCCACCTGCCAGGCCTGTCTTTTCTAAAAAGCCTGTAACCTTCCATTCCAACACTCCAGTCATAGGAGCCATCCCACCATGTTTCTGTGATGCCTATTATATCATACCCCCGTAGACGTGCACACATCTCTAATTCCTCTTGTTCGGTCCCCATGCTACATGCATTTGTATAGAGGCATCTAAGCCGAGCTCCATATGAAGCGGGCTCATTGGCTGGAGTGGCTGGGATATCTCTACATTGCTCCAAGCATTTAGTGTAGGTTCTGGCAACTGACTGGGTGTGTTGGGATGGAATGATGCCCCCCTCCCCCAACATATCTAGTTTAAAGCCTCCTTGACCAGTCTGGCAAGCCTCCTACCAAAACTGCTCTTTCCCTTCTTTATCATCAGACCAGATCCACCAGCCCCCACTAGACCTGGCCTACAAGCTTGAGTCCCCTGTTCAAGACACCCAAACCCCTGACTATGACACCGCCCTTTTAACCATTTATTAACCTGGCTGACCATCCTAGCTTTTTTTATGTCCTCCCCGTATCCTGGAGAATTGATGAAATGAGAATCTGAGCTCCAGAGCCCCTAAACACCTCCCCCAGGGCTCTGTAGTCCTTCTTTATGTTACCCAGGCTACTACTATCTATATCCCTAGCACCCACATGTATCACCAGAAGTGGGTAACAGTCCATGGGACTTACTAGAGCACGCAGCCTCTCTGCCACATCCCCGATCCGTGCCCCTTGTAGGCAACACACCTCCCTTGAGACGGGGTCAGGTCGACAGACGAGTGTTTCTGCCCCTTTCAAAGTAGAGTCCCCTACTACTATGACCTGCCGCTTTTTCCTAGCAGCACCAGTAGAGATCTTCTTTACCAGGGCATCAGCCGGCTGTTTCTGGCTTGAGTGCATTTCCTCATTAGCCCCCTGCAGGAAAGCAATGCGGTTCTGCATGGGGACAGGGGATTTAGGGGGAAGCCCCTTGCTTTTGATTGTCCTTTCCCTCCTTGTTTTTGTTGTGTTTTTTTTTTTGTTTTTTTATCACTAATTCCCAGCTTCCCAGGTTAACGTCCTCCTTCTTTCCTTCATGAGCTAGAGGTGAAGCTCGAGGCCCCTGCACAGTTTGGGCCGGGAGCAAGCATTCCTGCTTCCTCCCAGCTTCCCTGACATCTCACAGCCTATTAACAGCATCCCGCAGCTCAGCCCCTGCCTCAGAAGGACCTCCATCAGGGAGCACCGAGTGAAGCCCTGCCCATTGTGCACCCTCCCCTCACCAGACCAGTGCAGAACCAGTGCAGGCACTCTCTGCACTCTGAGCTCTGCACTGCAGCCTCCCCTCTCATCGGCTCTGTCTGGGTGCCTACGCTGGCCACCGCCGGGGCAGCCAGAGCAGAGCTCCCGGACCGGGCCCTGGTCACACAACGAGTGCTCACCATCCCGCTCGCCTGCCCGCGCAAACTGCCGCACCCCCCTCCCTGGGTCAGGTTTTTACCCAGTCAGGGCTGGTGCCGCCGTTGCTCCTGGCTCCGCCCCGTGTGAGTCAGCTGCTGCCGTCCGCTGAGCTGCCGGCTCCTGGCAGGTCCTGTCGAGGACTTGAGGCTCCCTCGGTGGGAGGCTCTTGTCGCTCTGAGTTGAGGCTCCTGGACGCTGATCTGCCCCCTGCTCCGGTGTTGAAGGCGTCCTCTCTCGAGCTACTCACCTCAGCAATTGACCAGCAACGGTTGGTGATGCTTTATATAAGCGCAGAAACAATTTTCTGCTTCTTGCGTTTTAAATAACGGAGCTGTAATGTGGCCATGTTTAATGAAAAGAGTGATAAACACTTAAAGCTGAACTTTTGACTATGCCAGACATTGGAAGTAGTTATGCAAGTGTGCAAAAAAACCCCTTTTTATCATTTATTTGTTGTATACTCAGAATTCATATGTAGACTTCAAAAACTGCAAAAAAAAACCCAGCCCAAAACACAGTATCTAAACTAGCCATGGGTTAGGTATGAAAGGAGAGATTAAAGATCATGGTTTTAAAAACATAGAGATACTAAATGTTGCGAAAAATCTCCATTCCACCAGCACGTGCTGAAATAAAATCCTTTTTGTTTTCCCCCATTCTCGTATTGGCCTTAACTACTCCCATTATACCAATGCAAACCAGAAACCTTTTCTTACTTGTTTCCTTGAACAATTTCTTCAGATGTAAAAAAACCCTGAAAAATATAATGCAACTTTTCTCCTGCTAGCTATTCATATTCTGAAGATTCAAAACATTTTTGACTGGTTTTATTTATAATTTCATTCTGTATATTATCTAGAATTAATTTCTTGTGCCTCATGTTGCTTAAGAACTCTTTCTTTATTCACCAGGAAGAGGCTGGTAATTTATTCCCAACCAGTAGAACAAAAGCTTTTCTCAGTTCCCCCTTTACCTTTCCATGGACACACTATGTGAAAAATTTTTTTTTTGTTTTGATTCTCATCATCCAATACATTTTATAAAACCTATGTAATGTAAAGTCTTCTAGGGAAATATTAGATTCCAAACTCTTTCCTGAGTGCTTTAGCTTCCAGGTGACAAAGGACAGATAGTGTTAATTACTTTTTAAAATTTATTTTAGATGACTAGGACACAGCTAATGACCCAAAAATATCCTCATAGTCAATGGATAGATATTGATACTTCTGGTGTGTAACATGTCTCATGGTAATGAGTATCTCTAAAACAGCAAATGAATCATGCCCTGAAAATGTGTATTTATGAAATTATATCCACTGTCCTTGCCTGAAGTATATTTCTTTCTCTCACCACCACCATGCTAAACTATGATGCATCCTTCTGTTCTCATTCTAACCTAATGCATATTTACTGTTTGTTTGCAATACAAAGAATACATAGATTTGCCCTACTAGACAGGCAATCTGTAGCCTCATCTGGAGCCCATGACCTGAAAATTAGGGCATCAGTTATTTGATAATGTGAAAAAATGTTTGCAATACATGTCTCTGAGGGCAGAAATAATTTGGGGAATAATAGTTGGGAAGTACTATCCACTTGTATGAAAGCTGAGTAGCAATGCCATCAACAGCCCCACATTAATGGTGATAATGAATAATGAACTTTGCTAGGCAGCACGTTCTTGTTTATCATGTAAGTGCCTGAGTTGCTACTTCTCAAATATCACAAGGGACCACCAATAACTGCTGCCACTGACTCCAGAGGGAAGTTGGAAAATTTACTTAAGCTGTGTACAGAACCAGGAAGCACATTTAGGAAATACTTGGTGAGCTGTTGCTCCTTTGTGCAGATATGCCAAGGAGAAGATAGATTCACAGATGAGCAGGATCCCAAATTCCTCACAGTGTTTGAGAGTCAGATGTATACAGGTGCTTACAGAAGTACAGTCTTAGTGCATGAGGAACTTTTTTATGTTGAAACATGTTGCTCTACGGAATTCCTCTTGAATAAGGGACTTTTTAAGCTGCCTTCTCAAGGCCAAACTCAAAAATCATTTCAAGCAATGTGGAGTGAAAGAGCTACGGAAATAGCAAGTCTGTAACTACTTTAGATCTGTAGATAAATAAATAAAACACAATTTGATCTGTTATGAAATTCAACCACCATGCTGCATCTGGAAATTTGATTAAAAGTGTATTCCTCTTTCACTCTCTATAGTAATTTTATGATTGAATCTGAATAGAGATAGCTGAATATACAGTTGCTCTGAGGTCAAGAGAGTACAGAGATGATAGTACATATAAATTATATGGATTACACTACCACATTGCAAGGATCAGTACATTCTTAGGAAATTCTCATTGCTTAAGTTTTGCACTTTCACTGCAGATACTTCATTGACACTGATATATAAGGCTTTGGTTAGAGCTTATCTCCTTTGATATGATCATTCTGATAACTTCTATTTCATTTTGAGAG
Source organism: Pezoporus flaviventris (assembly GCF_033815535.1). Classification (NCBI taxonomy): domain Eukaryota; kingdom Metazoa; phylum Chordata; class Aves; order Psittaciformes; family Psittacidae; genus Pezoporus; species Pezoporus flaviventris. Next base: position 15,989,333 of record NW_026892579.1, read on the forward strand.
TTATTATACAATACAAGGCTACTGAACCTGATCTTCATTATTTCTTCTCTCATTTTCCTTTGTCGTCCTCTTTGAACATCAGAGTGCTGATCATTTCATTCTGTACGGTGTGACTGCTGTTGTCTTTTCCTCCCTTCCTCTCCCCCATATTTTTTTCTTTTTTTTCTTTCCCTCTGTTTGTCATGTTTAGGAAAATAACAGAAAAGAGTGGCTCCATAAAAGCAAAAAGTTGCGCATGAAGAAGAACAGAGAATCTGTATTAGACATTTTCCTTCTAGCACTGAATAAAAAAAAAAGAAATAAAAAAAAGAAGAAAAAAATAGACTTTCTTAAACAGTTTCAATAAAATCCAAAGGCATTGCTCAGGCACATTTAACTCTCTTGACAATAATAACTGTGATTCTTCAACTATATCAATACATAATCACTTTTTATGTTTATCCTCCATTTATGCCATAGCATAAGTTCCAGAAGGATGAGATATTAATAGTAAGAGTATAAATTACATGGCTGAGAAGAAAGTCTCAAGGACAATCAGTTTCCATTGTTCAAAGCAACATTCTTTGACCAGTTAGCTCTATGACTGACTAACTCTCTTCTGTAGCAATGAATGGCTAGATGAGTAGGGTGGATTTCAGGCTACATTTTCCTCCAAATTGTATATGTTTGGACCTTTTTGGACACCAGTTCCTACACTGTGGCTACGATGTTAAACATTTAATGCACTTCAAGGTGAAAAATCCTAATTAGAATAAGTCAGCAGGTTTGCCACTGATGCCAGTGAAGTCAATATATTATTTCTTTATTTCTTTATAAATAATTGAGTTTATGACTCTTAGACTATGTTAGTATATTCTTGAATTAAACTAACTGATGTTGATGTAATCCAAACTTCATATTCCTAATTTGTTTTTCTTGCAATCCCATATTAAAATATTTTACCAGATTTTGATATTGTAATTAAATTTAATTTTACATCTCTCTTAATTCAAAAAAATGACAAGAATATCATATATATTATTAATGGATGTGCATTTAAAAATATTTAAAATGACAGACTTTTTAGAATTAAGTTAAAGTTAAAAAAAAAAATAAAAAGAGACATCCTGCAAACTATAATGACTGAGCTTTGCTCAACATACTTCTCTGTATCTTCTCTGCTTTTGGTAGCCACCACTGAATTCATATTCGAGGGGTCAACCAATCTTGCTTAAAACTGCAAGTGTCCATGCAATTTACAAGACAGCAAGATTGTATCAGTTACATTTAAATATTTTTTCACATTTTGGCAAAAATAACAACCAAACTATGTTAAGAAACGTGGCAACTATGTGTCCCTGTGTCCACTATACATCCCTGTGTCCACTTCTCTAGTATCATTGCTGCACCAAATTAGCCAGTGTTTCATGCTCCCTGTGAGACTTCATTGGGCCACCCTTTCCATGGACAAGCAAATGTTTGTGACATTGTTAGCCACATCTTGGCCACTTGTGTGGACTAGCTTGTCAAATTTTTCTTTCAGTAGCAGGCTACTGTGTGACGTATTCCTCAGTGAATGCACTGTGCTGCATGACCAGAGACATTTGCTGACAGCACAGATGAGAAACAAAATAAAGGAGGAAAGTTTGACTCAGGCCGTCTATTCTGCACAGGCTGGGGCTCCTACATAGTGATGTGGAAATTCCACAAAACATTGAGACTGTATTTAGGTTTTGCAACTATACACCAACACATACATCCTTACTGGACAGGTGCTTGCCCATTCATCAAGCAGTTTGACCCTGCCAGTGCTGGCTAAAGACAGCACCTGTTTACTATTTCAATCACACTACTCTTGAGATAGTTTTCCAAGATCATCATAGGACAATGTGGATACTGAAGATCTGTTTGCAGTCTTACAAATTATTTTATACCGCTTTTGCAAAGCTGGAAGTGTTACATTCAGACCAAGGATAAAAAAGAAGCAGGAGGCAGGGGTGTATCTTGTGGGTGTTGTTTTAGGAGCACAATATTCTTAAGAAATGATGCTGCTTGTGACTGCCCCTCTTCTACTATGAGCACAGGATGGAGATGAGGCATGCTGTGCTCAGGCAGCAAGGGCCCTGGAAAACACAGCCAATTTCTATTGCAGTACTTGTATGTTTGTATGTATGGTGACTTGTGCCATGTCAGTACAAAGAATAACAAAAAAGAAAAGTAAGTCTGGAAAGACCTCTATAGGCAGATTAATTATACCTTTGTCAGTCTTTATGGATGTTTCTAAAGAATCCAGTAATGGTGACTCCACAGCCTCCTGAGATAATCCATTTCAGCCTGTAACTACCCTTACCTTCAGAAACCCTTGCTGGTCTGAATCTTTCTTTCTGCTGTTTCACTCAGTTATTTTTTATTTTGTATTTCTGCCTAATGAATTTAATCATGCTTTTTCTTCATCTTGTCATTTTGAATTCTAATCTTATCCTCCAGAATGCCTGACACGCTTCTCATCATGTTGTTTGAAAATTTAAAAGATGTACTTTTTATTGCATTATTCAAGTTATTAGAGCAGATAAGTAGATCATTGAACACTCAAAATCTCTTCTAAATAACAGCTTGAATGAACTGTGCCTAGAGCTCAGTAGGAAGAGGGGGTGTTGGGAAGCTCAGTGGGTGAGATCACATATGGGAGAAAAAAAAAAAAAACAACAGAAGAGTCATGCCTTTCTAATCTCCTCTTTATATCTGCCAAACACGGAGATCTTACCTTATTTTTTGCTTGACCAAAGCATACATGTGCAAAGTATGCATTCCCTAGCTGAAGTATAGTCCTTCCCACATACATGCATTGCATGTTTTGCTTAGGCTAATTACCTTAGTTCTATGAGTGTACATAGAGGCTTGTTGGGAGAAAACTGGAGGGATCCAGGATCTGGCAGACCGGTTACCAGAGGCAAACTACAGTCTTAATTTACTGACTTGTCAATGGTCTTGGACTCAGAAGTTCTTCAGAAGAGCTTGAATAAATGCTTGAATTCTTAACTAATTCTTTCATTGTAGAAATAAGGCCTACATAGTTCAAAAAGGGTCATGATTTACCTGGAAACTTGTAGACACTTCGCTCCCCCAGATTTCATTTACCATAAAATAGTTAAATAAGACCTGATGCCCAGGAAAGACAAATTATAACCTAAGTCTGCAATTTTGTAGACTTGCATTTATTAAGCTTCTTGTATTGATCATAGCACAGCAACGCAAAGGCTGTGGCTTTGTATTGCTGCTTAGAAAGTTTGCCAGAACAAAGTCTTTGCGCTGAAGAATATTTTCTCTGAATACTCATGACATGTATTTAACACTTCATTTAGTTGTTTTTCTGGAATCTAGTTATATTGTATGAAGAGCTACCCCAGAAAGATTTTACCTCTTGCTGTCAGTGGATTTATCTAATGAGAGGGAGTGGCTGGCTGGTACTACAGTGCAAGGGTGAAGGTACGAGTTCTGTTGAAATACTGTTACAAGTCTATGGGTCAGGCAAATCAGGGCCAACCCAAGCAGTTCCTGCCTGCCTGTAGGAGTGGAGGGAGTTGTAGATAAAATATGAACCATTTTAATACTATAGTGATAAGGATATTCTTTTTTTTTTAATTTTCTTTTTTCCCTAAACTTTTGTTTTCACCAGAAAGAAGTCAGAAAACACCACTGTAGCTCAATGTATGGCTGGCACACCTTTGAGAAAAGAAAAACAAAACAAAACAAAACAAAAAATCCCACCCTACAAAACCAATTTTAGAGTGTCTGATTAGGAATTCTTTATGTTTTCAGAACAATTTAAGGTATTTTCAATTTACAGGTTCACTGATGACAGATGACTTCTTTTTTTTTCTATTTTTTCTTCACTCCTCTTCATTTTTTAAAAATCTCCCTGCTGTGAATAGGATTGGAAAACAAAGTGTTACATTGTCATGCTTGGAATTTTGGAATATTAGAGCTGTTTATAGAAGATAAAATCAACATTCTTTTTAATCATCCTGTGCTTGAGCTGTCACTTTATACAGCTTTATACAGCTGACCAGCACTCATTCTAACAGTGAGTGTATCTGTAGAGTATGTTATGCCTCTGAGAAATAGCTAATATGACATGTTTCTGAATAGAGTACAATTTTCTCACATTGCAAAAGTATTGAGTTGCATGCTTTCATTGTATGAAAGTATAGATTAGGCATGGAAGAAAAGATATGATGAACTTTGGGCTTACCCTTTTGAAAAGAAGGTTTGTGTGATTGAGAATCTGCCACAGAGTGAGAGTTATAGTATTTGGCATCCTAGGTGGAAGAAACAGCCAATATTCTCCTTAGTGCTCCTGCTGCCAAAAGAGGCTTCCATTAAATTACATTAGTGAGGATAAAAACTGAAGTCAGGGTATTTTCAGAACTGGCGATTAATTGCAGTTGCTTGAATACTGGATGCTTTTCCTTAGATAATGATGCAGGTATTTGGAAACAGGGACACGCAGAGCTGAGAATACACTTTTCTAAATACAAGCTGAAACAAAAATCACTCATTCAAGCCAAAATTAACGAGGAAAATTCAAGAATAAAAAGTTGTATCTCAGATAATTTCATTAAATAAAAGGTCTAAAAGACTAGTAAACACAGTGTGGAAATTACTATTTACTTTAGAGACAGATCAAGTCCTAATGTTTTTGTTCTCAGAAGAGAAAGAGAAGGATAAAGCAATGATGGAGAAGAGAGTTAAAAACTGAATGCAGGCTTCGCTGGAGGAAATGCCTGTAGATTTAGAACTTGAACCTAAGATCATTTATTTACCAATTTATGCTGCAGGATCTAACACATGAAGTGCTGTAGAAAAACATTTTACTATCTTCTGAGTAATTTGTTCCTCAATTCCAGGATATTTTATCATTATGAAGCATTAAAGTATACATATATAAGTTCTGCAACCTTTTAAAGTTCTCTTATCCCCTGTGGAGAAAAACTGTAAATATCCTTGACAACTGTAATAACTGGACATTGTTAGAGCGATGCTAACAGAGGGGGTTAACAGCTTGTGCGTGTACAAAATACTTGTAGTCAGACAGAAAGCCATTATTATGACCTTGCGCTGACCACATTCTATGAAGTGTTACATGATCAGGGACAGGGAAGTTGCTTAATGGAAGTTATATAGTAGCTAGATGTATCCTTGTCACACTTCATCTAAACTGATACATTGCAATGGTCCGCACTGCTCAGACCTGGCAATTACTGTCCAATTCCAATCTATTCCACAACTGCCACTGTAATGAAAAATAATTAGGAGCCTGAAAATGAGTTTTCACATGAAATGGTTTCAGTGCTTGGACACAATCGCCTTTGGCAGATGGCTTTGGGTTTGCTTTAATATAATAAAGACAGTTAATCATCTCTAAAGAGTGCACAGAATGAATACACTTTTAACACTACTTTCTCCTCTGCAACTCTCAAGTTGATCAAATGTTTGATACTGAAGAGTTCATGTTTCTATGGGTGAGTGTTCTTAAATAGCTGGTACCCAGGAATCTACACATGTTCTGATACACGCTGAAGAACCAAATTAACCCAGGGGCCAATTTTGCAGCTCTTTGGAATGTTTTCATGAACTCTGACTAAGAAATTATAGCTTACTCAAATTGCAGGAAAAAAGGTGACATAATAGTAGTAAGATTATTGATAACATTCAGAAAACATGCATATTACAGTCAGCATGAAAATTCATAAGAGTAGGAAGCATTTCTTCTGACTTCAGTTATCTACAGTTGTTAGTCACTCCAGGATCCTTTAGTAGCCAAGGTAGAGAAACAGGCATATTTAAGGTGCAATTGGTATGCCCTGTATGAGATGACTACTTTGGTTGAGATGAATTACACCCCAGAAGGCATATAAATTTCTCTTCCCTGGCTAGCTCAGAGCGATTAGCTCAGATATAGATGTCCATAATATTTAAAGTTAGGTTCAATAAATCTGCCTTGAATAACTGTTTGATTTTCATTAAACTGTTTGCTAGGTTTTATAACAATTTTGTGTATTTGTATTTAGTATACAAGTTAAGAAACACCTAATGGTGTCTCATGTATATGTTGTAAATCAAATAACACAACAATCTGAATACAAAAAGATAGATAAAAGTCTTTCCCATTGCATCCAGTGAACTCTGAGTTATACACCTAAGCAGTAGTACCAGAAAATAGAGATAATGTTCTCCTGACAATGAAAAAAAAAAAAAAAAAAATTCCTTTGCTGAAGAATTTAAATAAACAAGACAAATACATAGTGAAAGTTAAATGACATGTTAGCAGATAAAGGTAACAACGACTATGTAGTTGTGTAGTTTTTTATTATTTTTTGTGGACGAGGGATTAGCTAAATGGAAAGAGATGTGGAAAGAGATGTAGACAGGACCACTGTGGGGAAAAGAATATGAAATGAGCCAGTGTTACTGTTAATGAGTAATGGGAATGTTGAGATAGAGAACACATCAAGCAGCAAGAAAGATGAATGTAAAAGCCTACTGAAACGATGGAAAATATTCTAAATATCCTAGAATTCTTATTTTTGTCTGCTTCTACTCAATACTTTGATGGTTTCTTTCTGAAGTTTTTCTCCCAGTCCACAGGGCAGTGGGAAGAAGGAGCATGTCATCTTAGTCATAATCTAAGTCAGAAAGAACTGTTTTCCCTTGGAAACATCTGGTTATTATGTCCCCAGTGCGGCCTCTCTTCCTGTTTTCCTTCTCTGCATAAGTCACTGATGAGTGTAGTGCATGTAACAGTTCATATTTATAGTACATTCAGCTGTATTGACTATCAAAACCTTATCATAGAAATTTTTTGCATACCTTTTTTCTATGCAGTCTGAAGGTATTCACATATCTGACAAACAGGTTCTTTCACTTTAATGTTTTCTTCTAATTGTGGTTCTCACTACTTTCAATAACAAAGATTGTATGGACTTCACTGGCTAACTTAACATATAGCACAAGAATCATGATGGAAACCGCCTTTTCAGAGTTTCCTTACAACTTTTCAGAGTTATAAATTCATTGCAGTGTTATAAGCTCATGTAACTTATCTATTTAATTTCACTGTATAAAGAATTTCTGAAGATATTTCATTTTCTGTCTTATTCCATGACCTACAAAAGAATCTCATCAGTGTATAAATATCATTGTATACAGAAGCTACTGCAAATTATCCTGAAAACTGTCATTCCACAAAAGTTATAGTTAACTTTTCGTTTCTGCAATTAGATAAAAAATAATCTAGATGACTCATGGGTATACCCATTGGAAATTATACACATTTCAGAATAAACATTCTTGTGTAATCAATTCATTGAGCAGCAGTGCCAGCTTGTGGTACCATGTCCAACTGGGACAGTGCATCAAAAATGAGACTCATACAGGAGGAAGAATGGTTGTAAAATATGCTCCTCATGCTCCTCATGTACATCAGCATGGTCATAGTTCTTTTTGCTCTCAAGTACCGTTCAGATATTGTTGATACTATTGAGTTTCCTTAACTTTGCTCAAAGAAACAAATGAATAAAAAATTATATACATAGATAGGCACATTTGCAGAAATTCTGGGGGAAATTAAGCACTATTATTTTTAAAAAGACATGTATTTGTAAGGTAGTAAGACATTTTAAAATGCAGGTGGGTTTGTTCTCTTTTTTCCGTCCTTTTGGATTCCTTTCCAGAGCATGTGGCCCAACCATGAATCTGAACCACTGCATGCAAAATAATGCAACAGTTGCATTTGGATTCTTGTTTTCCTCAACAGGTTTTAATCTACATTATCTGTATTGAGGTATTTGGTTGAGAAAATTCAAAAAGGAATGGATAAAAGGGACCTGTCCAAGCAGTAGAGAAAAATCCCTCTAGTCTTCCATGAAGAACTCTAGAAATTGGACTAATTAGGAAGTCAGAGGTATGTAAATGTGTGGCAAGGTGGGGAAAAAGACTATCAAAGTGAAACATGTTTTCTTGGTGTTTCTCAACTGAGTAATGCAGAAACTAGAGAACAGCAAATATAAGGTAAATTTCAGAGGGCTATTGTTGAGAAGATGCAAATAATTTTATTTAGTATGTTGAGGGAAAGCCATATGAAGGTATACTATAATACAGTTTGAAGACTTAAGCTAGACACATTTGAAACTACTCTCTTGCTACATGTGCGACCCTATATTTAGAAAACAGGCACAAAGAGATGTAGTCAGACAGTCACACTAATGTCATCAGCACAAAAGTGCTTGTGAAAGTAACCAAAACAGTGTTGTATGAATCCTATGGAAGACAGAACCAGTGAATGTCCCTATAAAGGCAATGTCATAAACAAGACCAGTGGACCTCACTCACCACTGACATCAGTGATTATTTTTCCACTACAGATGCATCTAGTGCTTAAACATCATCTTCTCCATGACCAATTTTCCTGTGAAGCTTTGTCATTTCAGATGGGACACAAGTCCATGTTATAACTATTATATATTACATATATGTTGACAATTCAAGTAGGATAGCAATTTCATATAGACTGTCACTTAAAATGGCATGGAAATAATAAGCTAATAGACATTTGCAGCTTTAAAAGAAAATGTGTAATACATGTGTGCCAAATATATATATATATATACATGAATAAAAGATGTTCCATAAAGTCACTTTTTTCACCATATGTATAAAACTCTTTAAATCTACGGAATCGTATGTATGGCCACTGAAAGTATAATTTATACCTTTGTTTTTCAGAGGAAGTAACTGATTTTATTCTTAAACATCCATGTCAGTTTTAAACATTTTATAATCAACGTACATATGACTACTTAATTTGAAAAATGGCATGGTGCACTTAGTGTTAGAAACCGAGGTTTGTGTGTCATATTAATACTTCAGGTACTCTGCTGCATAGTTGGACAAACATTAGAAAATACTAAAAGAATTGCTTTCCATGTCAAACTTTAAAGTGTTCACACATGATGGTGGTTGCTTTTCCAGTACAGCTGCATTCCTCTTCAACTGCTATTGTCACTGCCAAATGTTTTACATGCTCCTTTATTTGATTGATACATTTCTTATTTAAACTAACTCAGACAAAAAAAAAAGGGACAACATTTTAGATTGAATTGGGCCAGCATGTCCATACTTTCTCAAAAATTTGCCTTATTATTGCTGAATTCAACAATATACAGATTAGAACCTATTATGCATCTTCGTGCATGTTACTTAATCTAGACAAAATTGTTATGGTGTATAATTCTTTCTGGATATAATATTACCTTTAATCTATTTTAAAATGCATATTTTTTTGGTAAGAATTTGCAGCATGAATTAAACATTTAGCATGGGATTCATGTTATATAATTTTAGAAGTCTACACTGCTTACATTTGAAGAAGTCATTCCAACTATTCTATAGTCAAAGCTATGGAATTAGAGCAGTTTTAGGGCGCTTTCCCCAAAATGCATATCTAGATCTGGTTGTGGATAGCATCAAATCTCTCTCTCCACTAACTATGAAGGGCCTAAGCAAATTCTTTTTCTTTAGATTTCTATGTGACAGTTTCAGGTAAATCTATTTGGTCACATAAATTTCACCTAGAGTCTTAAATCCTGGATTAAATTAAAGAATGAGGGCAAGATCATAACAGATGAATGTACAAATGTTATATGTGGACATGTGTGTGAGAATGAGTGTTGCATGTGCAAATCTTAGTTTCCTGTCTATTATGCATTCAGTACGGTTTTTAATTACATGACCACATACTATTTTTGCATAGGAACCTTATTCATTCAAGGAACAGATGGATACGTGCGTATTGCTCACTTAATGAAAAGAATTCAATATTTTATTTTCTTAATGCTGAATATGCAGGCCTGAATTTGATTTACTGAATATTTACTACCAAACCTGTTCCGAAGGCAGAATTGCTCATTTCTTCTCCTATGGCAGTCCTCACTACAATATCTATATCATCATAAACATGATATTTCCCCCCTATGCTAGCAGCCTCAGCTGTCTTACTCAGCCATTAGAATTTTCACTTTGAAATTTAAGCCCTTTCCTAACCTTTTCCCTTAGTCTGCTGCAGTTTTTTATTCACAAATTCTTACAATCTTTGATCTCTACATCTTTTGCTCATTTAATCTGTTTTGTTCACTCTTAGTCTCGATGCCAAGAGGGATTCAGTTCAGGACTAACTTGAGGTAATAGCAGAATATTTTAGGGATGTTCAGACACATTTAAATATCTATTTGAAGGTAATTGAACTGAACCCCACTATGAACTGTGCTACTCTCTTTTCTGCATTGACTTTATCGACTAGATCTCCATTTCTTATAGTAGCTTTATAGATAAAGGGTCATTCTTGGATGTCCTGGGCGTGTCAGGGTATCAAGCCCTATGGATTCTGCCAATCCAGAAAGCCACTGCTCTACTGTGCATTTTATGGCACGTCTGGTAACTATTTCTGGTTGGTTACCTAAAGGTATCTGACATAGTTCTGGATGCAATTTAGATTGTTGAATACTACTGCTAAACTTAGCAGTTGATTTCTACCCTCCCTGCCTTTCCTGGCAGTCCTTCTTCAGTGCAAACCACAAAATTTTTGTCAAAGTTCCAAGGTAATGAAATTATATGTATTATACTATGGCCTGCTAGGCAATTAGCAAACTTTTGTGTTCTGAGATGGAGTATGTGAGCTCTAAGTCTGTTAGGACTCAAACTCATTCATTTTTTGGGATAGGCATCTCTCTGCTACAGGAAGTTTATTCACCTCAATATAGAATGAAGAAGTTAAACCAGACATTTTTCTCACTTGCAGTTGTCAAGACTGATATTACCATGGTTCTGTTCTGTCTTTTGGCTGCTGACTAGGTCAAAATGGCTTCTTCATCTGTCTGCTGTCTTTATCAACTGATGTTTTTTCTTTCAAGTGTACGTAGCACAATAATATTCTCCCAGGTAACAAGTGATAGTACAAGAGGAAATGGCCTCAAGTTGCAGTATAGGAGGTTTAGACTGGATCTTAGGACAAATTCTTCTCTGAAAGGGCTGTCTAGCATTGAAACAGGCTGCCCAGAGAAGCAGTGGAGTCACCATCCCTGGAGGTATTTAAAAGCTGTGTAGATGTGGCATCTAGGGACGTGGTTTAGTGGTAGACTTGGCAATGCTAGCTTAACAGACTCAATGCTCTTAAAGGTGTTTTCCAACCCTACCAGTTTGATGGTTCTATGAAGAACACTCTCTATATACCACTAGACCTACAGAAACCCCACAATGGCTTATACCTGCAATGTATTTCTTCAGTTATCACCTCAAAGAGGTGGGTTTGGGGATTTTGGGCTTCTTTTTTCCCCCATTTAACAGAGATATGACTCAAAGACCTGTTGGCTTTATCAGCACTGTGATTGCCTATGAAAGAAGCCTTCTGATGGCCACTGGCAATATCTTTTTATGAACAGCGGTATGCACTTCCAGGAAAACAATTTACATTTGGATACCCAGTTATACAGTGCCTTTACTCAGCATAGTATTTAAGCAAATATATTGAAGTTTAAAATCTTTTATTTAAAATCTTTCCTAATTTTTTGTCTAAACTGGGTGCTATATCTTATGGATTATACAGTTAATGGATTAGACCTCTTACTGTGATTACAGTAGGGTTTATAGGTTCCTTCCTGCAAAGACTACTTGGCCCAAACCAATGAAATAGAAAAATGCTTGAGCTATCATTTTAAAATCATATGTGTAGTTACATATGATTTTAGAGCGCAGCTGTCTAGCAGAATTGTATTTATCATAAATGAGAGACTTCCATAAAAATTTCATCCTAAACTTTGCAAAAATATTAAAAAAAAAAAGATTTTAAAAAGAGATTTTTTTCCCTATTTCTCAGAATTCCACCATCTAAGACTGAGATGAAAGCAATTTGACTTTCAAGGAGTCTTCTTATGCAGACTGCAAGAGCAATAGCATATTCCTTTCCCAATGTGTCAGTAAGTGAAAATCAGAAAATTCAATTGTTTTTTTTTTCTTGGCAATATATGTAAGATCTAATTTAAACACATACATTTATTAAGGGGTTTGTTGAATTGACTCAGAGTGTTCATCACCTTTTAACATTCAGCTATGAATTATGCCAATATTGACCTTCAAATATACTTCTACATTATGAGCACAAAAATGAGTATTTTTTTTAAAAACATCTCAGACAGGACTTAATTCCAGCTGAATGATATCAAGATATTTTTTAGACTGTATGTTTTAGTCTCAGAGGATGTCCACCAAATGGATATCTTGGTGTATGTGCAAAATTATTTGATACATAAACAATCAGACTATTGGTTTTTTTCTCACTGTAATAGCTTATTCTGCTGTAATTGATCAACAAAGTGTAATAACATAGTAAATGCTCATTGGAACAGCACATTGAGCCTGGATCATTTGTATCATAGCTGAGAGCCTTAGTTACTAGCTTGTTGTCAATCTCACTGTTTTGCATTTAATGGATATCTATGTATTTGCAGAGCAACAGCATAGCCTGGTGGTTAGGTTTCTGGAGAAGACTAGGACCCATGTTCAACTGTATGACCCAAATCAAACCCAGGAGGGAAAGAAGATTGGGTCAAATAAGTTGGAACTCAAAAGCTCTTCTTAAAAAAGTTTTATCATCATTGAAAGGGTTGGGTTTGCTTTGTTTTGTTTTGGGTTTTTTTCCTCTGCTGGTTTAGTTCCATCAGTATTTCTGACCAAATAAATAAATGAATTTCTGAAGAGAAGTCTCAGAAGTATGAGAAGATATCATAGATGATCAACAAAATATTTCTGGCTATTCAAATAAAGCATTACTCATAACAAGATATATTTGGTCCTAGGAAGTCCTGGGAAATCCAAATGCATGCTTTGCCAGGAGTTGCCTCTTGCTTTATGTTGTATGTACTCGTAATTATATTGAACACTCTTTAATACTTCCAGTGAAACTTACTGCTTCAAAAGACAAACATGTGACAAATTAGTAAGTTTGTTTATATGACAGCTTATAAAATTAGGTTCCTTAATTCAACACATGGCAGTTTTAAAATAATTTAGTGCGCAGCATTTTTGACCATGGTCAATATACTTCAGTCTTTTGGTGCAATTGTGACTGCTAACAAAAAGACAAAATCTCTTCTATTCTTCTCTAAAGATTGAAAATATTTCACTTTTGATAGAACATATCCAACATATTACCAGTAAAAGTTCAGATAAACTGACAGATCACTCCCATTACTTCTGAATGCTCTAGCTACTAAGTTGCTCAATATTCTGAGACATCTTTATTTCTGTTTTTATTTCTATTAATTCTTAATTCAAAAACTTTCCATAGCATGTTGAAAGAAAATACTAAAATGAACATTTTTTTAATTTTATTTTATTTTTAGAGCATTTAAATGTTGCTTTCTGACCAACTTATCAGTTTTCACTGATGCAGTTAAATTTAAGGTGAAGGCCATACAGAAAATTCTTGCTAGCCTTATTCCAGCTTTAGATTTTTAGGTCATATGCCAAATGAAACCTCTGGATATCACCTAAATTCCTGAAGTTACTGAGTTAGTTTTATTTCTTCAGTTCTGTTGCATATTCAAATATGTACCCTTCAATTGCAAACTCTAGCAACATTTTTCATGACAAACGAGAAAGTTGGTGCTTTAAGCCTGCAGAAGAGAAGACTGTGTGGAGACCTCATAGCAGCCTTCCTGTATCTGAAAGGGGCTTATAAGGATGCTGGGGAGGGACTCTTCATTAGGGACTGCAGTGACAGGACAAGGGGTAACGGGTTAAAACTTAAACAGGGGAAGTTCACATTGGATATAAGGAAGAAGTTCTTTACTGTGAGGATGGTCAGGCACTCGAACAGGTTGCCCAAACAAGTGGCAAATGCTCCACCCCTTGCAATGTTCAAGGCCAGGTTGGGTGGAGTCTTGGGTGACAGTGTCTTTAGTGTCTTGGGTGTCTTCAGTGTGTTGTGTCCCTGCCCATGGTGGGGGGTTTGGAACTAGTTGGTGTTGAGGTCCTTTCCAACCCTATCTATTCTATGATTCTATAAATATCTCAATAATGAGGTCTAATCTCCATATTATCCTAGTGTCCCTTCTCCTAGCTCTTGTGATATAATCAACCGATCATACATTTATCTCCTGTAGGGCTCAAGAATAAGTTTTGGGTTTGTTTTGTTTTTTTTTGTTTTTTTTTTTTTTTTTGTTTGGCCAGTTGTCTGGTTTTGTTTGTTTTAGTACTCTGTTCTATTACCATAAAAATACTGTGCTGCAAGCTTATCTTAAGTGACTCCCTGAGGGCCTACTGCATGGAGCCATGTGTCCCATAAACGCAACTGTTCTGTGCTCTCCAGAATAACTTCTAGTGCTGGATAAGATACCTTTTCAATGTCATTGCTAAGCTGAAGAATTTTGGTTTAGGTTGGGTTGTTTTGGTTTTTTTTTTGTGTCAATGTTATGTTTGTGTTATAGAGAATATGCAAAAACATTTGCACAGGATCTTAAAGGATCATTGTGAAATTAAGCTGCAATCTAACTGAAGTTACATCCCATCTCACCTAAAGTCTCCACGGTGTCACTGCTGTGTATGTAAGTTCTTGCTGCCATTTATTGTCACTGTGAATTCACTGAGGTATTTTTTTTCCTTTAAACACTATTACTGAGATAATGTGAAACAAGAAATACATTCTGGGTGCAAATTTGAAATGTTTGAGCCCAAACCAAGAGAGAAGTCAATCTCAGCCCCTGAAAAAGCTTGTCTTTGTAATCAGACAGCACAAATACTATCCTGCTAGACATAGTATAACATTACTGAACACTGGCACTGAACTACTTACTCTTGGATATTCAGTATGAATTAGATAACAAAATGTCTTTGAATATTTGACCCACACTTATTTGTGCATTGTTTAGAGAACTGAAGCATAACTAAACATATCACAAGGGTCTATTACCATGCCTTGTGGAAAAGAATGCTTATTTGTAAAGGTGAGAATAATGTATTATAATCATGCCCTTGAAAATGTCTGGACATCTTTAAAATGGAAATGCCCAACTAAAGAATTTATCATTTGAAACTAAGTAAAATCTCACCCAGAAAACTTGAGTCGACCTACCCAGAAAATGACTGTGGGCCCTCAAGACCTGAAACTTAACCTGAGCTGTAAAATGAAAAGCCTGAATTTTAAAAACCCTCTATACTCTCAACAACTTAAGTCGTACATCTTTACTTTTGTGGTTTTGCTTATTCTTTTTATTATTAGAAGAAAAGAATATGTAGGGCAACTATCAGCTGACTGATCTACTACATATTTATCAATGGGGTGATGTAAGGATTGTTTGAAAAAAATAACCCAGAAAGAATAAAGTCCATTTAGTATTTGCACTGAACCTCAGAATAGGCAGAATCAAGCAGTAAAGTAGTGAGAGAAGATATGTCGGTATTGGCAATGAACAAAAGCTGTTGGATGTCTTTCAAATTATTATGCCAGTCCAGATTTTTTTTGCATAATGAGAACATCTTTCACATGTCAGAACAGGTTTTGATTATAACTAAATAAGTGAAAGCAGGGATATGTTGATAAGGTCACCTTTAATGTAAAGTTTGGTCTGAGTTGTTTAAAGTATTTAACGGAACAGGAAAACCTGCTGATGAAGTGAGGCATTCAGAGAAAGAAATACTGTAGAGCACCATATTCTGAGGCAAAAAAATAAACATACTTTTCCTTTAAAAATGAAAAAAAAATCCTCTATAGGATTTTTATAATAGAAAATCAGTGACAGTAAACAAGCAGAATGTTAATAGTGGTTACTTACCATCACAAATTATTTCTTCAAACTTGTGATATTATGTTGCTTGTATTTCTTTAATTGTGTTTATTACAGTAACCGGTATTCAGTATAATAATACTATACTAGGTGAACTCATGGAAGTTTTGTTTTAACAAATGATGTTATAGCATTTCTGTTGTGTTGTGCTATAAACATTATATAACAATGTCGTGCTTTAAGCCCGGCCTGTCACTCAGAAATCACACAGCTGTTCGCTCACTCCCCCTCCTTCCTCCGCCTCCTCCTGGAGGAGGAGAATTGAAACAATGTAACTTCCACAGATTGAGATAAGAACAGTCCAGTTACTAAAGTATAACACAAAACCACTACTGCTGCCGCCAATAATAATAATGATAAGGGAAATAACGAGGGAAGAGAATACAACCGCTCACAACCCACCGACCAATACCCAGCCCTACTGAGCAGTGATCTAGACCTTCTGGGTAATTGCCCCCAGTTGATATAGTGGGCATGACATGCTCTGGTATGGAATACCTCTTTGGTTAGTTTGGGTCAGGTGTCCTGTCTCTGCTTCCTCCTGGCTTCCCCTCCTCCCTGGCAGAGCATGAGACTCAGAAAGTCCTTGGTCAAACTAAGCATTACTAAGCATGAACAAAAACATTGGTGTTATCAGTGCTGTTCCCAGGCTGAAAGTCAAAACCACAGCACTGCACCAGCTACTAAGAAGGAGAAAAATGGCTGCTACAGCTGAACCCAGCACAAACAAGCATATATATATGTGTATATATATATATAATGTACACATACATAAAACAAGACTTTCACAAAGAAATGATGATTTTCATCTGTATTTGTACAGTGTCTGGATGTTGGGTTTCTCAGTGGCATTATGACACACTTTTATAAATAACAATAACAACTATGCAGACATGCTGCTAGGACTTATTGATAAACTTTGAACAAGTGCTATAAATATGTCTTTTCACGATTGTATCTTTGAATATAAACCAATGAAATTATTGAAGGTCAAAACTGAGTTGTAATAGCAGTACACTGTAAGAAAGGGTCTTTCAGAGAATATATGTTAAGCTTACAATGCTAATAGCAGCTGAACCTTTAATAATGCAGTACAAATGCTTTAGAACCGTAGAATCATAGAATGGCTTGGGTTAGAAAGGACTTTTAAAGCTCATGTAGTGCAACTCTCATGCAATGAGCAGGGACATCTTCAACCAGATCAAGTTGTTCAGATCCCCATCCATAGAATCACAGAATAGTTAAGTTTGGAAAGGACCTTAAGATCATCTAGGTCCAATCCCTCTGCCTTGGGTAGGGACACTTCATGCTAGACCATGTCACTCAAGACCATGTTCAACCTGGTTTTGAACACTGCCAGGGATGGAGCATTCACTAATTCTTTGAGCAACATGTTCCAGTGCTTGTCACCCTCACAGTAAAGAACTTCCTTATAGCTATCTGATTTTCCCCTGTTTAATTTTAAACCCATTACCCCTTGTCCTATCGCTACAGTTCCTGATAAAGAGTCCCTGTCCAGCATCCTGGTAGGCCCTCTTCAGATGCTGAAAAGCTGCTATGATGTCTATGTATATATTACCCTTTATATGTGCATATATATATGTGTAACATATATGTATGACCCTCTCTATATATGAGGTGTATCTATCTATCTATCTATCTATCTATCTATCTATCTATCTATCTATCTATCTATCTATATGTATATTTATGACCCCCGCTTGGAGTACTCTGTCCAGGAAAGACATGGACCTTTTGGAGAGGGTCCAGGGGAGGGCCAAAAAATTTGTCAGAGAGGTGGAGCTTCACTCTCATCTCTGAAGACATTAAAAAATCACCTAAATGCATTCCTGTGTAACCTGCTCAAGGTGGCCCTGCCTTGGCAGGGGGGCTAGACCTGATGATCTCCAGAGGTCCTATCCAACTCTAAAGGTTCTGTAATTCTGTGAACATCTCTCTGACAGGAGAGACTTGGGGCTGCTCATCATGGAGAAGAGAAAACTTTGTGGAGACCTTATCGTGGCCTTTCAGTACCTGAAGGGCTGATAAGAAAGATGGGGAGAGACTTTTCAGCAGAGCCTGCTGTGATAGGATGAGGAATGATGGTTTTAAACTAAAGGAGAGGAGAATCAGGCTGGACGTGAGGAAGAAAGTTTTTTACAGTGAGGGTGGTAAAATACTAGAACAGGCTGCCCAGAGAGGTGATAGATGCACCATCCCTGGAGAATTCAAGGCCAGTCTGCATGTGGTTCTGGGCAACTCGATCTAGTTGAACGCATCCCTGTTCATTGCAGTGGGGTTTGGACTAGATGACATTTGAAGGTCCCTTCCAAACAGAACTATTCTATGTACATATATATTTACACTATGCACACGAATAAATTCTACAGATACAGCTGATATTGTCACAGCCAGAAATTGAAACATGTAAGGGACTTAATTCTTCCTTTAATTATTTACTTCCAGTTTTGTGGAAGACAGAGTTTGGCAAAGCATCAGTTGTTCTGCTTGTTTTTCTTTTTCTTTCTTTTATTTTTTCTTTTGTTTGAATAAAAGTGATTATGATTATAACAAATTATGCATTGTATTTTTTCCTTGTGGAGTGTGGTAAAGTATGTTTATTCTTCAACTACCAGTCAGATCTTTGAACAAGTCTGGTTTTCATTCTGGAAAGCAAAAAATTGTGTGCTTTGCTTTTTCCCCCGAGATTCATAAGTCTGGATGAGTAAAATGAATAATAGGACCAAATAAAATTCGTCTGCTGAGAGAAATTATCTTAAATGCTGAAATGACAAAATGCCAGAAATGCAACAGAAAATTCATCAGTATATGCTGGATAAGACAACAGTACAGTTCTTTTCCTGTTAATACTGTGTCTTGATATCAATATCGGGATTAATGATATATATTAATTAAAAATTGTGACATCTAATAGCCTTCTGAATACAAGAAGGAGAGAAATGTGGAAGTAAATCCTTCGGTAATCCCAAATCAGTTTAAGCTAGTCAGTTTACATAGTTTAAGCCAGAATCAGGATCAAAGCACTTTATTAATTTATTAATGACATGTAATTAACCCACAGTGAACTAGACATTCAGGATCAATATTTGTAATACAACAGATAAATCAAGATACAAGGCATTTATGGAGCATTAATAAACAGCTAAACATTTCCAAACCCCCAGGAGCCACCTGGGAATTGGTAGTACCAATCTGGTCCCGGCCAGTGTGTCACAAGCAGCCCCTCAGCAAGGATGGCACGTGCTTCCTACCCCAGTGTGGGTCCCAGGGCATGACCCCATGACCACTTGGCTGCTTCTGAGGCATGGGGAGCTGCACTGCCTTGGCTGGGGGTGTAGCAGTCAATGGAGGGACAGAGTTTCCCTGACCTGACAAATCTTCATGCCTCTTTTCCTATGCTGGCCCCCTCTATATTTCTATTTCCTTTGTTCTATTCAACAGAATTTCTCTGCTCCTGGTTAATTCCCTGGTTACTGCTTAATCTGGCTGGTGGTCGCTTTCCTCTTTAGCATGGTTGGCTTGGAGGAGATCTCCTTCCCTATGACCAGCACATCAAACACACACACACACCACACACACATACAGTCCTGCCCTAACAACTGAGTCTATCCAGGCCACCCCATGTGTGGGTCATGTGAGCACCCGATAAAGACCTTTATGCTGCAGCTGTGAATGGTAAAAACACCCCTCAAAGGAAAAAATTAGAAGTGATTTCATACAGACATCATTTGGTTTTGCTCAACTTGCGTCATTCCGTTCATTTCGCCTTATAAAAATGTATTTTCAGATTCAAGAGTCACCTGCATGAAGCGTAAATATGGAGGTGGTTAAAAGAGACAAATGATGCAACTTCGAGGGAAGACAGTCAGCAATTTAAGGCATCTTAAAATTTAATTGCTTAAGTATAGATAATTTTCCTGGAATTCCCAACAGTCAAAACAGATATGTAGTCACTTCCTCAGGCAAACTGACCTAATCTGTTCTAGATATTTTTTACAGTTTTGTTAGGACACGATATATTATCCTGTATACATTACTATTTTTGTCCAATGAATGTGAAAGGATCTTAAATTGATTGCTGTGGCTTACACGACAGAGTTTTAGACCTCTGAAGTTATATGACTCCTAAAAGCTACCAATGCAGTCTTTACTCCCTCTGAGTAGAAGTCCTTGAAATGTCTGCATCACAGCCCAGTTTCCCACTGATTCCTGGAAAATATTTCCAACAGAACACAGAGTAAAATTCTATCTCTATACATATCTGGCTCCAATAAAATAGTAATGAAAACAACCTTTCAGCTATGAGCAAAATCTTCTATACCTCATTCTAGTGTGGCACAATGCTAGAACAGATTTCCTAGAGTTGTGGATACCCCATCCCTGGAAGTGCTCAAGGACAGGTTGGATGGGGCTTTGAGAAACCTGATCTTGTGGGAGGTGGCCCTGCCCACGGCAAAGGGGGTTGGAATTGGATGAGATTTAGGGCCCCTTCCAACCAAAATGTTTCTGTGATTCTGTGACATAATTCTGTGATTTTTAATCCTTATCAAAGCAAAGGTATTTTGTGGATCAGGTTTAAAAGAAGAAAAAAGTGTTTGTGATTACAAACCATTTCTTCATTGAAGTTTTCACAGTGTCTGGCATAATGAAATCCTGGTCCATGTGTGACTATCCTGCTAACACTTCACAAAAAAATGTTATTCCAGGCTGTCAGTGTAGCACATTGGCATCATTTCAGAAGGACCCCACCTTGAAAGTGTTGTGAAAGGGCTGGTGATGGAAAAGTGACCACAACTATATTTTAGTTGTCATCCTCAAAGGGTAGCTATGAAGCAGACCACAGTATCTTAGCAACACAAAACTGAAGGAAAAGATGTCCATGGGGAATGAATTACTGGGGCAATTATCATGAGTGGACTGATGAACCTTGTGGTTCTATTCTCAGTCAGATGCTCTGGCTATGTTTGGCTCTGTTTTTCCATTCAATATCAGTGCTAGTCTTTTAAAAAAGTGTGTTAGTGCCACTTTTGATAAGCAAGACTTGCATTGAAATGGTAATGAAAAGTTGCATCTCATTGGTTTCAATTTTTCATGCACGCAGAAATATACTTTGTTAAAATCACTGTATACCTAAAGCAAATTGTGCAACTGATTTTGAGAGGGGCAGAAAGAGATTATTTCTTTCAAAGACTTCTGCTGTGAGTAATCCAGAGATTACTCTCTGGAGTAAATTGGCCCCTGGCAGAGTTGGCTTTGCCTCTACACTTGTTATTCTTTACTGCTGTTTGCCAAACCTCTAATAAAAACCTCTCATAAAATCCTCTAATAATGGGTAATCCGGAACCTTCCCAGGCAATCACTTTCAGAGACTACTTTTTATTTTTTGGTAATATTTCTTTTTTTTTTTTTTTTAATGTGTAAACTAAATCACTTTAGCTGCAATTTAATCCTATTATTTCTAGATGTATTCCCAACTGAGATGTGGAGAAAAGATTTTTCCATTCCTCTTTTTCCTGTTTTCAGTAATATTTTGCATATTTGAAGACTGTTGTTGCATTCTCCTTCAGTATACTCTTCTTCAGACTAAACAGTAACAGTCCTTCCTGTCTCTCCTCATAATCATGATTTTTACATTGTTGACCTTATTTGTTATTCATCTCTGGATTTCCTCCAGCTGGGCCACAGCTTTCTTGAAACGTGGTGCCCTAAACAAATGTTGAATTCTTCAGCTGAAGGTGTTGCCTACATCAGTTTCAACTGTTTTAATAACGAAAAGTTGAACCAGATTTAGAAGAAAAGAAACTTGACTGGGTTATTTTTGCTTGGTTGTTATTTTATTTCTGAAAAGGCATCTCATGATATAATGGCTGCCATGTCAGAAATCATTAAAACTGATGTTACATATCCTGTAAAAAAAAAAACATCAGCTGTCCTTATACCCAAGTCTGTACGGCTCTGAAAATGATCAGGTCCTTTATATCACAGCTTATTCTAAAGCTTTCTGCTCATTGTAATGACAGCTGATGGCAAAATAAACTTTTTCATTAGGGATATATTTAATGAGGAAAAGACTACTGCAAGTAATTCTCATTTACCTCAACGACCTGGCACTGTAGTCTCTGGGATCAGGCACTTGTTCAATGCCAGCTGTCTAAATTAATTTTTTACAGACCATGGTTTCTTGTATCTGTGCATCTCTAAGCTTTCCAGCAACTTCTTTGTGTCAATGAAGAGCAGAAGTATTTCCAGATATTCTTGTTGCTGTATGTATACTCGCTGCATTTCTTTCCTACAACTCAGATCAGAATTTAATATCCTAGGACTTGAAAGCTGACTGGGGATAAGTTAGATTCCAAATATCTGTGATGACTTTCAAACTGAGGATTAATTTTATTTAAATGGCGCTTCTCAGTGATTTTGGATTCTTACAACATTTATTATGCTAAATATAAAATTGCCTCAGGATGTGATAGCACATATTTCAGAATCTATTTGCACAGATTGGAACAGAGTTTTGTATTGGTGATTATTGCATAAACTATTTGGAAATATTTATTATTATAACACTTGAAAGCTGATTTGACAAGTGACAATGGTAAACTTATATTCATAATTGACTGACATACTCGGAGTTCCTACCATTTCAGCAAAAATCTCTTTCCCCTAAATGAAACTAGAGCAGAGCCATGAATGCTGGCTGAAAATTGTAAATAAAATTCTCTTCTTCCTCAGTTGTAACTTTCTATATTCCCTTTTTTGAGTATTATCATACAAGGACTTACTAGTAGATTGTTCACTCAGAGAGTTCATTTAAATGAAGTATTATTCATAGACATTTTTAAACACAATTATTCAAACCAAACCAGAAAAGTCATGCTGATTCAGTTCTGGAGCAAAATATACTACATGCTTCATGTATTCAATCAAAAATAACCAATGACATTCAAATTTCAGATATTGATTATTCTCAATGACTTCTTCCTAAACAATTTTAAAATAATAAGTCTGTAAGATTACTGTGTGAATAACAATTTGTCTAGCAAACAAATATAAGATTATAAAGGGCAAGTAATATAGGAGATGGACATAGAGAGAGATGAGATGAAATTATGCTGAAAGGTTGTGAAACAGGGAAAGCAAAAAACACCATTTAGAATTAAGAATAGATTTAGAAGCTGGAAAAAGTATGGATAGAATCAATTTATGAATCATGGAACTGTATAAGTTTGTTTAGAATGTGGAATCAGTCACATTATTCAAATCTAGTGTATTTATTACTTTAACCCGTTATGTTCTTCTTCAGTGTTCAGAGTGCCAACATATTAAATAAATGTTCACGTTCTGTTGTTTCACTAAGGAAGTTTGTATACCGCAAGTACTTCTGATGCCAGAAGAATAAGATATTTACATGTAAACACAGTCATGACACTTTGAAACAAAATCTGCTTTTCAGGTATAGGTGTATTAGTTTTCTGGTCTGCATAACAATTTTCTCTAGGACAACAACTATTTGGTGACAATCTAGGTTTGCTTTTGCTGTAATCACTGTTACATGTGGTATTGTAGGATTTGTTTAGACCTTACACATGCAACAGAGCAGGAGATCTCTTTTCTTTGCTCTGTTTAGTAGTATGACTTCCTAAAAGAAAATAAAATGCATGAGGCGCCAAGCATCCTGGGAAGTCTCTGTGACAGGTGTTGTTCATTAACACCAATAGCAGATTGCAGTTGGTGGATGGAAGTTACTGGTGGACTGAACTGGAACAAGAAGTGGATGTGAAAAGAACAAAGTAGACTACAAACAGTAATAAATTGCAGGAGTGTCAATGTAACCTGTTACAGTTATGAGCAAGGGTTCTCTGCTGTATTGAGACTGGCTTGAACTCATATTTTAAGATAAACAGAAGTATGTTTTTATTTTGTTTCTGTTCTTTTTTATTTTGTTTCTGGTTTTTTTTTTCCTTCAAAATGGATATGTGTTATAGTTTTTAACAATTCTTCACATCCAGTGATGACAAACCTGTAGACTAAAATAAAAGACGACTTTAATATGTAGCTATGTGCCTCTGGCAGCTACAGCGTTATACAAAACAGTGGGTATTTTTCTTATAAAATTATGAAAAGTGGTAAGGTCAACACAGGAAAAAAAACTTAATTTTTAACTTCAGAAAAGGAGTAAGATTTGGCAATTGGCTAACATCTATAAGATTTACTAAGGTCAGGATAGATATTCACATAGCTAGACTGCAAAGCTAGATGTGAACCTTCTTTGTTAAACAACTTTGGTCTTTCAGGCCAGTAGAAAAAAGTGTTGCATAAGTTGTTGTTGATACAGGCAGATACATATGGTTTAAAAGGGGATTTATTTCATATTGAAAGAGTAAAATTGTCTGAGATTTTGTCTCTCATTCCCTTGCTTTCAAAGAATTTTCCTCTAAATTGTTACAAAATTGTGTGTGTGACTTAAAATAGTAGCATGTTGTCCAAGCTCTATCCTAATCAATCTATTTAATCTCTGGCTTCCTAGTCCAAGATGTCAGTTATAATCCACTAATTTAGAAGGAATACAGGGTTTTGCATCCTTTCCCCTGTGCTTTTTGAGTAGATAACTTTAACTGATGTTCGCATTCTCTATGCTAGACCTTTTTCTGGGGAGAAATACGACAACGAAGAAAGATCAAGTGGAAGAAGGTCACTGATCTCCTAACTGAAATTTACTGGGACTTTTGAGGTGCTTTTGAAATAGATATTAGTTTTTGGTTGCAGTTACATGACCTTTGGTAGAGGCAAAAATCCCAAGACTGGGTAATATCCTACCCTACACACCACAGTAACTATGAACCAACATACATATAATGGCATGAAGAAGAGACATAGAGGGATTATTGGTATATCCCATACTAAAATACTAAATTTAATCTGAGATTATCTTTCCATCTAAGAGATGTTTATATAGACAGTCATTTGCAAGATTACTCTTCAACAATCTTTTCTATTATTTCAAACTTTCTTCGGGAATTGTGGCAAAGTAACTGAAACTGCAGTAACTACTGAAGAACGTTCACTGCAAAAAAAGGAGGCTTGACAAATCAGGACTGACACAGATACAGCTTAAGGCAAACCACAATTATGTCTCTTAAACTAGGATTTTAATTTAAAAATGGCTTAATTTTAGAGTTCACAAAGAAGATGTTTTCAGGGAAGGAATGTTTAATAGTTTCTGAAATTCGGCTTCTAATTTTCTGAAATACAGCAATTGACTAATTCTTGTAAAATGTTGAAATAGGTAAATTTCTTACTTCATCTTGTGTGCTATTACAATGTAATGCCATATTTTTGCAAAGAATTTAGCTACATTTTATTGAGCTGATTGTACATCTTTATGTTTCTGAGGCCAATGGTAATCTTGCTTAATTGTAAGATTGTGTCAACAGACCATGTATGATAATCCTTGACCTGAGAGACTGGAGGCTAAGGCAAAAAATGTTTAAAACTGAACAGGAAACGTTAAGGAATGCTAAGATCATAAAGCTGCCACAGTGTTAATTAAGACTTAAAATGCAAGTTACCTGAGACCGATATTCGGCCACAATGAACAGTACGCTATTCATTGAAGACTATTCGCTATTCATTGTTGAAGATAGATCATCAAAGAAGGCAATGTTTGTTCCAAGTAAAGCAATATCTCAGCTGATGAACAAAACTTGAGAGCTCTCTAAGAAAATACTGTTGCTTAGTGCACCGTATTTTATTCTTTGAGATATATCTTGCTGGTGAACCACTGTGAACAGAAAATGATGTGTAAAGTTGTTACTGTCGTCAGAATTGTCTTTCAGTATGTTTGACTTTCATCCTCTCAAAGCAGGAGAAGCTAAGAAAGTAGTTCTGTAAAATAAATACCAAGCTACAGTATGAAGTTATCAATATTTCTCTCAAGTGACTTGAAAAATAATTTCAAAGAAAAGATGATTTGGAATAGGTGAACACATAAACTCTTTAAGCCTAAAAAATCTATAATATTTAAAAAATGCATTACAAATATAGAAAAAGTTGAAATTAGTTTACACATAAACTTGTATTTAAATGCTTAAACCATGAGAAACAAATTTCCATATGTTGGTTGTATCTTGTGCTGTATTTGTGTATTCCAGCAAGGCTAACTATTTTTTTCTCTTTCAGTCTTATTTTATGCCACTGCACTTTTCTGTTTTCATCTGAGCTTGCATAACTTTAGACACAACAAATACTTTCAAAAACTGAAGGCACCTTTTTTCTCTGAAGCAGTATTAGAAGTCTACAGGTAATTCCATTGGGAGTCTGCCACTCTGGTTTAAATATTCTTACAGAGCTTTTCCTTGTGCTGGAAAGAGTTATAATTTATTTCTTCAAACAAAACTGAAGGTCTTCAGTATCTGAAACACTGAAGTCACAGAAGGTATATTCCTCAATTAAACTGTAACATATCTTAAAGTACCACGAAATGTCTGAGTATGATAATAGGCTACATAGGAGACTGTTAGTGATTTACAAAGCCAAGTGTTATGTTTTCCTCCATGTGGAATCATTGTCAGAACACAATTTGACTGTTTTCTTTTTTTTTTTAATCTGATTTTCTGATAATTCATATCAGTGATTTCTCTTATCTCAGTCTCAGCTGGATAAAAACATCACCGAAATATAAACATAACATCTGAAGACTCTAGATAAATCTTGTTTGTTCACTTTAAAAATGCCATTCATTATAACAAGTATCTTTCAATCTTTAGACTTTGGACATAGGCATTTTGTTGTCATCTGCTGGGTCAAACTGCTGTTTAATCACCAGTTTGCTTCCTCTGACAATCACATCAAAAATAACTATTTAATCAGACTGGTATTCTTGTCTTCTTTTCTCTGTTTGCATTTTTTTTGTGAGTACTTCTATTAATAAAAATAGCAAGATTAATTATTACAACAGGAAACTGAAACAAAAAAACCTGCAACCTAGCAGGCATTTATCACTAATTTACCAAGGGCATCTAAGCAGCCAGAGAGTCTATCAAGGTAACTCTGGAAAATATCTGTGTTTTATTAACATTTAGTGCTGTTATTTTACTCATGTATGATACTGTGGTTTGACTGTGAATTGACTTCACAGCTAACCTTCTGGGATAAATCAGAGAAGTCAAATAATTAACTGTCAGAAGCAACTCAGAAGCCTCTAATTTTCACCTTGCTCACATTAGTTTTAGTGGAATATAGTTTTGTCTTACTGAAGATTCTCCTCTCTGATATCACTGTTACTGTAGGGAACTTTAGCACAGTGAGGTACAGGGTTAAAGTCACATGATATTACTATCTCTATCACCCAGCTAAAAAGTTTTTGCAAGTCCAACTTGCGTTTTTATTTTAAAGTGAGTACTCATATAGCCTATGTGTGTAAGAGATAGAGATACAAAAAGACCCCAAACAAACAAACTGGAGAAAGATTCAGATCTTCACACTCACAAGTGCAAGGAGGTAATTTAAAAAAAATAAAAATTCCCCCCAGTTAATCTAGTGTGAAAGTCATGGAAGAGGCAAGAAACCTCTGATCTAAACAGGAGAAAAGGCAAGTATGCATTACTGCAGAGGTCTATCTAAGGGACAGAGGCATCATGTCTGAGTGATACGTTATCATATTTAGACATGTGATGTTTCTGCTATAGCAGGATGGGTAATACTACATGCAACTTTAGCAACTGTTTGTCCCTACTACTCTTCACAAGCATGCAAATAGACCTTACACACACCCCAAGAAGGTCACAGAGGAGAAGCTGGGAACTACAAAGTGTCAGGCCCATTATGATAGCCCGAATTGGTACAGATGTAACAATTTGAGGTACAGTTGTACCTCAAATTATAATGAAGGGGTTAAAGTAAAATGCTTCACTCCTAAGAGAAAACAATGCTAAAGAGCATGACAGAACTGTTCAGGTGAGAGGATACTTCAGAGCTTCTTTCTTCCAGAGCTCTTCTTTCATAGCCTATTTCTGCAGCAAAACAGAGTTGAGTGTACTGTAGATACTGTCACAGCTAGTTATAAATTTTTGTATCTGAAGCAATAACTATGATTATGGATTTTTGTAAAACAGGCTCCACCTGTATTCTTTCCTCTTCAGTGGGGTCATCTTAATTTAGTAGCTTATTTTTCCTGAGACAGTATGTTTTCTGTTCCTTTAATATAATTAGCATCATTCTTGGCTTCCCTTTTTATCTCATAACATATCTATTATATATCCCTCAAAAAATGTTAAAATGTGCCAAATACATAAACAAGGTATATGGACTAAATTATATTTTCATTTTTGTTGGCTTAATTTATTCTCCTGTAATCCTTCTATGAATAAGTCTCACAATATTTCTTTTTCACCCATTTCAAAAACATTTAAACCATGACCTTGACTGACCTTTAAGGGTGAGTGGATTAGGAAGAGGGAGGAATGCAAAAATATTGTAGTTCATTGTCATGTTCTAAGCTCAGCCTGTAACTCAGCATCACGCAGCCACTCGCTCACTCCACCAGCCCCTTCTTCCTCCCCCACTCCTGGAGGGATGGGGAGGAGAATCGAAAGAACGTAACTCCCACTGGTTGAGATAAGAACAGTCCAGTAACTAAGGTATAACACAAACCACTGCTGCTACCACCAATAATAATAATGATAAGGGAAATAACAAAGGAAGAGAATGTAAAATGAAAAGTGGAAAAGGAAAAGAAAACAATAAACATAAGTGAAGTGATGCACAATACAATTGCTCGCCATCCACTGACCGATAGCCAGCCTGACCTGAGCAGTGATCTGGGCCTTCTGTGTAACTCCCCCCAGCTTGTATATTGGGCATGACATATTGTGGTGTGGAATACCCATTTGGCTGGTTTGGGTCAGGTGTCCCGTCTCTGCTTCATCCCAGCTTCCTGTGCCCCTCCTCACCGGCAGAGCATGAGACTGAAAAGTCCTTTGCCAGAATAAGCATTACTTAGCAAAAACTAAAAACATCGGTGTGTTGTCAGCGTTGCTCTCGGACTAAAGTCAGAAACACAGCACTGTACCAGCTGCTATGAAGGAGAAAAATAACTGCTACAGCTAAACCCAGGAAAATATCCACCCCTTGTACCATACCATTGACATCACGCTGAAATCCCATATTTTTCAACATTACCATCGATTTTTGTCTCTTCTATATATATATATACAGACATAAAGGGAGAGATATCATTCCTTAGTCCATGGACCATCCCTATAAAATTTCTGAATTCATCCAGTCCATGATGTCAGGCTCCATATCTTGTAACAGTCCTTCAGGACAGGAGAGACAGTGTGTAGTGTTGGATTGTTGCCTGCTGACATCACCACTGAACTCATCTGGTCACTGGTGAGCTCGTCTTGGTTTTCTTAAAGTTCATTCTTTATTGGGGTTACAATCAGAGGGGAGTCAGGGTCAGTCAGTCAGTGGTGACCTGCAACAGCATATAATTGAGTTCATTGGCTGTTTTCCCACAAAATTAAATCTCCTTTAGGTACACACAGGACTTCCCCATCTTCCCACAGTACCCACCAAGTATATTTAGGTCCCTGGGCAGTTTGCCTTTACCTGAAGCTGGAATAACTCAGATCATCTTCCCTTGTAAACCTGAAATCCAGTTTATTCCTTTGAAGAGTGTCAGAAGTAGAGAATCAGTGAGATGCATGTTTTATTTGTACCTTTGCATTCTGGTTAAGAAAATAGAAAAAGAAATATCTGCCACAGCTGAACTCAGGACATTCATGATGCAAGTCCTAAAGAGTGCATTTCAAGTCTTAGTATTTCAGATCATGCTTTCCTCAAAGTATAGTATTTAAAGGTTGATCTCTGTCTTTATTTAGAACTGCTTGAATCAATTCTGAGAATAATAATATTGATTTAAAAAAAAAAAATTCTTTCATCACACTTTCATCCAGGAAAAGTGTTTGAATTGCCATACTGGATCTATGGATTCATAGACAATATTCCATGAATAAGATCACATTGACCTGTTGTGGTTTAAACCTAGCTAGTAACTCAGTACAATGTAGCTGCTTTCTCACCCCAATTTACCCGCCCTGGCAGGATGGGGGGGAGAATATAAAACCTGTGGGTTGATATAAGAACAGCTTAATAACTAAAGTATAATATACTACTAATACTAAGAAGAAGAAAGAGGGAAAAAACAAGGAAAGAGATATAAAACTTAAGCAAAAATTAAAAAACAAACAAACAAAAAAACCCAAAACAAACAAACCAACAAAACCAAAATAATGCGGTGCACACCAACCGCTGACTGATACCCAGCCTGACCCAAGCAAGAATAGGTCCGTCCCCAGTAACTCCCCCTAGTTTATATACTGGGCATGAAGCGCTGTGGTATGGAATACCCCTTTAGGTAGTTTGGGTCAGGTTTCCTGTTTTTGTTCCCTCCTGGCTTCCCGTGCCCCTCCTCACTGGCAGAGCAAGAGAGACTGAAAAGTCCTAGATCAGGGTAAGTCCTACTTAACAAGTAAAACACTGGTAAGTTATCAGCATTGTTCTCAGACTAAAGCCAAAACACAGCACTGCACCAGCTAGTAGGAAGAAAATTAACCCTTTCCCAGCCAAAACCAGGAAGTCACCCAACTTTTTGTCATTAGTTTAATAGCTGTTTTCTGCGCCTGTATCTCTCCCTGATGAGCACTACTACTGACTTATCCCCTCCTGAACTTCATGCCACTGTTAAGAACCTTTTGAATCCAGTATCCAGTTTTACATAGGCTTCACTGTCTGCTTATCTAGTCCATACATAGTCAGCTTGTGTATGGGATCAGACAGTGTTGAAACATTATAAAAGTCAACATAGGCAACATCCATTGCTATCACCTCTACCAGGCCAATCATCTCATTCTTGAAGGTGTTCAGGTTGCTAAAGTATGATTTTTCCCTCCATAAATCTATTTCTTGTGTTGACTACAAGTAACCAAAGTGACCTTGGCAGATTACCTGGGAGGTATTTTTTCTTGTTTCATATTGTCTTACTCTGGAACATGGATTATTCAAAAATTACTCAAAAAAAATGTGATGAGCTGATTTTCAGTAAAATGAGGGTAATTTCTGACATCTTCTAACATTATCTGTGCATAGATAATGAGTAGTTTTCTTCAAAAAGCATGCATATTAGTTCAATTTTTTCTATTTTTCATTATGTGGTTTATAGAGATGACTCATGAACACTTCTACACTGTCCAGACATATAACAAGGAGTATTCCCATGGTAACATGAGGTGGGTCTGCTCCTTGTTATTCTTGTTTCCCAAACAACATGTGCTGGGTTTCCCCTAAAAGAATCTTTTGTAAATTAGGAGTGATCTGCTGCAGGCAAGCCTTTTGGGCCTTTCACAATTTGTGAAGTTTCCAGTTGTCTGAAGACTCCATGTGCTGTATGTTATACTTCTGGAAAACCTAGAAGCCTACAGCAAACAACAAAATGAAATAATTATTAAAATGAAGAGTACACTACCATACTGTTGGAAGTACAACTACACTGATACCTGAACATGAACAAGGGCAAACACCTGCTGAAGGCCAGCTCTATTAAGGCAGACCATGATGAAACAGTTGCTGATCATATTCTGCTACTTGGATTCAGCTCCATAAAAGTGTGCCCTGAAAGGAAGTGTAATGAGAAATTGGCTCTCAAAAGTCTTGGAGGCTGAGACCATGGAGATTAGCAATGGTTGCGTTCAGGACTTCATCTTGTATGTTAATCGTAGTAGACCAAATCACTCAGTGACAAGAAATATGAGTTTTCTCATGATTACGCAAAATGAGTAATTTAAAAATAAACAACACTTCCCCAAATCAAACAGATCAATCAAAAATCAATGTAGAAATAGTCATATTTTAGCCTGGGTCCTGGAAGTCTTAAGAAGATTAGTGACTGTTTTAAAAACATTTCAAGAAACAAAAAAAATAGCAGGAATATTATGGATTTCTATTTAGTTGTTTTAGAGAATAATTATCTGCAAGAAAACTGAAAGTTCAAAACCAGGATATATAGGCATTAATTCTATTTTGAACCATTCTGCTCTCATGCCACACGGCTGCATTTCAAAGTCTCCCTTTAGTGGCAAGGTATCCTGGTAATATTAACTGAGATATATCTGAAAAAATCAGATCGACTGTTAAATGTGTTATATGAAGCAACTAAGATCCATACAAAGCTTTATTGTCAAAAAGCCTCTAGAAATATCATATTAAAGGTATTTAAGCAGAATTTTGTATTACGCCTAGTGTTACCACATTTCCAGGAACACAATCTCCAAATGAAATACAGGAGCATGTGCCATGCTGTACATGCATACTAAATCTAATGCATCTGGAACTCATTACTTCTACTGGGCATGTTCAGGTGAGCCATATAACACCTGTGCAGGTAAACTGCATGACTGCATGCACAGCAGTCATTTGTCTGGAAATCTTGAAAAAAAAATTAATCCTTTTCTTCAAGCCTGAAGAAAATTACAGTCGTGCTAAAGAAACCAAGACATATGGCCACCATGGTTTTCTTCTTGTCCTTGAAAATATGATCACAGCTTCTCTTCTAAAACAGAGATGGTAGATATTAATCACTCATGGAATGGTATCTGTTTTAGGAGTAATGAGGCTGCAGTTGAAAGGTCTTTTGCCGCTTTGATAACACAATGTGTTCAAGAATAAAGCCTCAGTCATTTGCTGGAAGATGTTTTCTCACTTTTCTCATTTCCTTTGTTTCTGGTTTGAGGTTATCTCTATCGTTTGCCTTTTGGAGACTTTGAATTACTGTGAAGATGGTTAAATGAGTCACAATAAGATTAAGCACCTTGGAAATGAACGTATTTGGCTAGTTTTGGCATTAATGAATAATGAAAGAATTACAATGTACCATGTTTCACCAGCTGTTCTGAATGCTCTTTATAACTTCTCCAAAGCTTATTTCCACTTCATATAGGAGATAAAGCTTTACAATTATATTTTAGGAGGTATCATTAAAATAATCTGGAGAAGAAGAAGAGATGTAGGAATTCTTATCTTGCTTTCTTTGCAACATACAGACTTGACTGGACACAGCCTTGATCAACCAGATATGATCAGACCTGCTTTGAGCAGGGTGTTAAACTAGATGGTTTCCAAGGTCCTTTCTAACCTGGATTATTCCATGATTCCGTGATCTGCAGAATGAACTGAGTCAGGAACTCCAATAAAATTGTAAATGATCCTTACACTGGGAAAACAACAAACACAGGCGATTTGAATAAAACCATCTAAAGACATTTCTTCTTTCCAATGAAGAATAATATTTCTTCAAAGACAAATGTATATAAAATTCATACTGACAAATTCAAGTGATCAAATACACTTGTAACACTAGATTTAGGTAATATTAGGAAATCCTAAACTCGGTAATTGTAAACTGATGGCAAAATTCAATACAGACTACTATACAAAAAGAAACTGTATGTACAGTGTTCCAGAAACCGGGGAGTGTAATATATTTAATAGTAAAAGCTTAACAATCAACCTAGGTAATTTTCCTTTTTTTTCTCCCCCCCCCCTTTTTTTTTCTTTTTTTTTTATTGCTATCTTGCTGTCTTGAGCATCTATGTCCTGCCACCTATGGATTAAACAAGTACTGAGTATGAATGGATATTTTTAACCTGTTGTCTAAATATAAATTTCCTAGATGGAAATATATTTTTACCAAATGAAAGAAGAAAGGAAATTTGAACTGAAAAGACTATGATATTAGCATAAGAATCGCTTCAAACGCATGTTCTCAGAAAACATGTAAATACTTCAGATGTTTAGTTGCATCTGATGTTTTTCAGAGAGTTGACTTTTGCAAAATGGCTCCCAATTATTAAAATTCAATGACTTTATGTCAAGTTTAGCTTTTCTGGCAACAACTAAAAATAAAGACAGTAAAACTTGTTTTTATTTTAAGATAAAATATTATTTAGCTTACATGAATATTAGTGTCTCATTTAAAAATCTATTGGAACCCAATTATGAAAATAAGCAAGAAGACATGTTTCTTGCAAAATATTCAGTGGTGTTAAAAGTGCTAAAACCAGCCCTAATGCTGATTTCAGCCATCAGTAAGGTATCTTACAATCATATTTACCCTGCAAGACTAGAGAGACTGAGAAGACTTCTTCCAGGGCTATAAGTCCAGAGTGCAGAGGGAGTGCAGGAAGAAGCAGCATGCCTGCCTGGATGAGAGCCCAGTGCCCAGCTGAGTCATCCGTCTGACTTTCAGGTTCAGGCTCACATCCAAAAGTATGTGGATACATCATTGTTTAACTAAATCTGATAATGTTACATGGTCCAACTGTGTGACACTATACTTGCTTGAGTTTTTGCTATTTCTGGCACCACAGCATCACTGTGCTGTTTTGCCAGGTAGTTTTTACAAAATCTCTTACCTCTCTTTTTCTGTTTGTGTGTCAGTATAATTTGTACATTACTTGCATAATGTTTAAAATAGCACACCAAGTATATTAATAGTAAAGTTTAGGCAAGTAAATGTTCAGTATTTCTAAGTGTAAGTTAGAATACATTAAAATATTTTGCAATTGATATCTTCTGTAGAAAAACAAAACGATTATAAGACCTTACCAGGCTGTTTCTAAATAAGTATGAGTGAATCAATAATAAAATCCACCTAGCATGGCACAGATATCTGAAATTTAGTTATTCATGCTTAATCTAGACACCCAAGCATTCCTGTGGAATCAATGGAGATAAATGGGCCTCTAAGGAGGATGATTCACTTCATCATAAGATAGATGCCTACAATAAGTGAGATGAATCAGTCTATGGATGCGATTATTTCTCTCCTAGTATCTCTGTTGACGTGTTTTTTTAACCTTCAGATCTACCTCCAAAGGTATTAAGACAAATATGGAGACTCTTCTAAACAATAAACTATTATAAAATATGTCTATACAGTAGGAAGTGGAAACACTTCCCAGTCTGGATCCTGTTGTGTCGCACCCCTGGCTCCATGTTTAGATGAGGGCTGATGCTACAGCATCATTCTCTGGTTTCCATGCAAAGGAAACAGGGACACACAAACCAGCTACGGTTCATTAGGGCTTTCAGGAGCACTGAAAAGTCTGAATCTTCTGCAGAAAAGCTTTTGTAGACACCAGCTGTGAATACTGGCTGGAAAAGTTTAGCAGTTACAATTTCAAGAAAAGATGTTTT
The DNA here is from genome assembly GCF_033815535.1 of Pezoporus flaviventris. Taxonomy (NCBI): domain Eukaryota; kingdom Metazoa; phylum Chordata; class Aves; order Psittaciformes; family Psittacidae; genus Pezoporus; species Pezoporus flaviventris. The sequence continues at coordinate 16,024,483 of NW_026892579.1, forward strand.
TCTGGGCAATGGATAGTTCTACACAGCTCTTGCTTTTTTGCTTATCATGCACTCCTGGTCATATTTGCTTATGAAACATAGGATGAGACTCACCATTGATCTGATCCAGTATGGTTATTTGCATTTAGTGTATTTATTACCTCAAAGATTCAAAATAATTTAGGAAATGAAGCCTACCATGCATGTAAATGTGAGGGAAAACATCATCAAAAAAACCTCGATGTATACACATAGTTTTGTCAAGTGTTCTAGAAAAGGCAAATAATAAACATATCTCCACATCTGAGGCATTATATTTTGTCTAAGCAGCATGAGACAGGGATATTCTATCTGGAGACAATTACAAAGAGCACTGAAATAATTACATTCATCTTTTCTATCCACTTTTTTTCCGTTTTTCATTATATAATTTGTATATATAAATATAATCATCCTAGTGGCTGACAAAGAAAAGATAAATAAGGATGTGCTCTGTGATTTATATATAACTTGTCAAGCTGGAAGGTTGGAAACATATTTCTTCTTTCATTCAAAGGAAAGCAGCTGATGCAGAATACATTTCTTTATTTTCATGTGGCAGTGTACTTCTCCTTAACTGTGGGTGGTGAGTTGCACTGTGGTGCAGATCTGCCTCACACAGGAAATAAACATGTGAGATAATTGTGCAAGGAAGCAGAAATTACTGAGGGAGGAAGTGAAGAAGAAGAAAGTTTCCATAACATCTGTTCTTCACATTAAAAGGGATCAAATTCAGTTATGTGACAGACCCCTAAAGTCATAATAAGTACATAAAAATTGTGAAACTTAAAAATATATTTTTATGATTTCTTAATCTCTGGTTCTTTTAAACTTCAAGGCTGGTCTCTGCTTATATTTTAGATTTTTTTTTCATTCTTAAGCTTGGAAACAAGTTTTCCAACTTTTTAAATTCTTAGATTTTAAGGAGATGGTTCTAAGACCTAGTATTTTTGAAAGTATAGTAAACACCAAGTGTGGTAGGTAGGATCTGACAGAACCAGAAATTCATCCATAAACAGCATATTTGTGTTTATTCTCTACAATTATTTTAGCTAACATGTTAAATGCTCATTGAACTGAGAAGTATCACCGTCAAGAAAAATGTCAAATGTACAGCTGTTTCCCCAGGAATGACATATAGAGAAATGACACTTTGATGTTTAATTACGTTTAACATTGAAAACCAAAATATACTCAAAAAAAAACCAAACCAACAAAAAACAAACAACACCCAAACTGCAAAACCTAAAAAACCCCCAAACAAACCAAACAAAAAAAAAAAAAGTAAACCCCCCAAGAAAAACCTAAACAATTTTAACAAAGTCAGAAAAAAAGGTAAAAGTAAGTACTGAAAAAAGGCTGACATATAAACCTCATTCTGAGATCTGAGTTCATTCAGTCTGGGAACATAGCAACACAGCTGTTTTGTTGTTGTTTACAATAAGAAATGAAGTCACCAAACCTCAGAGACCAATATCTTAATGTTTACTTTAAAGAATATTGCTGACACCTCTTTTCTGTGAGCCAAGAAGAAATCTCCGGTTTGGTCCCAAGAACAAAGCAACGACAGGAAAAAAAAAAGTATTGCAGGAGAAGGAGCACACCCTTTTATTGATGAGTATATCCCTCACCTGTCACGTGGCTTGTATAAATGGAATCTCTATATAAGACAGTTTCAGGATTTGCTATGTATCAGAGCAGAATTTAGGGCTCACAGTTTCTCATTGTTCTTGCAGTAACACATAGCTATTGCTAAATAACAGCTAAAGACACCTGTTTGGGCACATTTTTTAAAAACACATAGAAAATGACAGAACAAAAAATCAGATGGACTCCATTGCTGAACTCTTGTTCTGATCTAGTTCTCCATGTAAGAGTGTTTTAAAGTGTTTGGGGGGTTTTGGGGTTGCTTTTTTTTTTTTTTTTTGTTCAAGTGTTATGCTAAAAACCCTCTCTTTACTATGATTCTTTAATAAGCTTACAAGGTAAATGTCAGGCCTGTTGCAAATTTAAATTTTCTTAACTGCAACTGAAACCATCCAAGCTGACATTTGTCTGGTTTATTTACAGTGTCGAAAGGGCTAATATGCTGCCTTTAAAGACAGTCTCTGTGCCCTGTACTTTTAAAAGTAAGAGAAAAAATATTCAGTGAAGCAAAAATATTGAAAAATTATAGTAAGCGCTTTATCCTTTAATTTTGCTAAGGGAACAGTTTTCGTACATAATCCCCATGATAGCAACCAGTGTTATTAGGAAATCTAATTAGCTATTAAGGACTGTGTTTAGAAAGAAATTATTTACTCAAGTAAAAACATTTGTAAACACTCCGTGTGTATTATCTATTTCTTGCATGAAACCTTGTGATTTTGTGGGGTGATTGTTTAAAATAAAAAATAAAAATAAAAAATCTTGTTTATGGCACATCGAGTATAAGGCATCAAAAGATACCTTAATGGAGAAATACCCATCTTTGCCTAGAAAATCTCTACTTTCATATATTATGAAGAATGAATCTTCTATGGTCAAAACAGAGACAGATGAGCAAAGTGCATTCATGGAAAACATTGTTGCAGTCAATACTGCTGCTGCCCTTACTGATTTGTCTCTTGCTTCATACTTCAAGGGATACATTTTCTTCATGATTTCCAGCTGCTGATTTAGAGAAAATGTGCCTACACTTGAAATCTTTTATTTCTCAGACTAACAAAATCCATTTGCATCTAAATATATTCTTTATATATACATATATAAACATATTCTTTACAATGTATTTAATTTGTGCTCTGATCTTGTTACTTACTTGATCACGTTTTTTCACTTTCCTATGCAGGGAACAAAAAAAAACCAGGGGAATATCTAGCATTGTGTAAGGGATATGGAAAGCTGTGAAACAGCAAAGTATAATCCTAATGATATGGTGTGCTGGGAGTAGTATGAACTAAATGTCATGACCCAAACTTCATTATCTAAAATACTGAAAGTTTAAATTTCCCTTTGTTCCTTTTCTGCTCTCAGGGAAAAAGCCCAACAAAAAATAGCAGCCCTTAATGCATATGACCAATGACCAGTGATAATGGAGTTAGTTAAATTTCTCTCCCATTCACTCCTTATACCTGCTTGCCACCCATTTTTCCTTTACTAATGCCTGTATAGCTAACTACACAGGAAGTTCTAGTACAGATGTGCTGGTGATGCTGATGATGTGATATTTCTGCAGGCACAACACAGTCCACATTGAGACTTGTGACTAAGTATAAATCTATTGTACAAATGAATTAGTAATAGATTATGTATTTATATTTGACTGATATGCTTCCACATAGCTGTTCACTTAAATTGATCTGTATTAATTTAAATAGATTTTTATTTTTTGTCTCTCATTTGTGTCTCACAAGATCAAGAAAGATATGAAAAGGGAACATCATCTTGTTTGTAAATTGTCAAAAGAGCTGTTAATTCCTAATTACACAGCCACACCATCTCCTTTGCTACCACAACCCACAGAAAACGCCAAGATGCCACCAAAGTTACAATTTGGTCTTCATAAAATTATTCTTGTTGTTGAGGATGGACAAGTCTGAAAGAAATTTAGATTGGCAGCCTCTCATTTAGAGATATAGCCCACTGGGTTTCACCTTGAGAAACACAGAAAGCAATGGGGACTCTACAGTCACACTTCTAAAGCTAAATATTTGCATCACTTAACTGTTTCATCCTCTGAACATTTTTGCTTTTTCTTAGTTGTTTTCCTGTTACACTTCAACATTGTAATAATGAATTAAAGGTCAGAATAACATTAGGAAAATTCTCTTCCACATTTTAATTTTTTCACCTAGAAATGACATTTTTTTCCCAAACACTATGGTCTTTAAAGCTACAGTAAAATACTTCAATTTAAAGAACAGTAATAACAGCATTTAAATAAGAAACAAACCCTTAGCAATTTTACTGCAATAAAGGGGAAATACCAGAAACTCTCTGGATTTCATTTTGGCTTTCCCTGTTTATGTTTCAAAAATACTGTGGATTGTCAAGTCTAGAATCCTACAGAAGCAGTCAAATTTGAGTGACTATTGACCAACTCCAGAATTACTGTCGTGGTTTAAACCCAGTCAGGTAATTCGTTCGCTCACTTCCCCCCCCTTTCTTGCCCTCCCCCTGCTCTCGGAGGGATGGAGAGGAGAATCGAAAAGAATGCAACTCCCACGGGTTGAGATAGGAACAGTTTAGTAACTAAGGTATAACATAGATCACTACTGCTACCACCAATGATAATAATGATAAAGGAAATAACAAGGGAAGAGAATACAACACCTCAGCACCAGCTGACCGATAACTCGCCCCCCAAGCCCGACCAAGCTCCGACCGATACCTCCTCCAACCCTGCAGTCTCCCAGCCCTTCCGGCTAACTCCCAGTTACATCCTGGGCATGACGTGCTGTGGTATGGAATACCTCTTTGGTCAGGTGTCCTGTCTCTGCTTCCTCCCGGCTTCCCCTCCTCCCTGGCAGAGCATGAGGCTCACAAAGTCCTTGGCCAAACCAAAACATCTCTATCAGTTCTGTTCCCAGGCCGAAAGTCAAAACACAGCACTGCACCAGCCACCAAGAAGAAGAAACATGACTGCTACTGCTGAACCCAGGACAATTACCTAAGTAGCTGTCAACCGTTTCTGGTGATAATTGTTTGACCTACTACTTCCTTACTTAGCTGCCCTTGATTTTAAATAGAACAAAATATAATAGACTAGCCTGACTCCACTAAAATTAATAATGTTTGTGGTGTTATAGACCATCTGCTCCACAGATTATTTCTTCCATGCAACTAGTTCAGTGGCATATGATAAACTGTCATCTGCTACAACTTGCACTTTCACAATTAAAACTCTGCTTTCAAAAATCTACAACACAGGGAAATAAGAGATTTAGGATTCTCACTAAGATATATAAATGTTAAGAGAGTGTATTATGTAAAAAAGCTATGATATGGAATATTGTGTATTTTATGTTATAAATAAATGGTCTGAATTTATGAAGGAATGTTAAGTAGATTGTTTCTGATTTGTAAAATTAATGTTTTTGCTAACAAATGTTATTTAAGATTACTGTCAATTTCTCTGATATGTTCTTGAATCATCCTACTAACCTAATAAGTATTATCAGAAAGCAGAATATTATGAAGCATCTGACCCTCTGGATGTTTTCATAAACTCACATGGAAAACCTATTATATTTTGAGCATCAATGACACATGGAACAAATTAAAATGAAAGAGTTTTATATAGTTTTACTTAGTGTAAATTGAAAAGCTAGATCGTATCTCAATGAAAATGTTTTTGCTCTCCTAGAACTGCCAGACCTATTCAGTGTAAGTGGGTTTCTATAGCTATGATATCTCTCTAAACTTTTGAATGGTTATGACTGTGATAGAGATTTCATAAAATATAACAATCATAAAAGCTGTTGAAATTTGGAATGGCCATGGGCAAATTGAGAGTCACTAACTGCTGTGTCACTTTACAACAGTACAATCATAAATTAATAGTATTTTGGAGTCAGTTGATATGATTTACATTTCATCTGGCAGCTACAGTTAGGCCTGTTATGTACACAGAGAGAGAAAGAGAAAGCATCAGCTAGATAGAAAATATCACAACTTACTTAGCTTCTCTGTGCCATGGCAAAGCACCTAGGAAATGTTTATAAACCAAAAATCTTTCTGAACTTTTTGTACTGCATTTAATCGGATGAACTGCTCTTTTGGCAAATCTGCCAATGACTGGGGGAAAAAGGTTCATCTAACCCACAGATCAGTGTACAGATCTCCCTTGGACAGAGTTTTTGGAATGATATTTTTGCCAAACATGGTCTGTTTGTAACCTTTGCAAATGTCTATATATGGCCTGTAAGCATTTTTTGCAACTGCTGTGTTGCAAAATCTATCTAGCAGTCTAATCCGGAACAGGTGTCCCATGAATGTCTTTGCAAGATTAACATAGCCTTATGGACCATTTTAGTAACTATGATTAGCATTAAGGAGCAAATCCCCCTCCATATTTGTGGTGTGAAAGGATCCCATTTCAGCACGTGTGCTGTTCTCCCACACAAGAAAGACAATGTGATGTGGGGTCAGGGTGAAGGGGCAAGGCTAAGCTGGGGATGGAAGGATCAATGTGCTGCAGTGCAGGAGTGGGAGGAGGCAGCAGTCAGCAGAAATACACCTTCAACTTCATAAATTCTCCATTTAACATATCTCAGTAAATCTCCATGTGGAACACAGAGGCCAATATGTACTAATGAAGAAATGTTATAAGCATTGCATAGCTTCTAAAAGAGCTGTTTTCATTTCCTGGTCTTGACAGATTTTTTTCTTTTTTTTTCTAAAAATTATTGCCCAAATGGTCTAAAACAGTCTCATCATGAAAAATAGAAATAAAGTATCACTGAATGGAGAATATTTTGAAAGTCTTTTTATCCATATAAATGTAGACAAGCACTTTATACATTTTTCTTGATTTAAATATCTAGGTTTTAGAGGGAAATCGGTTTTAAAAAATACAAAATTATTAACAAGATAAAAATAATAACAGTTATAGCAAGTGTTACATGTGCTGTTAAAATTAATTATAACAGTATTCTGGATATTCAGGCATGTTTTCATTGTGAATATTTTGGTTTGTATGAAAAGCTAATTTCCTCCAAAGGGCTTTCTTGATGAATTTATTTTATATTTTCAGAACAGATACCACTTTTGCTCACACGTGTTCCCTGGAGATGTAACCTAAATGCTTAATAAAATTAAACACCGTTTAGCAGAGCACAGACATTTCCCAAATACTCATCTCTAGCTGTGGCCAAAATCTCTTCTCATGGGAACTAAATACTGCCCTAAGCCCCACGCCCATCCCTACCAATGCCAGCTGCAGTTCTTTATCTTTTCTTTTTCTAACATAAATGACTCATAGCATATGAAAGTGTTTCCATTAAACAGTAATGTCCCTTATATATAATTTTAAATGAAAACCCTATATTAGTGATGTTGTCTCTTCTAAGGAGTGTCACATTAAACCCCAACATTTCCAAAGGATGCTACATAACCCTGAACACTCACTGTTACATTCAAGCACTCTAGTTTAGCTTCAAAATGTAAAACTCTCTATAGTCAGACATCTTTTTCTGTGCCAGTTATAAGGGCATCTAAGAATATATGTTAATTCTAACAAGCTCAATTTTACCTTGCACACAAAAACTTGGTTGAAGTCTAGTATATTCATCTCTTGCAAATGTCATGGTATAACTAAGTAATTCCATTATTTCATCTGAATTAGCTGGAAAGCCTTTTAAAGTTTTGTTGTGATGTCCTTATATGCAATCAAGATGGAAAATGATAAAGACATGGCCCAAAGCACTGAACCTAAGACAAAACATACCCAGCCTGTGTGGATTCCTTGCCTTTTCTTCTGTTATTCATTAGGGCAAGACAGAAGAATGATATAATAAACTGAGCATGAATGTGTTTCTGGTCATGTTTCTGTAATGGAGATGAACCAGAAAGTTTTTTTAATGCCTGCTAAAGTGATATGCAGTGTTTGCTGGAAAGGCTAATAATGCAGTAGCTTCCAGAGATCTGTGAGACAGCAGTGACAGGGCGTTACTCCAGGTAGGTCAGAGTTGTCACCCCACCAGATATTTGTAGGGTGACAGATACCTGAAATTAAGCTTGTCAACAGGCCTCTGCAAGCCTTTTCAAGAACGTGATGGAATGTTCTTCTGCTACCTAGGGGAGCTGTCTCTATCACAGACTGACTCTACATCTTCTGGTAACCAGCTGTGCTGTTATTATGTGTTTCATCAGTGGGTTGGGATCTTTGTCAATGAGAGTGGTGTTGCTACTTATTTCATAAATACTGAAAAGCAAAAACTCCTTCACAGATTTGTTGAAAGGTATGAAGGCAGCTCTGGAATTGCTCATATAGAAAAGTGTTCCACCTCGCTGGACACTTGAAAAAGGCTTTAATGAACCTGAGGACAAAGTTATGATTTCCTTTTTTTGCAAAGCCACCTGAAATGAATTTTTCTCTAGTGAACCACACAAGGTCCCTGGGTATTGCGGATGTTAAGAGTCTGGATATTAAGTCAGGTCCACAAAAAAAGCCATCCTCTACTTTCCCTAAGCATCTTCATAGCCTTCAGCCTGAGCCTCATTCTGTTGTTCTAAGCCACACCTTGTAAGAGCAATAGCAGTTCAGAAGGATTCCAGACAGACTTCAAACCCCTGTGGCCTTCCAGATCAGGTAGATTCAAGAAAAAGGAAGCGTGTTATAAGAAGCAAATGCTTAATTATTATAATTTATCAGGGATATATATAAATGTGTGGCAGAAAGAGAGAGTGACTATTTATTTTACTTTTAAAAAGTCTTTTATAAGGTCAAGCTAGAAGCTACTGTGAGCTGCAGAAAGTCTTTAGCTCTCTGCATCTGTAAACAGGTCTGATTTCTTTCAATACTGTGAGGGATTTAGAAGACTGTATTTTTGTGTATTTCAGATTTTAAACTAAAATTAAGATTTAGGCAATGATAGTATTTGACAAAATAGTGAGAGATCTTACTAGTTTTCTTCCTGGCAGGGAGGAGTGAGAATAGATCCAGACATTTCTCAGTGGTGCCCAGTGACAGGACAAGAGGCAATGGGCACAAACTAAAACTTCAATTCTTGAAGAAACTACTCAATAACATTGAGAAAAAACAACTTTATTACTGTGAGGGTGGTTGAACGCTGAAACATCTTGTCATGCCGTGGCAGTTTGGGACCAAAGGTTGGTGTTAATACTTGTTAACATTTAAAGAAATATAAGTATCTGTCTTCAGAAGAATGTAGATTCCCTTTAGATTTGATGATATATAAATTTGATTTGCTTATTGCAAAAGGGGTCGTCCGATTACCTCTAGTGCTTGTTCAGTTTGTACAGACACATACAGAAACAATACTGTGATCGTTCTGCCTGCAGGACCAATACAACAATGAGATATGTATCAGAAGCTAATGACTGAGAAGGAACTTGTTCAGGTAGTAGCTCAAGAAACACTGATTTTTGGTGTATTGATATAAACCTTAGGTGATCAATAACACATCTGGTTGCAGAGAACGAATGACTAATGTCCAGACCTAAAATAATTTCAGTCTAATGAGGACAAGTTACAACCACAGTGTCTGGAGCATCATTATGTACTTTATTAAAGAATAATTATGAAGATGAGTGAGGAAATCAGAATGACCATAACTAGGAGGGGCAAGGGGCGTGGGTGGAAGGAGGAGCAAGAGAAGGCACAGGTCCCTGTATATAGCAGAAAACCCATCTTCAGGAGAAGAGCAGAGTATGGCGGTAAGTAAGCGTGCATGTCTACACTGCCTGCTCAGAACAAGACTGGGGTAGGTCCAGTTTCTGGCGTGCTCAGTACATGCCCTCAGGAACAAGTGAAACAGTAGACTTTTTCTGGCAACTTTTTAGTGCCTGCTTGATCACAAGCAGTCTTGAGTCTGCTCAACAAGTCACAAGGCAGACTGTCAGGAGGAGATGAGGGAGTGTTTCATGCTTTTCATTGCCCTGAACCAATTTTCCAGGATGACAGAGGAAAGCTGTTAATAGAACGTTATGCCTGCTTCTGATGGCCATATTTTAAAATGTTTAAGAAAAATTGAAAAGGGTTAATAGAGACATCCAGGACTGATTCATAAAGTAAAAAAAAAAAACCCAAACAAAAGCAAAAACCAACCAACCAAAAACCTCCACCATCCCACGTTATAAGGAGAGATGAATGAAGTTTTGTAAATTTTGTTTAATAAAACAAATGTTATTGAGGTGCAGCATAATGTCTCTGACTTTTTCTTTCCATAGTTGGTGGCTTCGAAATCCAGTAAAAAAAAAGGTGTAGTAATAACAAGGAAATTAAAAATGCAGCTCAAAAAAAGTGACACTAGAACATCTAACTATACTGCTACTCCACATAAGCAATACAGGCTCTGTTTTTAGCATATAAGGGAGAAATACTAATTTTGGCAGTGTAACTTTGTCATTATATTCTATACTTATAAGAAAATGAGGAGAAGAGATAAGTTCTATCACCTGTATTAAACAGGAAGTTGCATTTGATCATCTGCTAAAATCTTAAAAAACCCTATGTGTTCTCCAGAGGCTTGCCCCAGTAATAGATTTTTATAGCTAATGATCAAGGTAATTTTTGAGACAGGATAAAGCCTTAAAGTGATTTCTTTTCATTCAATTTTTCATTTGGTTTTCACTGATTTGTTATTTATCAAAATGATCATCTATTTTATTCTTAATTTCATCCATGAATACCCATAATTTTTTCATTAAAAAAATAATGAATAAGTGAATTTGACCTGTTAAAACTACTGTATGTTGTCTGCTTGTTTTAGAAGCAGAAAGCTCTAGTTGTCCTTTGTCACAAGCACACCAGTGTATTCCTTCCTTATAATAAGAAGTACAAGAAATATTGTATATAAAAAGAGTTCTTGAGAGCTCTATGGCAGGCCACCCCATTTTTTATATTATTCTTTTTTTCTTTAAACTGCTCTAGCCTTTTTAACTTAGTATGTGCATGCTAGAGAGACAGAATCAGGATCCTAACCAGGAACTCCTACTTATAGGTGCTCTTTATGTCCTAGGGCAAGAAAATTTGCAAGTCCTGCTCCTCTTAGCATATGGCAGGGCCTCTAAAATGAAGAAGTTAATGTTTAAATGATTTTCAAGTACATAGAATAATATCAATCAGAAGAAAAATCTTAGATAACACTTAGGCAGCTATCATCTTAAAACATCCCTGTAACAATTGGGTTCTGCCTTAGCTCCCCATTCCCTCTACTCTGTGACATACACCATAGGACTGACTTCCACCTTGATGTGTGCTGCATCAAACACTTTACTCCTTGATCTTCAGCTCCCTCTTCCACTTTAATATATACATTTTACTTTCCCAAACTAAAAAAATCAACTCTACTACTAAAAAATGCTTTAAGTCAGAATTCCTGACAGTGCTTCAAGTGAAATTATTTCTTTCATTACCCCCTCATTAAAACCATCATAAAGCTAAAGCCTCTAAGTCTATTTATAGAAAACTTTGCCTGTAGCTCCACCTCCAGCTTTATTATCCCACCCTACAAAACTGAATTAAGCTAAATCTGAATTAATTTTTTTTTCAGGCCATAAAACTAAGCATAGACATGAAGGAAAAAGAAAATTATTAACACAGCCTCTGAAACAGTTTTGAATGCGTAACATAACCTCTACTTAAAAAGTCTGTTGTTACGTCCTACTACAATATGACAAATAGCCTATGATAATAAGAAATGGACATGCCATCATTAAATTAGATTGTACAAATATAAAAGGTATTTTATTCAAAGAAAGGAAAGCCAGAGAGCAGAATAAGAATTTCAGCATGGGTATGGTTTGAGACTGCAAATAAGATCCACATTGGCAAATGAAGACCTGACCTAAATTGTCTTTAATATAAAGCTCTGGAGAATCATTTCAATTAGGTGCTAGTAATGAAAAGCCCTTTTCTTTATATCAATGAACTTTTTTTTCCTTTTCATGAAAAAATTTAGAAAAACATGGTTCAAACTTCTGTATTCTTTCTGAAGGCAAGAGGAAAGCACCTGCTCTTAATATGGGGTAAAGACAGAAGGACAGTCAGGAATGTAGCTGTGCAAAATATAAACACAGAGGACAGTGTGTAGGTATTTCAGTATTTTGATACTTCCCCATCAGTCTGTGACCCACTTCATTTTCACAGGCTGAAGGTTACAAAATGGAAAATGTTTAAGACACCCGATGTTTTCTCATTCTATCATTTAGTTTTGAAAACTAATATACTTATATTTCTATTAAATAAAGCTTATATTTTAGTGCATTATGTTCACATTAATCAACATGGGCTATCACAGAAGCGTGTCAAAGTGTCATGGTCAAATGCAGTGGTGTTCTACAAGGAGAAATGCTGTTTGCAGATAGCTGTATAAGCCAATAAGGAAAAATTCTGGGTCCTTTCAATGATTTTCCATAAGTCTTGAATTATTATAAGTTTTACAGCTGAAAATTATATTTCAACTTGGTTAAATCTTTGTGCCTTTTCTATTTCTACAGCCCTCAAGAGTCAGTTTATCAGTTATGGCTTGTCTAATATACACTCTCTATATAAACAGAACTAAGGCTAGGATTTTACTTAGTGACATTTACATTAAAATTATAAATTTAAAATAATTTTCAAAGTATTTTCAACCAAACAATTAATTTTTAAAATTTTTGTGTTTGAACTTGGAAAAATATTAATATATTTTGGATTACAATCCAGCTGTAGCAAAAATTGGTTGTGTTTACCCATCTTAAAATTAGACTGCTTTCTAAGTAGGACCTATTTATTTAATTAGTTAATTATTAATTAAAACCATCCCTTATCCTTTGGAGGGTAAAGAAAGCTTTCTTTTTTGATAGTGCTTAGTACAAGATAAAAAGATTGCATAGACTGAATGCACTATAATGAGTAAGACTCCTTTACGTTTCACAGGTTTTGCTACATTAAGCATTTTTGTGGAACTTCCACAGATTTTAAGAACAACGATGTGTGAAACCTTAGCAAATTGGGCCCTAAGTGTGTGCGTGGGTGAAAAAAAGAGGTTTTAACGGGATTAACAATTTTGGAATACCTCATATAAAATAATTTCACTGTGTAATAATGCAAATCAAGGAGAGAAAAATTTAGGGGCAGGGGAATATTAGAAGTGGGATATGTAGTTTTGATATTAAAAGAAAGTTAGGGGCTCAATCATAAACCTAAAAGTGTCAAATCTGTCTGTAAATTCCATATCAAGATTGTTCTTCTTGATGACATTTAAATATGATATTCAAAAGTTGTTGAGACTTAATCCATGCAGCTGAACTGGATGTGGAGGAATTTATCCAAAATTCCCACATTATTTGTCATACATTAAAATAATCACACCATGACAAAAGGTGTCTGTTGCAGAGATCAGAGGGATCTTTCTGTAGGGTGCCTTCCTAGAAGCTGTGCTAGCTAGTATGAATTTCTAGGACTCATTCCTCAATTAATGATTTACTGAAAGGCATGGAAAAAAGCAGGGGTTACATGGAGACCAGCAACAGGCTAGAAGAACTCCCATATCCAGAAGCCCACTCAATGGGCACAGAACTGCAGGGCCTGGGAGACGCACTGTGCCCATCTAGACACACAGACAATGCCCTCATGAAATCCTAGTGCCTGTGACAAATACAGATGCCATGTACTACCTTGAGGAGAAAATCCTGGTGCAAATAAATTTTACTGCTGGATTCAGCAGGAGAGGTTAATACCTGGAATGCAAAATCTGCTCCTGGCTAGTCCTGTTTTACAAGCATGGGAGTAATAACAAGGGCAGAGTGAAAGATACAGTTAGAAAACTGTGTACATTTCTAGGTAACCTAATACCTTTGTTTTGTAGGCTGCTTTCCACAATGTGACAGAGAAGGATTCTACTCCGTAATATCTGAGAAATGAGGTAATGTTACCAAGAAAAGATTACCCAAAATAAATATACATACTCTTTTTCTCTCTGTCCTTTTAGTGCCTCCTTAGGTGAATTTTAAGACAACTACAAGGCTCAGCTAGGTGCAAAAATCCTCCCAGACACACCACAGCACAAAAAAATCTCCATACAGCACGAGGGGACAATAGATATAACTGATGTCTGAAAGCATTTGCGCTTTATCCGTATTTATGGTGTATCTTTCTTCTACAGATTTAAAAAAAGATTTATAAAAGCATTTCATAATTAAAGTTTTTATTAGTAAAAGTAGGAAAAAGTACATTGAAATGTTGAAATGAAAAATAAGGATGGAAAGGCACTTGAAGGATATTCAAAACAAAGAACACGATTAGTAAGTCAATCAGAGTATTCTCTTAGTAAAAGAGATCACACGGCTTCTGTTTTTTAATCAGCCTAAGCAATTCCTCTTACATAGTGAAATCAGTTAAACAAATGATAAAACTATGTACATGGTCACTTCTAACCTTCATTCTAAATAATTAATTGCATTACGGAAGCCTCTAGAAATGTCAGAATTAGTCCTGGAAGTTTTACATGGGTGCACTAGTGACAATCCACTCACTAGATATTGATTGAACATAAGAGAGCTGGAAAAGTTGCCTAAATTCACAAAGGATTCCTTGCAAGTTTTCTCTGTATGTTTTGGGTGTTGCACTGTGTAATCTGTCTGATTCCTAGTTTATTTCTAAAGGAAAAACTATGGGCACACAAAAATTCTTTCAGGATAAATACCTAAATCAATACATAATACATATAAATATTTGAAAGGTAGTCACGGTTGTTTTAACTTCATGAGACTTAGAATACATTGCAAAGGGGCCATATATGAAAATTTTTTTTTTAAGAAAATTTAAGTTCAGTACCATGAAAATCTTCTTGACAGAGAGACATATCACCTATTGGATAGTTTCTCAAGAAAAGCAATTGAAGTGAAAGTGATTGAATTTTTTAGTCACTACTTTGATTATTTTTGAACATTTTAACATTTCATGCTAGTGAAATACTGAAGGAAAAGATATCTAAAATTATGATAAATGAGATGATCAAAACCCCATGATTTTGGGGGGTGAAAAAAAGCCATTCAATTAACTTTTTATTTTAAGCAACCAGTATAGATCTTTCTTCATTAAAGACATAAGCTGTATATTTGTAGCAGAATATATAGCTGAAATGCTAAAATAAAACTAAATAAAATATTGCACTATGAAGCAGATACCTAACAAATATCACACCAGCCTTACAAAACACATCAAATCCTCCCAAGGCTTTTTCAGGTGCAGTGAACATTTTCGCCATTGTTACAAGCACTAATAAAGAAACTTCTCAGAACTTCTAAAGTTTAGATACCATTATGGGACTCTCTGTTGCAAACCTGAATGCATTCCCTTAGGTTCACATTAAGGATTGAAGCTAAACCACTATGAAGGTTGCACCCAACTAGTGAGAAATTTATTCTGTGTTTAATTGTTCAAACCAGTTGAGCTTCTGAACTGACTGGCAGTATTCAGAGCATGAGTATTTTGTTAAGGTATTGTTCCACATGTACTTTTTATATGGCTTATATAGGTGTTTGTAAAATAGGCTAGAGGTTGAACTCTATTGTGCTGATTAGAAAGGAGGAAGAAAATTGGAGAGGGTAAGTGCGACTGGAATAAGGCAGCCTGCAGAAGTGAGAAGTATACATTAAAGACAAAGCAATGTTTTGGTGTGAGAAAAAAAAAGACAATCTAACTAAGTGTTAAAAAGGTTGATATCAACTTCTATGTCCAAATAAGTGAATTAACTACAATACAAAAATAGAGGATACCTCGTTTGATTTCCAAATATATTGTGAATTCAATAGACTACTTAAAAGTTAATATTTTTATATTTAATTGAAAAAAATAGTGAGCAGGCTATGGTGGAGAAAGGCAAAAACAACAATAAAAATAAGAGATAAGAAGAAAAGTATTAAACAGTTTCAGTGAAATCTAAAATATCAGGTATAGTTTATTTATTTTGCAAAGAGATAGTTGCAATGTTCACTTAATTTTAAATTAATTTAGTGGCAATCAGATATTTCTTCTTACTTATGATTTTATAATCTTATTTTTGGTACAGTATTGAACCTCTATCCATTACTGAACTACTCCTAAATGGAAAAAAAAGAGATAAGAAAAAAGTATTAAAAAATGAAAAAAATGCTTTTCTCTTATATTTCATCACAAGTATTTTGTTTGTATTTGAGAAGAAAATGACATGAAGTATTCTATTTTCTTCCTTAACATGGTTGTATTAGAACAGAACCTGAAGTCTGGAAGAGAAATGTAAAAGCAACAGTGAGAAGGAAGAGTAAGGTTTGCTTTTTCTAGAGATATGATAGATTCTCTCTTCAACTGAGGATTTTCACAAATAGTTATTCTCTTGAAAGGATGTTTACACTAAAGAGCAAATAAGTTGGCATAGAAGCTGAAATTGAGGGCTTTATTATTCAGGAATCAAAAATCACAAGGATATTTGTGTTTCTGGATGTTCTGGATCACACAACATCTGCTATAAACTTAACAGGGTTTTTTGTTCATTTTTTTCACAACTTCTAGCTTTTGGCTGAACTGCATGTCTTTCTGGTTTTGTTTTCCAGTTTATACTGAACTAAATTCTTTCAGTATGCCTCATTGGGGTTCCTCTTTCTTTTTGTCTTCCTCTTTCCACTACCTCCCCTCTATCAAAATCACCCAACCAGTGGGTAGTTACGCTCACATTCATCATGAATTTGTCATTAACCTACTGTTTTACCCCTTTCTATAAAACAACAACATTGTTGCCCACTACTGCTAAATCTCCTTTGTCCATCTCAACATCTGGACATTGAGAAACACAGCTCTACATTGGAGAACCAATTTATTTTCCTTGTTACTTCTTCAGCCTTCAGCTGACTTACACATTCCTAGTGCACAAGTACACAGGAGCCATATGGGAAGCAGAGTATTTGTACTCCTTGCTTGCCACCTATGTGATAAAAAGTAAAATAATAAAAGTGTGCATGTCCTGTAATTCTTTCCACTGTCACCTAGTGATTTGGATACATTCATATAAGGAGGATATAAATAAAATTTACTATTTCCCCAATTGTTTACATCCTGACTGGGTTCATATAAGTCTTCACAAGACTTATATGAAAGTTACTAACGATAAAAACTTCCCCAATGTTTAATTTCTTACATTTTTAAAGAACAACATACATTACTTCAGCCAATACCAGCTGATCAAAATGATTGTCAGTTTGCATAGGATGACAAAAATGTGGACTATATTTCTGAAATATTTTATATATGCTTCTTATATAGATATGTGTGTGATTCTGTTTCAGGCCCACATATGTTGAAGACACCAGAAGTTCACACAGTGCTCCAAATGAGGTCTCACAAGAGCAGAATAGAGGTGCAGGATCACTGCCTTTGACCTGCTGGTCACACTTTTTGATGAAGCCCAGGATGCATTTGGCTTTCTGGGCTGCTGGTTCATGTCGAGCTTCTCCTCAGGGCTGCTCTCAATCCATTCTCCACACAACCCGTGTAGCTGGGTAAATGTAGCTGCACTTGGGATTGCCCTGACTGAGGTGCAGTACCTTGCACTTTGCCTTGCTGAACTTCACAACGTTTGCAG
Source organism: Pezoporus flaviventris (assembly GCF_033815535.1). NCBI lineage: Eukaryota > Metazoa > Chordata > Aves > Psittaciformes > Psittacidae > Pezoporus > Pezoporus flaviventris. Next base: position 16,041,768 of record NW_026892579.1, read on the forward strand.
TGGCCCAAGTGTGTTAAGGTCCCTCTCAAGTGTGTCAAGGTCCCTCTGGATGTCATCTCTTCCCTCCAGGGTCTTGATCACACCACACAGCTCAGCACCTGGTCAGTTTCTGACTCCTGTAAGTGATAATTAATAAAACAGTTAATAGTAATTTGCAGAAATACTTTTAGCAATGTCTTTTCTACCATTGTATGGCCTCAGGCAAGTCACTGGATTTATCCTTACCTCAATGAATCTCTATGTGAAACAGATACACATTCCGCCAGTGAAAAGCAGAACAGGCGTTAATTGGACAGGAACAAAAAAGGTTAGATTGCGGGCACACATGGAAAATGCTAAACCAGAGTTACTGCATATGCTTGAAATCTTGCAAGTATTTTCACATTTGTAGATATAGAATGCCATATTTATTATCAGTGATGGGAATGTTTATGCTTTATCATAAAATGATGTAAAGCCAAGTTGTTTATGTTCAATAATTTGGAACCATCTGCTGTGGAGAAAAAAGGTAACTACGGAGTCAGCCTGAGGTCAGAGATAAAGGATGACTTGAAGTGTAGAAGGTAAACATAGGCCTTTTCTGTTGAGCCTAAATTACCAATAAGGTAAACCACCCATGAGACATCCAGCTGGGAAGTGACTAACGGAAGCTTCAAGGTGAAACAGCTTCCTCTAAACTTACTAAACAGCTATTTTTATTTTTGCAGGAATCCTAAAACTTCCATCAGCATTTATAAGAGGAAAAAAAATTAAAAAAAAATAGAGAGATGACAAAACAGTGGTTTACTATGTAAAGAATACCTTATAAAGAACATAATGATTTGCTTTGATTGATAGAGTATTTTGAGACCCATTTACTTAAGACATTAAGCAGAAAATACTCATAGCCTTACGAAAATGCAGTTGAAATATTGACATTTCAACTATTAAAATGAAATTACAGTTTTCTTCATGCTTACATATTAAACATGATAATATATAAAATATGTTATAATATATTCCTATTAATTAATGCAAATTCTTATTAGCCCATATTTCCCATGAGGGTGTTCTTAGCAAACATTTTTCTCTTTCTGGCTTGGCGCTGGGTTTTGCTGGTATTTCCCTCAAGATATGTCTATATATTTCTACACAGAAATTTATAAAATGTTTTCCTGTCCTACTTATCTTAATGCCTTATTGTCATATTGTGCTACAACAAACATATAGCCTATTAAATCCTTCCTTTGATCTTTTACACTAGCTAAAATGGGCATTGAATCAGCAATTTCATTTATACAGCTGTGATCTCAAACCTAGGTATAACCAATTAGTGCTGACTTCAACTTTGTATGTCTAGTAACACTGCAACGTCTTGTTCTGTGATTAAATATGACCACTAATATGTTTCAACCTAAATACATAGGCCTTTTTTTAGGTTTTGAATGAGAGCTCTTTGAGGGTGAAATCTTTCCTTGAAGAGGTATAATTCATTCCTTTTTAATGTGGTGATTTTGCAGCAGCTTTATTCACCTTGCGTTCATACTGATGATGCTTGAATTGTTACTTCAAGTAACAGCACCTAGAATAACAGATGAGAGCATTTTTACATTGTTATAAACCACAATGAAAAATGTTTGATCCCTTGCATCGGTGTTGTGTTTAGAGTAATTACAAACCCCATGCAAAACCAAACCATACTGAGCAGTCCATTCTCTTTATGTGTGCATGTTGTATGCATATATCTCTTGTGGTTTAACACAGCAAGCAGCTAAACACCACACAGCTGCTCACTCACTCCTCATTCTGTAGCGGGATGGGGGTGAGAATTTAAAGAAAAAAAGTAAAATTCATGGGTTGAGATAAAAACAGTTTAATGGGGCACGAAAGACAGGGAAAATAAAAATAATGATAAAACTATAATAATAATAGCTATAATAATAACAACAGCAATAACAAACAAGTGATGCATAATGCAATTGCTCACCGCCCACCAACTCTCTCCCAGCCAAACCCAGTCAAACCCAGACATATTTCTTCTTATTTAATGTGCCTAATTTCTAAGGATAACCAACTAAGTTCTCTGTTAAACAGGATATAGGATAGAAGAGTTTTATTTTTGCACAGACACTTTAAATCCTGCTTATTCATAAAAGTTTTTAAAGTGCACACATTGCAAGTGGATTTAAAGTATCTGAACTGTAATTACTGTCATTAGTGCTGTACCATCTGCATCTTTCAGGAACCAGCAGATTGAACTAATCACCAATAATTGTTTTCAAGATGTTTAGCACATCTTAAATTTAAACAGCAAAACAAAAGCTTATATTTGGCGCTGATTTCTGCCAAAGTCTTCTTTTTCCAAAATCCTATGTCTACATTAGTTTGATGTGCTGGATTAAGATCTACATGAGCTTCTCCCCTAGCTAAAGTCTGATACATAGTTTTGGAAAGTGTTTGATAGTTTCTGTTTTCTATTTTTCCCTCAGTACCCCACATTACAGAGACATTGTATATATCATTGAAGGCGATCAGAACCCTTGCTGGGACCATAGCATAGAAAATGAATTACTTTCCAATACAAACAAAGTGATTCCTTTTTAAATCACCTCTTGTAGTCGCTGAAGAAATGGCTGGGGAAAGTTTTATATGTGTAAACCCATCACACCTGACAAAACGAACAGACCACTTCAGATTTAATAGAAGCTAGCACAGTGATCTAAGATAAAAGCATTTTTAGGTAACGTATAGGTATGTGCTTTTAATAATTTTACTCCTTACTTTGTCTAACAGCACCTTACTTTTTAAGGTTCAAAAAAATATTTGGCAATCCTTATTCAAAAATTACTGTAACGTACTTTTTTTTTTCAAATACAAATGCACTTAATTGATATATTCAATATTTCCATATAAGACCACCAGAAAGAAAATGGGTTAATGAAAATTAATATTTTAATACTGTTTAAGAAATGAAAATTCATATTTTTTTCTCCAGGCTTCTTAGTATTCTTTTCCTTTTATTTTTGACTATTAAACTTTGTTCTTACAGGCTGCACACTACATCTGATGCCTGTTCATATGTAGAGATGCTTTTGCTGGAAAGACATTTTAGAGTGTAAACTCCTTAGGGCAAATGCATTATGCCACCAATTTTATTTTCTAGATTCAAAACAACCTGCTGATACATCATCCTTCAGGGTCTTAGTGATATTGTGCAATCTTGCCCAAAATTCTGCTGATAAAGAGAGAGAGAGTTCTGTCCTTTTCAGTTTTTCAGTTTCACAGCATGGCTAAAACACAGAACAGTCTCAGTTATTAAATAACAAAGATAAACCCATGACACACAAGGGAATCACCTCAGTTATTTATGAAATATCCTACCCAAAACAAAACCTGTTCAGACCTATTCATTCATGCTGTCCTACACAGACCAGCTGTACCTATAATGAATTTTATATGTGCTGTATTTACAGCTTCTTCATCTGATGAAGAGCAGGGTCATAGCCTCAGTTTGACTTTAATGAAGTAATAGTCCCAACTCAGTATTTGTCATAAGATAATAAGTAACTAACAGCTCTCTACCTCCTGAATGGTAAAGTTGGCACTAGTATTTTATTCCTGATCAGGAAAGGACTTCTGAAGCAAAACACTTAGTAATTTTTGGTTGCTTTGTGTCATGCAATGGTTTTGGACAACAGGAAACAGCAATAGGACAAGGGGTTATGGGTTTAAACTAAAACGGGAAGTTCAGGCTAGATATAAGGAAGAAGTTCTTTACTAGGAGGGTGGTGAGGCACTGTAGCAGGTTGTCCTAAGAAGTGGTAAATGCTCTATCCCTGGCAGTGCTCAAGGCCAGACTGGACAGAGCTTTGGGCAACATGGTCTAGTGTAAGGTGTCCCTGCCCATGGCAGGAGGATTGGAACTAGGTGATGTTAAGGTCCTTCCCAAACCAAACAATTCTATGATACAATGATTCCATGATTCTATGAAATAAATTCCTCTTAAATCAAGAGAAATGGAGTGATGAAGTACTCTGAGAGATCACCTAGTATTCTTTAGCTATTAACATGTGTTCAGGCCATGCAATCAAACTAGAACTACTATAAACCCCCACTCTGAGATATACAGTGCCCAACACCAACTCCGTTGTTGTCTTATGTCCACTTCTATTGCACTTCACCAAAGATTATAAGCACAGATAATTCTACAAATCACATAAACACTTTTTTTTTTTTTTTAATGTAATCACAGAATATTTTTGGTTGGTAGGGACCTCTACAGATGACCTAGTCCAGCACTCTTCAAAGCAGGGTCAGCTACAGCAGTCTGCTTAAATCCATGTCCAGTCACATACTGACTATCTCTCTACATGGAGACTCCACAACACCTCTGGTCAACCTGTGCCAGTGTGTAGACACTCTCAGAGGGGAAAAATGTGTTTTATTGTCTTCAGATGATATTTAATGAGTTTCCATGTGTGTCCATTGCCTCTGGTTGTGTCACTGGGTACTCTCTTCTTCATTCCCTCCCATCAGACGTTTATCCACATTGGTAAGATCCTTCTGAGCCTTCTCCAGACTGAACAGTCCTAGCTCTCTCAGTGTTTACTCATGTCAGGTGCTCCAATCTTCTCTGTAGCCCTTCACTGGACTCACTATAGTCACTCCATATCTTTCTTGTACTTGAGTATCCAGAACTAGACATAGTACTCCAAATGTCCCGTCACCAGGACTGAGGAGAGGGGAAGGATCATGCTGCTAGACCACCTGGTAACACTCTTCCTAATATAGTGCGGGATGCTGTTGGCCACCTTTGCTGTGGTGGTGCACTACCAGCTTAGTTTGTTGTCCATCATGACCCCCAGGGCTTTCTCTGCCAAGCAGCCTTCTAGCTAGGTTTTTTAACAGAGCCTCTTAAAAAAGAGGCATTTCTTGTTTTGCAATAGCTCAAAAGTTCTGGCAATGGATTGTTGCATTATGCTGAATCTGTTATGAAGAATTTTACCGATTTTTCTCTGGGTAGTAGTATACTGGTTCCACTTGAGTATTAATGACTGAATCAGCCCAACCTTTTGGAGGCCTAAAGCAGTTAATTAGATAGAACATGTTTTGAGTGTTGTTTTTAATATACCTTGTTATTCAGCCATGCAAACTCAACAGTGGACTATTTATTAATTCTTTTTTTCCTTGGTTTGATTTTAAAGATTTCACCCTGTTTGTCATGTTTGTCACAAATTCTCTCTTTTTTTGTTTTTTCTTCCCAGTAGAAATTTTATATTATTTGCTTCCAGGGGACAATACCAACATAAAGAACAGAGCACGAGACCAGTCAAAAGCAGAAAATGCTGTCCTTCAGCATTTAATTGGTAATGAAATCTAGAGCCCTGAAAGTGAAGGACTTACAGATTTAGAAAACAAGCAAACGTTGTTTATCTTTAGCAGAGAGAAAGATATAAATGTCAGTCAAGGCAATTTATCTAAAATATGTATTCATTTAATCTAAAATATGTATTCATTTCACCTAAAATACATATTTTGAGCAAGCAGTTTATATTTGCAGCTCAATAAGCAGAATTAGGATGTCATTGATCTCAAAACTATAATAAAATGAAAACATGATGCATATAGTTTTATAAGGATTTTTCATTCTTATACATGTTATACCATCTGTATTACCCTTAATACTTCCAATACTATATTTTTTAAAGAAACAAGCTTTATTTTCTTTCACTAAGAAGCACTAGAATCTAATATATTGCACACTGGGGACCTCAAAAAAAAAAAAAAAAAAAAGCAGTTTATTCTATCCTTACAGATTCATTGTAGCATTTACAGGTAAAACCTGTTAAAGCAACACCTTTATTATAAAGGATTTTTTTTTCAATTATCTTCAAAATGCAAAGATGAAGTTTGTTCACAAAATTTTAAAGCAAGGGAATATTACTGTACTAAAGGCATCTCTACTCAGTAGCACTAACACAACATGAAATTTAAAGGTAGATGTTAGTTCACACCTAGCATGAACAAATGTTTGGAATTTAGAAGTAGCTCATAGCTACTTCTGTAGCTAATTTTTCTGTGTATTATAACAGAAACATATAGCTATGTTTCCGTGTATAGCTATACTTCTGTGTATTGTATATAAAATAGCTGCCATGTTTTCCACCTCTGGTGGTTGTTGCATGCACCCACCTTTCTATTTACTGAAAAAAATTAAAGCTTGCTTTTCCTTTAGAGCAAATAACACACACGAGTTTTTAGAATGCATTACATGTATTATCACATATCACGTGTATTGTCAGAGGATTTAAAGACAACAAATTTAAGCACACAGTGACTCATAGATGGGAAATCTATAATATCTAAAAAACTTTAGAATGGAAAATAATGTATTGAAATACTGATGCTTTTCAATTCCAAACGAACTGTGTATTGCATGAATGTTTTGAAATCCATGATCTGTGAATTTTAGGGAGAAAGCATTACAATTTCAGAGGTCATGTATTTTTTTCCAGTAGGGAAGATAGTTTAACATATCCACAAACACACTTGGGACACAATTATGAAAAATATAGTTCAGCTGTATATGTTATGTATATGAGGAAAAAGACAACAACTGAACAATTCCTTCAGGCTAATACTTCAATATTTTGACCTCCAACTCAGCTGCACTGTTACTGCAATCAATCTCCAGTACTTAGTTTAAAAATTATCCATTATTAGATACTTAGGTATGATCTCTACAGTATTTTTTTTTTAATTAAGAAGAAACTAAGAAAGACTTAAAGAGTTACGTATTTCAGATCCATTCAAAATAAGTGGAAAGACAGCTGTCATCTGTGGAATATATGAAGTCAACACTTCTTTGATTATTGGAATATGTAATCAAAAAAGTAAAAAATACTATTTCTTTTAATAAAGATGACATATTGTTTTTAACATATATACACTTATGATCTATTTGTTTATATGTACAACTAGATGAAATTCCCTACCAAAAAAAAAAAAGAAAATCTCCAGGAAAAAGGCATTATCAATGCTCATGCAAATTAATCTGTGCAATGGAATTTAGGCAATCACTTTGACAGCTTGAATTGGCAATCTTCTAATGAGTAAGCAACAATAATACTATGTGACTTTGGTGATCAGACACATTCAGCCATTTAGTTGAAGACAGTAAAACTCAAAAATCTTAGATAATTTTTTCTTGAAGAAGTGATGCAAAAATACATTTGTGCAATCCTTTTACCAGGCAACCTTTCTTTACGTAATAAAAAAGAGTGAAAAGTGTAAATGGTTTACTCAGGAAATTATGTGACTGAAAGGATAACTTTCATCCTGAACAGAATACTATACCAAAACTTCTCACACCTTGTTCATTCCTAGATTCACTATATACTTGTGGATATGAGGAAAATAAAAAACCTTGCAAACATCTGAAAATGTAGGCAAATCTGTATATTCCTAACTAAAACAAACTCAAATTTCTCTTGAAAAAAAAATCTCCATTGTTTGCCATATTGCCATTTTTATGCAAGATGAGAAATATGATAGAAATAAATACTTTCATTACATGCTGATTCAACAGAATATATCAGAAAAAAAAGCTGTCCTTTCTCTTAGGTCATTCATATATAAGACTGAATCCTCATTTAAAGTTTTACTCACTTAACTGATTTTAGTTTCTGCTTTTTTTTCCTGTTAAAATGAGCACTCAGCCCTTTGAAATTTCAATTTTTTTTCATTAAGTTATTTTATTGGCCTCAGACTAGGTTGAAGTGACAGATGCTTCAGCACTGGAACCTTAAATAGCATAATTAGAGCAGGGATTCAAATCTGACATTCTTTCCTTTGGTTCTTTAAAAACATTTTGAAAATTTTATCATTCAGGACTATTTTGTGTCTTTTATACATCATTTGTATTATCGTTTACAAATATTTATAGAAAGTACAAGGCAATAGAAGCTCACAGAACTACAGAGGAGAAAGTTTATAAATTAATGGTTAGTTGGTGTGATAGGACATAATGGAGCTGTTACTGTTGCCTGTGTCAAAGCATACTCAGAATGTAATCCATGGATTACAAACACAATAGACCACAGCGGATCCTGCTGTATAAAAAGCTGCTGATATGCATAAAACCCAATCATTCTTCAGATAATTATTTTGTCTAAATTTAGAATGTGAACTGCTGACACTATCAAAGGTACTGTTGGTTGGATATCAGAATAGAAGATGTTACAGGATTTAGCATGTGTTAGCATTAATTGACTATTATGTCTGTCAAGCAAATAAACCCCCACATAATCGAATTAAACAGGGCACTAGAACTGACTTGAATGAAACCATAAGAAAATGTAGCTGTAATGTTGGAATTTATAAAGAGACTTTTGTACAAATTTTCTTTATGAACTCTGGCATAAGGTCACATTTGAGTGTACTTGCTTTTAATCTGCATTTTGGATTTTTTGTGTGTAGTAAGCTTCTAAAGAAGAGTTTTCTGAAAAGAGAATTACATTTCCCTTGAACTGTTCTAAAATGCCTGCATCTTGCTATTTTATTTTTGATGGTGGTTTTATACTGATAAGTTAAATTGCTATGGGAGTGTTTTTGTGTGTGGAAAGGTCATTTCATTTAGTATAGTGTAGGATTGTATTTTTTATTTTTAAATAAGTAACTCTTTTTTTTTTTTTTTACCTAGACAAAGTGTTTTTTTTTTTGTTGTTGTCTTCTTTTTTTTTCAGCTAGTGTTTTTCATTTGGGAAAAAAAGAGAATATAAAATAGTAGCAACTTTATAACTGCATTTCTGCTGTATAGAAACCTAATTATTTACCTGAGTGCTGGCTTGAGCAATGAAACTTTAGTCAGTTGGGTCAACAAAGTTACATGGAATACCTGATTTCCTGCCATAACGCTCAGCATATAACAATAAATGCCAGTAATAGTTGTTGTTATCACTCACTGAACAGACAGAAAGTTATGCTTTCTGAAGGGCACCTTGAGGAGTAAGGACACTTGTGAAGGAAGTCATCAAAAAAAATCAAGAGTAAAAATGATAGAGGCCTTGGTTTTCAGGGGATGGCTGATAGGAAGCAGTGAATAAAGTATTGTGCTTTGCTTGCATACCCAGCTTTTGTTTTGCACATTAAACTGTCTTTATTTCACCTTACAAGCTTTTACACTTCTGATTCTCTCCTCCACCCTGCATGGGGGGAATGAGAGAGCAGCTGTGTGGGGCTGAGCTGCCTATCATAGTTAAACCACAGCAACTGTTTAGACATTTGGGTTTTTATTGCTTTGAAACAAGAAAGCCTTTTTAAATTTGATTTGCATGTTTTAACATTCAAACTACTTTAGAATCACTATGTTCTGGTATGTCAGCCTGTGCCAGTGGACTGCGCTATTTTTTCCTCAATTTTGTCCTATTGAGAGATTCAGTGCAGGGTGAGTCCCAGTACTATCTATCCCTTGCAAAAATGCCCGTATGACATGACACTGAAATACACCAGTTATGTAGCCTCTCTCCTTTCTGAAAATCTACATATCTTCTGAACAAAAGTCCATGTGCTTACAAATAAAAGAATAAATTCAAACAGAGATGAAATTTATATTGGAAAATTTTCTAAGTATTTACTGAGGCTATCAAATTTTCTCACTCAAGAACTTACGTTATTTTTCTTCAACTTTCATTGTTTCTAAAGTTACTTTTTTTTTTCCTTTCAGCATTGTGTGTTTGAAACAAAATGTCAGATTCTCCATTTCAGGTCTTCTAAACATTTACTTTTTGGAGTTCCTGAATGTACATATACAAAGAATATATTTAATAGTAGTTCAGCATAAAATTGAGATTGTTCCTAATGCAATTGCATGAGTTCACAAACGAACAAATATTGAATATGCTTTTCTGCATTGTTTATTTTTAGCATAGCAAAAGTATATGTAATGACAGCACAGCACAGGGTCTGATTTATACCACATATTAGAGTGTCTCAATGAGGGCATCCTACAGAAGAGGATACTGATTTTGAGTAATTAACACTTGGTCTGGGACAGTTCAAAGGACAAAGGCACTTCTCTGCAGCATCTGGGAATTCCTCTTCTTGAGCAGGGTTCAGGAGAGAGCAAAAACCTAGTAGTCATAACTCTGCATTATTTTAAATTCTTGTGAATGAATTTTAAAAAGTGACTCCTATGAGACCCTTAATAGTACCCTACAGGGCTTCAAACCCCCAAAGTCAGTATGCTCACATTTATAAGATAAAAGTACAATTTTGAGGAAGTTACTGAAGAGTGCCAATAAAATCAAACTAAAAATAAAAAAATAAAAAAATGAAATAAAGTAAAATTAAATTAAAATAAAATTACAATAAAGCCATGTCCCAGCCTGAGTGCCACCTTGCCTTTAGAGTATTTTGCATTTCTGAAATGCTGGTAAGAGTAAGACCACAGCTACAGTAAAAAATAAAAAACAAAACCAAAACCATTGGGAGAGGGGAAAAGGAAACAAAACGTGCATGAATCTGATGCAAATATTATTGTAATTGTATGTTTTACAGGCAAAATAACCGTGAATGTCTTAACATTAAATAATACTGAATAAGAGTCCCTGCTCCAAAGTGAGTGCAATCTAAAGAAACAGAAATGGTGAACAGTGCTACTTTTAAATTATTTCTTTAGCGTACTGCAAACATCTTCTTCCCTCTCTAATGAATTGGATGGTTATCTTCTGTTCATATTGAAAATATTAAGATGTTTCATTACAGCACAAAAAGGGGATAACGACCTAGAAAAACTGTGTAATGTCCATGCATCAGAAAAAATATATAACATTATATGTCAAAACTAGACCATATCAAATACTGATAAGTCATATTATGTAATCTTGTGTTATCATAATATGGAAGTCATATAATGAATTACTCATGACTGCTGTGCAATAAAATAAAATGAGATCATTAACTAATAGAAAGTAAAGTGTAATGTAATGAATATGTGCATGATACTGTAGCTTCCTGCTGGCTTCTTATGATATTAAAATGTTAATTATAAAATTGGATGGGTACTCTCAATGGCAGTGATATTATATTTTCTTTTAATAAAATCTTTTTTTAAATTGAAATATATTTTAATAAATAATGTCCAGACACCTGTAAAACAATCTTCTTAGCGTTTGCTTCCAAATTTAAAATTAAAATGTGAAAGTTAACTATAGATATACAGAGAGACTAAAGAATTAAGAGAGTCTTAGCCAAGTAATCTACATGACTTGAACTATGGGCCATAAAAAAGAGTCATATACTAGGAATAAGACCTCCGCAAGCTTGGAATAAAATTACAACAAAGCTCACACCACCAGTGACATTGTATGCGCAGTGATTCCTACAAGACTTTTCAGCACATTCACAGATGACCTCTATTACTGTGCTCTTTCTTGACAATTCTGCTGGGAAAAGACATTCCAGAATGTTATGCAATTGCAAGCAGAAGGATATAAAAAAAGGGAAGTTAAAAGTTATACTCACAACTCCACAGCTATGTGGACCAGTGGTCAAACGATCAGCTATTTGCCAGCAAAGTGCTTTTGGATAGATCTCATTTGGCAGCACAGGAAAAAAGAAGGGAGGGAGGGAGGGAGGAAAGGAGGAAAGGAAAAGCAATAGAGGGAGGGAGGGAGGGAGGGAGGGAGGGAGAGAGGGAGGGGGGAAGGAAAGGAAAAGCAGTGAAGGGAGGGAGGGAGGGAGGAAAGGAAAAGCAGCTGAGGGAGGGAGAGAGGGAGGGGGGAAGGAAAGGAAAAGCAGTGAAGGGAGGGAGGGAGGGAGGAAAGGAAAAGCAGCTGAGGGAGGGAGAGAGGGAGGGGGGAAGGAAAGGAAAAGCAGTGAAGGGAGGGAGGGAGGGAGGGAGGAAAGGAAAAGCAACTGAGGGAGGGAGAAAAGGAAAAGCAATGGAGGAAGAAGGAAGGGAGGGAGGGAGGGAGGAAGGAAGGAAAGAAGGAAGGAAGGAAGGAGGAAGGACTCAACATTTTGAAAAATGCAGTAACTTTTCTATCACTATTGTTATGACATAAGAAAAGTTATTGCACAATATTCTTATTTTCTAAATTTAGTCTGGTGAAATACAATATTATTAAAAATAGATTCCTCTCTAATTTATTTTTATATATATACATAGTATATACTAAAGAGGAAGAACACCTGTAATGGAAAGAAATAACTTTGCACAGAAATATTGTCCTATTGAGATGATGATTTAAAATATGAAAATATGAGTTAGAAAATCACTAATCAAGAAAGATCAGAATTAAAAGTCTGGCAAGCAAAGATTGCCATCTCTGTGAAGAAATAATATTGTATGACTTTGCACAATGCATTATGGCAGTGGGAAACAAAATCAAGAGGAACCATTTGCTGTGGAGAAATTACTATGTCCATGCAGATGCCTGACTGTACTAATATAAACATATACCCATTGTTAACTGCAGTTTTAATATTCCTCTATGCTTGATCTGCATTAGATACGAGATGTCTACTGACAGATCCTGGCTCATCAAATTGAGGAGACTCAAATTGCGGAGCTTTTCATTCAGTGCCTATAGTTGGTCAAGATAATACACACAGTGGAGAAAAGTTCTGAGGATAGTATGTCTTTATGCAGTTCTATAGTCGCAACTAGCACTCCAAGCCTCATGCTCTTTTACATAGTGATGGAAAGGAAAAGAAAGGAAGCAGGCCACTGTGCTTTCCTTAGATTCCTGCTAGATGTCAGTGACAGAAGGGTTTCTCCTGAAGGTGCCATTTCTCAGAGCTGTAGATTCAAATAATTTATGAACTAAGTTTGAGCCCAGAAATATTGGGGAAAGGGGGAGGGAAAGAAGGGAAAAAGAGAAAATCCATATACTTTTCAACCCACATTTTTATTGCACATTTGGAATTCACTTCTTTCTTTAGCTGCTTAGGTGTTTTCCCTTTTTCTTGTACGGGCAAAAATTCAAGGGCAAGCAGTCTGACATAGGAAAAAAAAAAACCAAATTGACAGACATATTACAAATCTGCAACTCATCTGGTGAAAATAGAGAATATGAACTGAAACTCACCCTGTGAAGAAAATCTTGACCCAGCACTGTGGGAAAAAGAGCAAGCCAAGCAATTTAAAAATTAAGGGATCAAGGTGAACTTGATCATTTGATCATTTTCCTTGAAGCAGTGCCAAATATTTGAAGGCAAATTGGATTTGCAGCAAGGAACTTCAGCATATCACGTAGAATATGAACCTGGCTTGAAGAAAAAAAATCTATGAAGAGGTGAAAAACATCAGATGAGATCCTCATCCTTGATAACATTTCTTTGAACAGCTCAGGTTTTCTCAGAGGAACTGCTAAATTCATTCTGACTTAGCATCTGAATACCTCTTCAGCAAGCGAAAGGCAATGTAGCTGCTTAGCTACATGGATATATTAGCTGTCTTAAGGGACCATACAGCACAAACGCTTCATTTATTGGATATTCTGTCTGAGATATCAGTAGTGTTCCAACTAGTGTTTTAATCTTACCACCTACAGCAACTAAAGTAGTACAATTATCTGCTCTGGAGTAATTTAAGCATAAAAAGTAGTGAAAAAAAAAAGTGATGAACCAATAGCATTTCTTTTTTGTTATATTCTGTCCCAAATCAATTCAACTAGGATTTTTTTCTTTTTTTTTTCTTTTTTAAGTAAAAGTAGTGATTACCGTGATTACCTAAAGGAAATTTTACCACTGCACTATCAATGCTTTTATTTACCACTGCACTATCAATGCTTTTATTTTTCTTTTTCTTTTAGACTGGGATTTTATGTGAAAGAACATACCACAACAATATGCATCTCTCAAAGTCTGCATGATACTGCTCAAATGCAGATCAAGTATCTAATCTTAATTTTTCATACCAGCTAAGATCCCAATACAGAAAATTTAGATAAAAACATTAGAATGGGAATCACATATTATAAAATATAGTTTTCAGACTACATACACAAAGAATCAGTCATTTAATTCAACTGGATGGCAACAAGGTGTTTCCGTGACTAAAGATTCTAGCAAATTCCAATTTGCCATGCAGGTTTTTGCATTTTGCACACAGTTTATATCAGCAAAATCTCATGTTATCATAATTTCTAACAGAACCAGAGACTTAGAAGAATTTAGCCTTCTCCACTAAAAGTGGCAAAACATTGCAAATTGAAATCATACTGTCTAGTGAATTTTTTGTTTTGAATGAATTTGTACTACTTTGCCTTAGGAACTTAATGTATATCCTTAAGCACAACAGTTTTGTATGGACATATGGATGTTGAGTCCTCACTCTCATCAATAACTTTGAGACAGAAGGAAACTAAGAAGAGAAGGGGGCAGCAACTTTTTGGCCAGAGGTCATTCCCTTCTTGATTTGGTTTTAAGGAGACAGTGTGAGAATACCTCAGTGTGCTCTTTACTTAAAGTGGAAATGCTCATGAAGTAGGACTGGATGAAGGAGAAGGAATAAACTGTGATGAGGGAGAGCCTCATCATTGCTTATCCACTGCTCCGGTTTCCACATATTGCCTCTGCTTTCAGAAGGCTGGACACAGCACACCCTGCCTTGCCAGATACTCTGGTTGCCTTTTAGCCATTTCCACAAGGGATGGAAGAAATTTCCCAACAGATGGACTTGTGCACTTATTTCCTTATTAATAATCTAAACTTTAAAATTTGTCCTACTATCTGTTCCATAATCTTACAAACACAATTTACAAATACACTGGAAAAGGAAAAAGATATTTATTTTCAAAAAGCAATAAAAGAACTGCTTTTAAAGGATCTTCAGATTATTTAGTACTTATCACTCAAAAAAATCAAAAGAACAGGAAAACACACAAGGGTACTCTGAACACTACCATTACTGTAGTACTCATCTAAAAAATAATCTCACTGTGAATAATGCTTATGTTATACTCTTGAAACTCCTTTTGGTAGGACCCTATATTGTGATCATCTCTATCTTTCTTTAACTCTGAAAACAGACCAAACAATTATCAAGTCTTTTGACATGAAGTAGCAAGATTTCCCTTAATCCTTCCAAAACTGTCTAGTTATACATTAATATTTCTGTTAAGTAGTTGGGGGGTTGTTTCAGACAATTTGTATGGTAAGAAAACAGGGAATTCCATGATGTACAATAAAGATAACATATAAATACAGAAGATAAAAGTCACTGAAAATAAATAAAAAAAATTGTCTGAATTAGTGATCTAGATAACTTTCACAACTTCCAAGTAATACTCTCACAATTCAGAATTCCTTCCATTAATTTCCTTCATGATGAGCTGTCATCTGCAAGTGTCCATGACAAGATTTAGTTAAATCTCTAATTTTAGATGTCTTAAGTTGGCTGTGACAGATCTTGCCCCAAACAAAAAAGATGCCTTCATGATCACCTCTTCTGAATGCTGTCCCTGGGAATGATATCTAATCTACACAGACTCTTAGTCTTTAATAAATCAAACACTATTCTTTAGAATGGTTTAAATACATTTTATTAAAATCCCCCATAAAACAGACAGTAGCAAAGTCAACATTAGTACAAACAGCTGCAAATTCACCCAGATGGGCCAGAGCTAAGATTTTCCATGGATGTTTTTCTCTTGGCGACATTAACACATGAATGTTACAATATATGTTTGATGAAGCTCATCTGGGCCTCCAAGTCAACCTATCTCAAAAGCCTGTGCTGTTATTCAATAAAAAATCTTTTTGGTAAACTCAGAGATTCAAGGCAAGTTTTCATTTCTTGGGAAAATATATAGCACACAGAACACAGAGATTAGAGAATACAGATATATTCCTGTCTGCTGACACCTCCTTTTAAAGCCTTCTAAATGAAGATAAACCAACCAGGGCCATCTAAAAACGTCATGAAGTTTCTTTTTGATTATCAGGAAAAAAAAATTATGGACTCAGAATAAAAAATCTGATGTGATAAATAAATAGTAGATGCATTTGACATTACTGTGGGTGCGAATTTATTCCCTCTTACATAAAGATCAAATCTAGGAAACATGCTAGGAAAGGAACAGAGATTTTTGTAATAATATTATGATCCTGATGTATCCAGAAAGGAAGGTTAACTGAACTGTTGACAAAACGTTGTATCCAAATGAATTCTTTCCAAGCATTTATTAGGTGTGAAAGAACACGAGGCATGGACAAGCCATTTCCCAAGCTTTTTGATCACTCACTGAGAAGCTAAGAACTAATAATAGGGGATGCATGATTCTTACAATAGTTGCAACGGTGTTACAAAAATGAGTAACAGAAAGAGACATGAAAACCTCAGTGCCATAGTGCAGAATGTATCATAAACAGAGAGATACGGAACCTTCAGTCACAATGTAGATGGTTGTCATGTATTTCTCTGTATCAGAATCCAATCCTGAAGCTGAAAGAGGAACTGAAACAAAAAACAAACAAACAACAAAAATCCCCCAAAAAACCAACCAAACAAAAAAATATATTACACACAATTGTCTGTTTTTGACAGATTTAGAAAACAATACATAAAAATGAAGTTGTTATCAGGATTGCAAAACTGTCAAATTTGTGACAAAAAGGGAGGCTGATTTACCTAATTGCAAATCTTACAGGAAACTATTAGAGTATGCTGAATATCTCAGATAAAAAGAGAGGAGTGAGAGAATGCTCCAAAAAGACAGAGGCTTATATGACATTTTAGAACTGTATGAAGGTTTTTTTGAGTTTATGTTGAATATAAAGATCAGAAACGCAGGAGGGCACATAGTCAGGAAAGAAGTAGAATATTATGAGAACTAGTGAATTCTTCCCTCAGCTTTAATTCTGGTTTGTTTAGTGAACTCTGCTGAAATATTTAGCCTTCCTAAAACTCTCTTTTCCACTCTAAGAACAGACTACATGATCCTCATGAGTATTGAGAGACCTAATTTAATTTTGTCAAATCCTTTTAAATCCTTGCATGAGCAACATTACTTGTGAGTACTGCGACTTTTGTTGTTATTTTTGTTTGGGTTGTTCTGCTACTGGTTTTTTTTTTTTTTCTAATGACTATTAACAATGCTTGGATTTTCCTTAGGTTCAGCTTCTGGAGTCCTAGATTATTTGAAAATATAAGTTTGCATTAAAAGATATGTTGTTTCTATGGAGAAAATACATCAGAAATATTTGTTATAGTTCACTAGAGAGGTAACTATCCTCTGGTTTTGTTCTGTTTTATTGTTCCACAAATAATTCAACATTGTACACACCCTGTAGTGATTCTAAAGGAGGAAAGTTTGTGATCAGTGCTTTGTCCTTGGAGGCAGTAGCTATAGTTATGAGCCTGGTCTTCCTGTCTCCTTAGCATGAGCAGATTTATAAGATGCTAATTCTAATTTTGGAAATTTTTTTTTTTTTATTTGGTTTGGTTTTAATTGTTGGTGATTTTTTTTTTTAATGGAATATGCTTCAGAATAGAAGAATAAGTCTTGTTTCTTCAAAGACAGTATATGAAATGCTATATCTTAAGCAGCTAGAAGCAGTTGCCGGGGGCCGAGAAGCAATTCTGCGGTAGAAATTCTACTCACATATTTGCATTCAGTGTTTCCTATTTATTAACTCCAAGCAGCAGTATGCAGACTCTTTCATATGACTTTCTGTAGTGCTTACCTCTCTTCACTCATTTTGCATCAAGTTTTGGATATTTTCTCTAAGCTATGGATATTCCCTTTGGAAACAGGTGCTGAGAAACTGCTTATTATAACATCTGAATTAAAGATACCAAGACACATATCTTATTTCATTTGAAATTTCCCATATAGTCTCTATTGATTCAAGAATGATAAAGATGGTAGGGGAATTACCATTCCTATAAATATTCAGAATTAGATTAATCCTTTAACACATGTATCCTGTTGCCTTCACAGCAAGTTGCCTATTTCAGTGGTCAAGAATTTGCCTCAGGAAAGGAAAAACAGCTTTAGCATAATCTTAGGACATATTAGGTAGTAGTACTTGGATGAAACAGTAAAATGCTGCATGAATATCAGCAGAAATACCTCTGTAAGTCTTAAGAACTGGGAAAAGGTCATGCAAAGTAGAGTGGACAAATTATTCAGATACAGTATGAGCAAAGAAACAGTGCTAGGACAAAAATAGATCAGATGACCTAATCTGCACCTTTGATCACTAATTTCTGTGATCCAGTCAAGGATAATATAACACCAAATCAACAAAGAAATGATAGTATGTACAAACAGAGTATAAGAAAAAGCTTCTTCATATACTCCAGATTTAATGTTAAAACAGACCCAATAAAAATTAGACAGTGACTGTCCCAAATTTCCCAGCAAATTGATCATAATTTTCCACTATACTCTTTAATCATATCTACTGTAAATCACAAAGAAATGATGAAATTTGATTTTGGTTAAAATCCTCTAATTTTCCACTTCTCTGAAAGTGCTAAGTAAGGATCCATAGGAGAGAAGCAAAATATATTTGGGAAAGCTCTAATATCTAAATATCAAATAAAGGATAATAATAAGGATCTAATAAAGCTCTGACATAGTGAATGTAAATAGAGAAAGCAATTAGAAATGCTGTAAAGGAAAGAAAAAGTTCTGAAAGCACACAGGAAGTGTCAGAACTTTTAGCAAGAAGGGAAGCGAAATACCTAATCTAACACAAAAGATGAGGATAAGTAAAGAGTGTATGAGAGAGTTCGTTGGCTACAACAGACTCTGTCACACCCTAAGTAAAAATGGAAATGACATTAAGTTTTACACTAGCTGTCGTTAGATAATAGAGTGATGTCTGGTTTTCATTCCGTCAAGCTGCAGTGGTGTAACCTGACTAGATACCACCCTCATATGGGGGTGTTGAAAGTCACACAAGCACAATTTTTTTCCCAAGCCAGAAATGTAAAATTGAACAAAGAGGAAAAGAAAAATACTCCTCATTGTAGTTCATAACCTGCATTTATCCCCTACCTCACAAGAAAATCAGCGAGGGATCATAATCTTGCATATAAACTGTACCATGTAAAAATGTGTACGCACACATAGTAATCAAAAGACATGACTGCACAGATCATTTAACAAGAATGGCCTTTCAAGTGCAGGAAGAATATTCTCAGTTCTGCTGGAGAATCAATACGTCACTTCCATGACAAAAACCCTACAGAGCCCTGAGTGCTGTAGAAATACCTATTAAACAAATCTAAGCATATAAATTCATCAAAACTATATGTCAATTGGACAAAGCTACAGAGAGAGCATAAAAGTATAATTGTTGCAGTTAAAATAAAAAGTCCTATGGTTTCAACATATAGAGGTTAACAATTTTTAGAATATTAACATCATGTATTTATCCCTTGTGATTTACCTATGAAACTTTAAGATCTGTAGTGCTTTAGAACTTCTGCATTTACTTTGTTTAAATCATTATCTGCCTTTAAAAATGGAGAAGTAAACATAAAGTTGCTTGAATTGCCTGTTTACTTGAATAAAGATATTCACAATAGCTCCCTAGAGTTATCAACTGTCTGGAATAATTCTTTTGAACTATACTGCTTTTTTGGCATTAAGTATTCTCATGCTTTTGGGTGGAAAGGAGAATTTTATTTTTCACAATTAAAAAAAAAAAAAAAAGCAAGTTTCGTACACAATGAAAGGCTAAAATGACCAGATTATTTAGAAAATAGCTAAAACAAAATAAGCAAAATTGAAACATTTTGTTACAAGGGTACTCTAAGCAAATTTCTTACTTCCTTTCCCAAAATTATTTTCTTTCTAGATGTTGAAAAATTATTCTTGCCAAATGATTTGGTTTTTTTTTTTAGGTTTTTTTTTTTTATTATTTGTTCTTATTTCCCTAACTGTACTGTAGAAGTAATTAATTTATGGAACAGATAGAAATAGGTGCATTTTATTTTTTTCATTCTTGCTGTGATATAAAAGCTTTTTAATGAACTGAATGATTTCTAGAAAGCCCTTTAACTCACCAGACAAAAGCAGGTAGCCGACAATAGAAAATTTCAAGTGGCAGGATGTTTTCAACAGAGACCATTAGAGTTTACTAAGTTTACCAAGGCAAGACAGACTTTCGCAGTCTCTTAATTCTAAATGAGAAAATCTTTCATAAAATTGGGGATGGCTTACCAGTTATTGTAATTGGTGTAGACATTACTGTTTGAAAAACTCCTTTCTTCTTTCCCTCCACTCATTCATTCAGTTTAGTGTGATCATAGGACCATCTGATCTGGCATTCAATGCAAGCAGTGGAGTCAGAATGAGCGGCAAAGAAAAAGAGTTCTTAAAGCAGAACACAAAAAATTACTCCAGAAGGCAGACCCATTTCTAAAGGTTCCTTCCTTTCTTCTTCTCCTCATCCCCTGTCCATTCTTGAGGAATGCCAAATAAACTACTACAGATAATTTCTGCCAGGAGGGATTTGAAGCCTAAATTTAATGATTGATTTTACCATGGGTTTTCTTTCCATTTTTTTTCTTTTCTTTCACCAAACTGATGACTAGTTTGTCCATTCAAAATTCAAAAATAATAAAAATTGCACTGTAGTTCAACCAGAAGGAATATGCTTATTGCAGAAATTATTGAGCTGAATTTTATGGTTAACAGGACAGATTACATAATGACAAACCTCCTGGCTGTAGAACTAAGGTTTCTTTGCAGAGAGTACAATAGATACTCCTCAGGCTGAAGTTATTGATTTCTGCCTTTCATTGACACAATGCAATCAGTATGAATGTTTAAGTTTCTTTTGTTTCTTCTTGTTTCCCTAAGGATTCTCTGTCTGCAGCACTCCTCTCACATTTGATGTTTATGCATTCTTTGCTGCCTGGATACCTGGTATCCCTTTTAGGATAATGGATCTCTTTCAATCAAGTTACATCAGATCACCCAGACAGCTCCTTCTCCTCATTTCTGTATCCTCCCAATAGTGTATTATCAGTTTGATTAGAGCATTCCAGCTTGTGCTTCAAGGGATGAATATTATGCTTTCAGATTAGTTTTAGCTATCATTCAGTCATGTTTTTTTACTTTTACATTTAACTAAAGAAGTATGCTTAAATAGTAATTATTTGTGTACTTGGAAATAATTTATCTTTTAATTTACTAATTTATTCTTAAAGTCTCGAGAAATCAGTAGTATATACAAGATGGTTTCTGAATTTATGTGTTTTATAATAGGTAGATTTGTTCATGCCTAATGAAAACCACGCAGAGGGAGCTACAATTTATATTGCTGTGATTTACAGTCAAATGCTCCATTTTCAGTTGAATTTGAGGGAACCTACATGCAGTTCTAATGTTTTTACAAGGTATATATGTGTGTGAAAAGATTTTCATGTGATTATATTCTTACAGACTTGCTTTAACACATGTGATTGCATGTCAAAAGTATTTCTGAAAATATTTTCTGAAGCTTAATTTTGTGTGGTTTATAATTTCCAGATTTTAACTTTTTTGCTAATGGGCTAATCCATTCAAAATCTCCAACTATGGCACTGGGTCTAAATTTACTTGAAAAGCTCACTAAGCTGGTAACATAAGGTCTTTTATTCACAGTATTTAAAAGTGTGGAGATGAATGTAATTCCAAAGTGTGGACATCACTTATCTACAGATACCTGTACTTTTCTCCCTCCCCAGATATCTATAAATAAGGAATATATGGCTATGGTATCATATATTGGATTGATAAAAGTGGCTATGTAAGTCACTGTGGATTCTGCAGCAACAAAAACTGCTGACATATGTGTTACCTTATGGAGATTGCTTTATTAGTAAGTACATTATTTATTATATTCTAATTCAATTGCTCCCAGATTTATGCGAAGGGTTAACCAATGTACGGGGGGGCTAGAGTCAAGCCACTTGCCTGACAATGTGTCCTGGGTTCAGCAGTAGCAGTCATGTTTCTCCTTCATGGTAGCTGGTGCAGTGCTGTGTTTTGACTTCCAGCCTGGGAACAGTGCTGGTGATACCGATGTTTTCGGCTGTTGCTAAGTGATGTTTACCCTGACCAAGGACTTTGTGAGGCTCATGCTCTGCCAGGGAGGAGGGGAAGCCAGGAGGAAGCAGAGACGGGGCACCTGACCCAGGCTAGCCAAGGAGGTATTCCATACCACAGCACGTCATGCCCGGGGTGGGGGGTAACTGGGAGTTACCCGCAAGGACACGGGCTTCTGGGTGGGACTCGTTTCTTGGCCGGTGGTATCGTATTCTCTTCCCTTGTTATTTTCTCTTATCATTGTTGTCATTGGTGGTAGCGGTGGTGATTTGTGTTGTACATTGGTTGCTGGACTGTTCTTGTCTCAACCCATGGGAGTTGCACTCTCTCGATCCTCCTCCCCGTTCCTCCGGGAGCAGGGAAGGGGAGAGCCCCGGGTGGGGTTGGGGGGGGCCCTTGATTGCTCTTAGCCTGGCACCACTCACTGGGTGTGAGTGAACAAGCTGTCTGGCTAGGGTTTAAACCACGACAGGCACAAACTGTTGCTTTCACTCAGCTCTCTGTGCAGTTGGCAAATAAAATGGTGAATACTAGAGTCCTAAGTCTCTACCCAAAGTACAGAGAATCTGGGTAAGGCTTGTTGTATGATCTACAGATGTGTTTTGGGAACATCTACAAAGGACAGTGTGTTATAATTCTGTCTTTCCAATGTAAGACACAGGATTGGTCCTAAATAAAAATTGTGCCCCCCTTACACTTAAGTAGGCACTGATGATTTCCTCATGCTTTTTTATATAGTAGCTCATTTATGTGAAAAGCAGGTATATATGCAAATGCCTTGAAATGAAAGCTGCAGCTTTTCATAACGAGTTTGAATGAGTGAAACTAACTGTGCAAGAAGGATTAATGCAGATTAAAGACCAGCCTATGTTAGGTTTTTTATTTTACACCAGGTTTTTCTCTGGTAGCACAGAACATTATGTTTGGTTTTCATTACATTGTTTTCTTTAGTGTTCACTGGGAAATGCACTTTACATTTTGTTTCCTTTGTACAAAATGGTTGATTAATCTTCTTATATTTCTCTGCATGCTTCTTTTCCACTGATTGAACTACCTTCTTTGGTTCACTTATCACCAATAGGTTCTCCTGGATATTAATCAAAGACTATAGAACCTAGTGGGGAAAGCTCCTTGCCACTGCTTCTTCAAACCATCAGTTCAATAAAATCCTGTATCATTTAAATATCTTATTCTTACTATGATATACATGTAACTATATTTTTAACAGTAATTGAAATAGTAAGGCAAATAGAAAAATGCACACCTTTAGACTTTCTAATACAGATTTTTCCTGGCATGACTAATACAGTTGACTGTATCTGTAGTTATTATGTGAATAAATATAAATTGTAATGGGTGCATTCTTACCCACTTGTTAAAAATACATTCTATATATATGTATATAGAGACTAAAAAAATCAAAGTATTTTATTTGGAACTCCTCCTGTTTGCCAGCTGCTTTACATAAAATACCTTTTTTTTTTTTCCAGGATATGTATTTACTCAGTCATCAGAGAGACTGAAATATAGGTAAACAATGTAGTACGTGTTTTGAAAACTAAGTTATATATGGCAGTGGAATAATTTTCCAAGCCTTTGTAGCTCTAGCATAAACCATGTTCATAATCAGATCCAACAACAGAAAATTTACAAGAAAATATGCAACATATATATGCATATGTATTGTGTATATATATGTATACACATAATTAAATATATATGCATATATGTATGTATTTATGAAATACCCATTGAATGAAGGGTTAAATATCAGAAAATCTGTTCACTTGCAATTCAGAATTAGAAAAGAACTGTAAAAAGTAAAATATGTTTTAGTACAAAAAATGCTGGGGAAAAAAATGTTAAGATTTTCTGGTTTTGTGATAACAATGTCATTTTTGGAGGAACATTAACCCACTGAATCAGTATGGAGTAACTCTTCATTAACACTGAAGTCAATAAGATTACTCTCTGGCCTTTTGTCCTTAGCTTCTGACACCATTGCCTTCTGAAATAGTATTGGGAATGATAGACAACCTCAAAGCCAGCATTGAGTAGTCATGTATGTGAAATCCTTGTTCACATGAATAAATATTTAACCTCCTTCATAATATAGAAATATTTATAATTTATTTAAATCTATAGATTTAGATTTGGTTAACATAATCTAGTTTGTGTTTCCTAGGGCATTCTGTTTGCTTAGATATTAATAGCTTTAAAATAGCAAAAGCATTCCTCTGTCACAAAACCCTCAAGGAAAAAGATGCAAATCTTGATTGTCTATGCAACTGCTAATCTCACATTCTGTTTTCACATTTGGATTGAGCAGTGTAGGTTTGCTTTTGAATTGAAATTCTATTGATATCAGCATGTACTTATCAGATCAAGGTAGAGAAGTTGTCTCTGTTCCCATGCTCTTACAATTTGCGAAGAGGTGGTTATTTCAAATGTTACTTTTTCTACTAAAGAAAGCTCATTAGATCTCATTACTAGTCAGTGGCTGTCACAGAACATGGATTTCAAACTTATGACAATACATTCCTTCACAAAAGCTTTCTCCAAAAATGGGGAAACAATTTATTTTGCCATTAACCTTAAATGACATCAGACATGGCTACATTTATACCTTTTGCTCTGTCAAAGACAATTTCAAAATTCAGTAGTTTAAACTTGTTTTATGGCAGTTCTCTTTAAAATGCAGATTTCTGCTACTGGAAAACTCTAAACCAATAAATGAAGTGAAAAGCAAGATATTTAATCACCAAATTCTGTCACCAAAGTAGGAACAAAGTATTTTATCTGATTCTCCTCACTGTCTGAAGGAGACAGTGCGAGGAAAGAGAGGTTCCAGGGAATTCATTGCTTCAATCAAGCCAAGAAGTGAACTTAAGGTAGAGAAGGTTGACAGGCACCTCCTGTCTGTATTATCAGAAACTTCAAGGTTAGTGTGTGTATTGAAGAAAGAGATGTCTAGGGAATGTTGGTAATGTAACTTCAGAGTTAGTAATGCTAATCTAACATTTCTGAACAACTCTATTCCAAAGGTCTTATTTCTGAAAAAAAAAACCTGACATTAAAATTAGAAAAAACAGGACTGTTATTTCCAGAGATAGAAACAATATATAATGATCTGATTATTTGAACATTTCCTTCATTTTTAGAAAATATAAAATGGGGGATTGTACTCAGTGTTGCAGGTCCAGGTGTTACACAGCACAGAAACTGCTCACCAAGTGCTGCCCTATCAAGCTGTTTGCATCCTTAAGCAGAAATAGGACTTAGAGAGCAGTAACCAGCATTTTCCTGTTGATGGCGCCCTTATGAAAAGCTGAAGGCCTAAGAGCGTTTCCAGCAGCTTCTCATTCAGTTTAAGTTAGACATTTTCTGAAAAAGAGGAGATAGAAAAGGTCTGGGACTGAATTATAACGTAGCTCATGACTCTGATGACACTTTTCTGCCATCTCTGCTTCCTTAACATTACAGTCTTTTTTTTCTTTGTTACAAAGCATTTTATACCCTTGTTTGCTCTGTTGTTTCCACTTGATATAAAGTATATAGATATGCCAAATCAGGGTCTTCTCTAGTTTCTGAATCCTTGCCCAGCTAAATAGAACAACCTGTGACCATGAATATAACAATTCTAAGCAATACACTGAACATAATGTATCAATCTCTGCCAATATGCAGTTACGGCACTAACTCTAAAGGTAAAATAATGACATCTGCAGAGTACAAATGCTTCCACAATGATGTGGCCTTGGGATCACAACTTAGAACTTAGGCATGCAAGTCCTTTTCTGATACCTAGATTTATGTAATATGCCAAAGATCACAAAGCCAGTCCATGTCAGAGAAAGCATTTGACCCAAGGCCTCAACTCCTAAGTTAATATTTGAAATACTCTACAAATCAGTCTTTCTTTTTGACAGTTCACTATGTGAGAACGTAATTTGTTTCTAAGCAAAACATTTCCAGATGGTTTGCATTTGTAACCATGCTTGAGGAAGAATTATTAACGTTCTTGTTTGGCTTCCATGTTAGAATTACATGATGAAATACTTGCCATTTATGAGTGTCTGGACCTAATACTTACATAGTTTTCACTTTCTAGAGTCAGATTTGTACCTACTTTTACCCCAGCTACCCTTGATAGAAATTATGTTGCATAGGCATGGACACAAAAGACTTTTTGTTCCTAACAAAGATGTCTGAAACTGGATTTCTCCACAGTCCAGGATTTTGTTAGTACTAATATGCTAAGCAAGCTGCTGCTCAATTTTTCAAAATGTGGGAATGTTTTCAAATCTGTGGGAATAAGATCAAAACATTGAAATGAAAATATGGGGAAACATAAGCAAAGACAAAAACAGATTATTAACATTTTCTGCACCCCTAACTGAAACAACAACTAGCTTCAGAAGACCATATTTTTATACTTAACTCCTCCAATACCATCGCATGATTTTTTCAGGTCAAATTCAGGAATCATGTAGCTAGATTAGAACTCAGCTAGGAGCTTGCTTGCAGCATGCTGGACTGATAGATATTTTCCTTTGAAATTCAAGCCAAAGCTCAATTTAATAGGAAAGTGACAGTGACCTATTTTTTTTTATTAAATAAGCTAAATTAACATGCTTAGGTTATTTCAATTTTAATAATAATATTAATATTAAAATTAATTATAATACAAAATTATGACAATAAAAATTATGTGTTTGTGTGCTAATTCTGTCTTGATGGGTTTTTTGGTTTTTTTTTAAGTTGGTTTTTTTTTTCCTAGTACTATCCAACAATTTTAAATTGTGTAAATAAAGCTTATCTTCCTCTGCTTTATCATGATTTATGGTTTGTGAATCCCTTTTCAAAATGGCAATTAAAGGTCTCTAATAGGATCTCTGCTGGGATGAAACCAGTATTTCTTACTTTGAAGCAGAAACAACTGAGAAGGGTCATGAAATCTGGGGAGGTAGGGGAATAAGAATGCCTTTTTTACAACCCCCAAGTCTATTTATCCATAATGAAAAGCAGAAAATTTCAGCCTGATAAAGGAAAAGTTATGATTTTTCTAAAGAAAAAAAAATTATCAGAAATTAACTGCAACAAAATGCCATTCACTGAATCTTCAGAAAATTTGAAACTTGTGCAGTGGAATACACAGTATTGCCTCAGAAAAAAATTCCAACCAAACAAGGAATAAAAAAATTAAACTGCAATTTTTTATTAAAAAAATCCATCTTTTATGAATGTTTATAAAACAGAAAGTAAAGTAGCCCATAAAACTAATTCTGTGCTCCTTTAAAGCACCTTTCTCTAAAAATCATTTGTGCTCCTACTTTTGTTCCATACGGTGGGTAAATTGCTTCACAAAATAAATAATAAAGACATCCCTCTTATTAATTTTATTGTTTAATTAGATACTAGACCTCTTAGGAAAGGTGACCCTTATTACAGTGATGGAACAATCCTGGTTGTGATTGAAATCTTTGACTGTGATGGCATGCAGCAGTAGCAATATCTCTGTCCCATCATTGATGACTGAAAGTGTTAAAGAAGAGTTTATACATCACAAAGTTCTTCCACTGACTGTCGGTAGAAGTAAATTTTACTCTTTAAATATAGAATAGTTGAACAAAGATCTGTGTGCAGCAGGTGATGCAGTAAATTTACCACGTATGAGAACTAAAAATAACCAAAACTTACAGAACCACAGATGAGTTCCTCAAAGTGAATTGCTTTCCATAAGGTTACTAAAGATAAAGCAATTCTGATTTTACTAAGTATATAGAAAATAACATTAACTGCTTGATTTATTTTTCAGGCTATTTCCAAAGAAGACACAAGACACCGGTTTATTATGGTTTTCTTGCCACAGAATTTATCTACTTCGGATGAATTCTCAATGTGCTGTGACAGGTACATATTTTCTTATTCATATTTACTATTAATGATGCTAAGCTACTCTTGTGTATACTAATTATTGCTTAGGCTTTTGTGAAATACTAACTTAGCTACGGAACTGAATTTATTTGCCTATAGAAAGTAGCAATATGTCTGCAATTTTCACACTGCTGTTCATGCCTTTTTATATGCAGCTCCAGCTGTTTCAATGGAGAAGTAAGGGCTGTAATTCATTGAAGGGGGAAAAACATCAGACACAATTTTCATTGTGTGTGTTTTGCAACATTAGGGTCTTCTGCTGCACCACATTCTTGGTCTTTCTCTTCCCCAGAATCTCACACGAACTATTTATGAGCATGATAAACATGTTCTGGACTTCTTTTCTTGTTTGTTTGTTTGGTTTTATTTTAAATTTCTGCTAAACAGCCCACAATACGTCATACTCTTGGCAATATCTATGGCACTTCTTTCAAGTAGTAAAGTGACATTTTTAATTGCTTTCTGGCTTGTGTGGGTCTTTTTCTCTTAAATTAGTCAGAGTAAATTTTGCTCATTTCTTTGTTTCTTTTAGGCAAAACTCTTCATACAATGGTCCCAGAATCTGGGACATGGCAAACAAACAAACAAACAAACAAAAAAACATAATAACAATAATCAGATGGCATCAACTGAAAAGACAGACACTATAACTTTCTAAAGCAATGAATCAATGAATGAATGTAACCTTTGCCACCATACCCTTGGCCCCCTCCAAAAAAAAAACCAAAAATCAATCACAAACATCCCAAAGAGAAACCAGGATCAGCTTGGGCAAGACTTTTGAAAATAAGATATCGTGAAAAAGCCATATTTTCTGTAGTGTTCTTTAGCAGTGGATGTCAATTTTTCTTAGAAATTTCTATTTTACAGAAAAGGAATTAAGGCACAATAGTATGACCTTATCGTCTAAAGCCAAAGATGCTGCTGAGCAGCAAATCAAATTGTAAATCCTTCTCTAAGAAAGCTTGTTGACTAAGACCTACAGAATCTGGGATTAATCTGTGTGATCTGTTTGTTTGTAGGCTGGAAGAAAGTGTTAGGGGTTACAATTAGGTGTCAATTTCAACTGCCCTAACATTCATTTAAGAAAGAGAAAATTACTTAACCACTGTTTTTTAAGAGTCCAGCTGGTTAACTGTATTTTGTACTGAAAAACAGTTCCTCCTGCCAACCTTTGACTGCCAGCTGCAAAATAACCCTGCTGAGGGACTTCACACATAAAAAACAGTATACATGAATCAAAGATATTTTTGTACCCTAACAGTGTATGATATTCAGATCTCAAGTCTTTACTTAGACTTACAGGTATATAGTCTCCTAAAGACTATTTCTGATAAAAAATTTTCTGCAGTATATTTTATTTATTACCTTTTGCTGAAGTTTTAAGCCTCTCTGTATGGGCAAGAAGATGGTGAAGCTGCCTTCAAATCCCAACTCTAAACTGGATAGACAGAAATACAAATATGTGTGTTCAATTTCCTAAACATGTCTTTTAAACAACTCCCTACTACATTCTGTCTCAGTTAGATTTTTGTCAGAGCATGCCCACCAGTTTAGGGCCAACTGTATGTTTAAAGGTCAGTCCGTGTGTGGTCAGCTGGGTCTCCTTCCAGGGCTTTAAAAGTATAAGGCTCAATGGTAAGACACAGGTAGATATCAGATGGCTTGAAGAAGAAAAATTGGCACCTATTCAACCTAATAATGTAAACTTAAGCTCCCTGTAACAGTTAGAACTTGCACTGCTAGGATAAAAGTTGTGATGACTTTGTGTTGGTAATGGTATTTGATAGCTCAGCATAGGTGTTTAAGGAGTCAAACGTGTATCTGATTTCTTTGTGAAACTCCTCTGAAGGATTTTTTTTAAGATAAGACGGAATTCTTACTCTATTTTTGAAGGAAAGGTAGAAAATTAAGGTTAGAATTGAATTTCAGCCTCAGAAAAAGTTTTTTTTTGCCTCTGGTTGATTAGGATTTTATCACAGACTTGTTTAAATCAGGTGCCCAGTATAGGGAAAGATTACACCTCTTTATTTAAAATGTTTCTATTTGTTTCCTGCAACTTTATATCCATTCTCAAAACCTTAATTTTGCCACCTTCTACTTGACCTAATTATTAGTGGAAGCCCAGATTTAGCAAAAAAGGAAGCAATCAATAATTAGTATTAATAAATATGATGAATAATATGCTGTTGCATAATGAAACCAGAGCCTTGAATAAGCATTGTATAAAAAAATGTTTTCTAGAATAAGTTTTTTATTTCAATGCACAGATTTGTACATTATAGCTTGAGGACAAAGGAGTTCAAATAACAATTGAAGAATCTTGGCAATGTCATACAGAATGCAGGAACCTTCAAACCCAGCTGTTACCAGTAAAATGTCTGGCTCCTCATTTTCCAGGCAAACTGATAGAATTAAGATTTAGATTAAAGTCAATTTAGATCCATTGCTTTCACTGGAATTACAATGATTGTCACCATGGGGAACTTCAGGTGACTGAAGACTGTATTCCCATTCTCTGCACTTGCTCCTTTTCTGGTTAGCAGATCTTTAACCTATGAAGTCCTTTGTTGTAAGATAAATATGTGCTATTAATCAATGGGATTTGCATCAGAGAGGTGTATTACATGATTTGTTTATGCAAATAACACAAGAAGTGAACACTCCAAGGGCAAACAGTAAGTGATGTTTGATTGGAGCTATTAAGACTGACTTGAAATGTTGTTTAATAAAATAATGCCATATGACTTTTAGCACTAGATTAATCACAAAGGTTAATGTGTCATTTAAATGGAAGGAAGGAACAAATAACATTTCTATTTACTGTTTATGGATAGGAATTATATTTCTGCTGCTAAAACCAAAATTGTAAATAATTGACTATTATCATTTGGAAATGGACAGGTGTCTAATGAATGTGTATGTTCAGAGAATCATTCCATGATGATAAATTATTATTACCAAAGGGTAGAGAAAATAAGTGTATTTTTACATAAACAATTAATTACTTCTGTGATTTCTTACAGAAATGTGGATGCCGGCAAAGTGAAAATTTATTAATCACGGACTAAGTGTAGTATTGAGGAAAGAGCGTTATTTTCCTGAAATGTGCCAAATGTTTCTTGTCTTCCTCAGCAGAGACAGGATGGGAGAATACCTCTTTAGTCTCATCATTTTCTTTCAGGTAGTATCCTCTGCTGGACCCCTAACAGATATTTCTTTTGCCCCTTCTGCATGTGTCATTGCATTTAGTCAGATAAAATTTAGAGAACCAGAATAATTTAAATCTTATTTAAATGTTATTATAAATAAGAATTTACATAACACACAAAGCTTTTGCTTAAGGCTTTGGTGGACTAATTAACCTCTTGTTTGCTTATCTAGTCCAGGAGAAGAAAAAATTTTTTTCTAGTTTAGGTGACCAGTCACACACCAGTGTAATTCCAGGTAAAAATATTCTGGTGTTTGTAATGGTGTACAGAGATACATACACTTATGTCATTCCAGGAGCTCATAAGATCACTCCTGGTCCTCACTGATTCTACAACTTCTGCACCCAATTATCTCACAAAGCTCATTTATCCCTTTACACTAACTTGGGATACCATGATCAATAAGGTTAGTGACTGTGTAGATAAGATAATTCTATTAATTTGTTTCATTTCCACATGTAATGGAATAGTGGTTATACAAGAGCTGCTTCTTTCCCTGACTTGCAAAGTGTTTTAATTCCAAAAGAAAAATCACACACACAGAGCCATCCCTCTCTTTGCCTCTAAATTCAATCCAATAACTAGCATCCTGCTAATTGCTTTTTGTAGAACTTGCTCTTCTACTCTAGAATAGAAACAACAGAGACAACGGTAGCATGTGTCTCTGCTCTTTGAAATTGCTCTTTGAATTGACCAGATAAACTCTTTGAAAAAATAGATATATTGAAAAATTAATCATAACGTCTGTTTTTTTTCCTCGGTGTCAATGATTTAATCTTACTGCTCTACACTGCTTGATGATGCAAACTTGTAATTTAAATCAAGTCAGATAGTCATAGCCATTCTGCTTCAAGGGAATACTACAACAGAGAGCATTCTGAGAAACCACACCCATTGTTCATAATGAAGAAATATAGCTATTTAGTGCCATGTTTGATTAGATCCGTATTTTGTCAAATTACATCTCCTATGGCTAATGACAGATTGCTTACAAGTGTGACAACTTAAGAGTGATTTTTTGTTACCTTGAATAGATAGGAACTGCCTGTCCTTCTGATAAGCAGCTTTGGTATTACTGTACCCAGCTATACATATTAGGCCTCCCCCACTCATCAAGACTTATCCGTTCCATGGTACAGGCAGTATAGGATAGAAAGGATGATTGTACAGTAGCTGCTCTGAATTGGAACAACTAAGGCAGAGACTGATTTCGTCTTTTCTGGAACATGCTACCACAAAGCAAAATTGAATGTAGTGCTATGTACTGGCTTCAGATACTGAAGAAGCATCCATCATGTCCTTAGAACTTGTATTTCAAAGGAACAAACACTCTCAGGTGGCTTAAATGTCTGATTTATCTATCCTGAGATTTGTAGTGCACTGCTGCAAAGTACTGGGGCTGGTGTTCATTATGATTCCAGTGAAAAGATCATTCAAGTTTGGTAAGATATTTTTTTTAATTCCAGTGATTGGAGATAACATTGTAGGGAAAAAAGGATAGCATGGCTAATCTTACATGCCTTCAGAGGGAACAGTGGTGTGTCATCAGACAGATCTTCAGTCAGGGAACAACACATAGTTCAGATCCCATCTGTTTGATGGCATTTCAGTCTTTAGAGCTCTTAGGATATTCTTAGAAAAGAACAATTCTATTAATCACTTCTAGTGTCTAACAAAAGGATGTTCACATGAGAACATAATGCTTCATTTTAAGATAAATACAAGCACACACAGGTGGTGTAATTGCTGATGCAAATGGCAGCTGCCAACAGGATCCTTCATTACTGTTACTAGCTAAGTGTACCCTGCAGCCAAGGAAAATGCACAGCACAGATCATCCCTCAAGGCCAAACCATAAGTGCATGGTGCAATGAAGGCCCACACCTTCTGAAGTAAACTGTTATGTGAATCATTAATTCTTCAGTAGACAATAGTCTTCCACTTAGGATTACTACCAGGTTATCTAAAGTGCTTTTACCACTAGCTTCTGTCCTTGTCATTCGTGAAACAAATGCTTCAAATGTTAAGATGGCAAAGAATTCTCTATGTCTGCATCTCAGTTCAGTGTACTTCAGCTGCATTCCACCATGAGACAGCATACTCCACCTATAAGAGTATACACTAATAGACTGATCTGAAGATTGAAACAGGGGCAGAATTTACTGCTTCTTTCTGCTTACTGCTGTAAATTTTCTATAGGTAGATAAAAGTCATGCCTGTGATACACACATGAATGAAACTTTTCTCTTCCCTTGCTTCCATTAGTCTTATCTTGGTCTCTAATAGCAGCCCAATATTCTGCAGCTCAAAGTATCATACTTACTCCAAGTAGTAATTTCAAAATAACCTGGTAGCTAGTTAAGTTTTTTCACTTAGACATGGTTCTGTGGCAGCAATCTCTATAGCTTAATTATATATTTGTGATAAAATTTCCCCTATCAGGCAGCCTGTATTTCTTGTTATCATAGTATGCTACAGGGATGATAGCAGTTTTAAATTTAAGTTCTCCATAACATTTGCTGTTATACATATTTTTATTTCATATTTTTATTTCTCCATTACAAGTTTTGTTCATTCTGTGTTGGTTTTTCCCTTCCCACCTTTAGAATACTTTAGTGTTCTCCATACTCTAACAAACTTCTAGTTTATTCTCTGAAAAGAGGTACTAATACAGTATATTGTAATACATTTTATCCTGGATTTTTATACATGACACTATGAGATTTATTGCATAATTCTCCACTCTCATTGCTTATGTAACCTTGCATTTTGCTCCTTAGAACCCACTTATGCACTGAATGATCTTCTGCTGATGTCTCTGACAAGGCACAAAATTTGAAAAAACCTCTATCTAAGGTTCAGACAGGATCTTAAACTTGACAGTTTCTGTTCAGTAAAGGCCTGAAGCTGCAATTTTTAACGGTTTAATTTGCATTCCACGGCATCTTATCAGGAAGATAATGTATAATAGCCTTTTCTTTTCTCCTGCTGGATTATTGGCATATGTTCAAGCTCCAGTGTAAATAAAACTATTTAGAAGCTTAGCTTTGGCCCCTTATATCCTAATGGATTCCCTTAATTTTATTATTTGGCACTGCTGCAAACCTTTTGTTAATGGGAAGATCGATGATTTACCAAGTTTGATGAAAATGCCAATGTAATTACAAAAACTAGCTCAACTTTTGTTCCAGAAAACAGCCATATGAAAAGTTACTTCATGTGTGTGAGAAGATGCTCATTCTGATAAGAACATATCTTACAGTTTCAGATTTAAAATAACCATACCTCCAAACAATACAAAAAAATAATGGATTCATAATTGCTTAAGTTGACAGCCTCTTTAGTAAATATTGCTGGAAAGTAATTCTAGAAATATTGCTGTGGTAGCTGACCCTAAACCTTACAGGTCCTAGTGAACTCTAAGATATATCTTATTTCTGGCATGTGTTTCACTTAGAGCAGTGTGAGTTGCAAGTCATTCATCTGACTAAGACAGTAACTGAGCATTCTGGGGAAGAAAAATAAACATTTTTGATGTTATTTCTTTCAGAATGAGAGCAAAAAGAATAACTTTATGTTGTGGTATAACCCCAGCCATCAACTAAGCACCACACAGCCACTCACTCTCTCCTTACATGTAGGGAACTGAGCTTTCCAGCTTGACAGGATTTGCACCTCATTGTCTCAGGAAAATGAACACTGGAGTTGCCACTTAGAGTTCGTTAGCTGGCTATCCAAAAGACTAGACCACTATATGGACAAAAGTTGCTCATTAATATTGTTTTTACATTTTAAAATTATTTTTCCGTATGCACCTCATGTGTAATAAACACCTGCACGTTTC
Source organism: Pezoporus flaviventris (assembly GCF_033815535.1). Lineage (NCBI taxonomy): Eukaryota > Metazoa > Chordata > Aves > Psittaciformes > Psittacidae > Pezoporus > Pezoporus flaviventris. Next base: position 16,076,795 of record NW_026892579.1, read on the forward strand.
CTGTTTTCAAGTATTTTACAGAAATGTAAATCAGAACTAGCAATAATTATTTTTTTTCTCAGTCTTTACATTTGATTCTACTAAAATGTCTTCAACTGAAACAAAAATCTTAAACACTGGAAATACAGCAATTAACTATTTTGATTCTCCCTCTTGATTTCATCATTGCCTAAGGCTATGGTGCAGAGAGTCCCAGTTTTCTCAACTCGTAATAGTGGTTACCGCCATGTTTTTTCTTGCTAAATGAAGAAGTTCCACTCATTAAATCTAAACTTCCAGCATTTTCTTATGTGGAAGGAATAGAATATTCTGATAGAAGAAACACATACCTTCTATGTAGCTAAAGAATTTTCTGCATTCTGAGAGATAACAAAATGTATCAGATGTCATCTTCATAAGAACTGTAACTTGAATCATGGACATTTTAATTTTATTTTATTAGCAATTTGTCTAACTACAGTAAATCCTGACTGATCTGGGTTTACCTTTCTAAATAATAAACCTCTTCATATATTCACCATAACTTTGCAGAAACCTTTAACAATTATTTTTAATGATATATCCAGTGAAGAAGAATTATCCTTATTTCTCATCCACTGTAAAGAAATGTTCCTTTTTTTAAGAGAATTTTAAATAAGCATGTTGATATAGACACTAAGAAACCTTGTGAAATTAGCAAACCAGCCCATCTGATTGTACTTTCTGTCTTCACGATACTATACACTATCACCTTTATGATGGTATCTGTGAGGATATATCTGTCTTCTATTTCCAACCAAATAAAACTGGAACTTCGTGGTCAATGAAAGCATTCTCCTGAAAGGATTATCTGAGGTATGTGATGCTTTATTTTTTTCCAAACATCTGATTCTTCTGCTAAATTAGCAACTTACTGTTCCCATCAATGAGATTGTTAGGTTGTTCATTTTTGTTGGTTTACTCCTAAAGGTTTCTTTGAACTTTTGTATCTTTAATAATATTTCTATTTTAATTTAAATCTATACTTATTTTAGATTCTAAATTTAATTTGCTTTAGCAACTTAAAGGAAATTAATTTTAATATTTTTCTATAAAGTATTTTATCTATGGGTTTTATTTTGTCTTAGTTCAAATACTATTCTTCCTTGATTTTAAGTATTGGAGTATTAATATTCCAATTTCTCTTGCTTTTCTGATTATTGTTTCTTTTCTAGACAGCTGCAACTACTTAAGGACTTAACATATTCAGGGCTGAAATCCTTCCTTTCTAAAATTGTTAAAATACCTAAAATACCTCAAACAAAACAATAAACATTTTTAAAGAAGTCCTTAGACAAGGCCTTATATATATTCATTGCTATTAGTTTCTTTTTAGAGTTGACAGAACACATCTGCCTTCTTCACTTATTTGCTATTATGACTTACATCTCCCTCTTTATGATGTGAATGCATATACCTGCAGAAGGGATGCATTTAGCTATTAAAACTTCTACTTTTTCCCTATCCCAAACCAATTTATTGCAATCATTATTGTTGTTATTTTTTTTCTTCCAGGTCTTCTTTTTTTTAGATGAGTAGTTGAACTGAAAAATCAAGTATTCATAAAGCCTGAGTCCAGATAGATTAGATGTACTTCATTTCCCTTGTTTAAAAATTTACTTATCAAAAAGTTATCAAATTAATCAGGCATGAACTACCTTTGTTAAATGTGTGTTGTATTTAATCCCATTTTCCATGTTCTTCCATTTCTTTGATTATATTTTCCTTTAAAATTTTGTTCAGAGATTTCAATACCACTGATTCATGTGACAATGAGTCTACACTTATTCTGATTGCTGTGTTCTTTCCTCTTAGAGGCAGACATTATATTTTTCCATCTCGGTTACATGATATCACATTCATTTGCTTGCTAATGATATATTGGTAATTTCCTGTAGAGCATGTTCCAGCATACTGTGATAGAAAATATTAGATCCTCTGTCTGGAACTTTTACAGGGTTTTTTTTCCACCTTAGTTTTTTTGGGGTTTGGGTTTTTTTGTTTGTTTTGTTTTGTTTACCAGGAGCTTTCTTTGAGATGTTTCAATTACCTTCTTGCATTGCTAACTTCCAGAATGACATTCTAAAGCAATTTACTGGAAGAAATGTGAAGGCAAGCATCTGATCAAACTAGCACTAAATCTCTGACCAAATGTAGACTAATACCAATAGCTATGTATGAGCAGATCATCCTATGTCACTTCAACAGGAGACAAGAATACAAGAAGTTTCATCGCAACATGATGGAGAACTTCTTTACACTGATGGTGGCAGAACACTGGAACAGGCTGTCCAGGGAGGGTGTGAAGTCTCCCTTTCTGGAGACATTAAAAACCTGCCTGGAGCATTCCTGTGTAACCTCCTCTAGGTGGTCCTGCCTTGGCAGCCCTAATCCAACTCTAGTGATTCTGTGAGATAGATACACAACACACAATCAAACCCATCCCAAAGTAGATCAACTAGATCAGATGAAAGTGTGTTCTTAAAGTGTTTATTTCCTCCCATCAACTATAAAGGGAATGTAAAGTTGGATGAGGCCTTGGGTGATATGGTTTACTGTGAGGTGTCCCTGCCCATGGCAGGGGGGGTTGGAACTGGATGATCTTAAGGTCCTTTCCAACCCTAACTATTCTATGATTTCTATGATTCTATGAAAGCAACTAGCACCCCTAGCAACTGACAGAATGGTAGATAGACTTTCAAAATACAAGTACCACCAAATTCATGATCTAAAGAAATCAAACATGTATGTATTCTTATCATTATATTAACTACAACTTTTGAATTAATAAAAAAGTTTGCATAGCTAGCAGCTAGTATAATATGTTGCCTTTCTGAGGAAAAAAAAAAACACATACCAAACCCAAAACCAAACCAAACAGCTAAAAATTATCTACTTGTACAGACACTTTTATCCATTTTTTAAACTAGAATTCCTAAAATAGTAAGCCATTTTTTTTTAATCTGAGTCCTCAAATTAATGGTTTGTGTTAAAGAATTCATTGTGAAAATTGCAAAATTTTGCCAAAAAAAAGATCACTTTAAAAAATGGAGTCCCCCATGTGGTTGTTTATTGTTCAGGTGATCTCTTGAAAGGATCTGTTTCCATACTATCACTCCGTGTTCCACCTGGAAGTTTTATAAAACAGCAATGGCTAATAATGGAAATGAAAAATTTCTGTAAAAGAAAGAAAATGCACAGCACTGGCCAAAACACCATATGAACATCATCCTGAGTATGAAAGGCAGGTAGACATCTGTCTTCTCACTAGAGCTAAACAAGAAGCCGCCAGGAGAACTTCCAACATCTGGATCTCACTGCCCAGGGAGTCTCTTGGTCAGTATTGGTTATTTACAAAATGTAGATAAAAGCCTTATATGCTATAAAATTCCTAACCTGCAACTACTTCCATAGGGCTTTAGTTATAACTTGAAGAACTAAAGATAAGGCAAATTCATTCACAGTGCTAATTTATTCTCTATCCACTTCAAATGATAACTTCTAATAATGGTACTTAGTTTTGCAACTCATATCCACATACTGTCAGTGCAGCAAATTAATGGAGATAATTTGAAAATATCATGGTGCCTGTGTTTAGGAAGTGCATGCATTCAATTAATTTAAATTTTGGCCTCTAGGCCTACAATTCTGAAGTCAACTTTTAAAAAATAGGATGGGAGAAAAGTGAATTGAAAATCTACATTTATTGGTCTTCCATAGATATGTATCTCTGCTTAATTTTAGCTTAAGAAATGCTAAATGCTGCCTTTTCAGTAGAAATGGCTTACAAAGTTGAATGGTCAAATGATCATGTTTTTGCTGCCATAGGCAGGAAAAGGGCTACAACGAAGCATGAAGATCTTCAGGAAGTCAAAGTAACTAATGAAAGACAAGTCTGGTGGATGCTATGAAATATGATCTCCAATAATCTGGAACATCCAAAGAGAGGTGAAATAGGTAGGAAAGACTTTGTTCAAGAGGGCCTCAGTCTTGCATATTAATATCAGAAGGAGACAAATTAGCACATAGCAGTGATATGTAGTGATAGAATTACAGGCCTAAATGAATCAAACATGAGAAACAACAGATAAGAAAGGCAGAAAACAGGGTCAGACAAATGCAAAAGCAAAGGAAAGAGTGTGCTGAAATCACAAGCATTGAGGGAATTATTTTGGACCATATATTTCAATTTGCTGTAAAACAAAAAAAGTATGTTACGTTCATTCTCAGAATTACAAATACAATGTACATAGAAAAAGCATTAAGAATTGAATACATTTAATTTAAAGACATAAAACTGGAGATGGCAAACTAAGGGAGTGAAGTCCAAATGTAAGCATTTCCTAAAATATAATAGTTCTATGGTTCATGAATATTTTCTGTGATACATGTTCCTGCCATACTCCAGTGCTATCTACATTTTAGCAGTTTTCAGACAATATATATGACCAGCATGCCTAATGGTTAAAGGAAAACACATCAATAGTCATACTTTTTCACAATGTACTATTTTTTGCAGGATTCTGAAATGTTACCCAGTTGCCTGTCTATTCTACACTGCACCAGGTGGAAGCAAAGATCTTTATTTACTATCTGTGCAAAGTGAACAAACTAATCTAAAATAATAAAAAAAGAAGAGACAGGTGTTGTGCAACTGGATGAACACAAACTGACTGTAGCTAGACGCAGTAAAAAACTTACTTGAAAACTGGCTCAATTTTCAAGTTAGATAAATTCTGGAAATAACCCTGCAAGGAAAGCCAAAAAAAAAAAAAAATAGAGCGAGTAAATAAGTCATTTCTGTGGATTTTTTAACCATTAGTCTCCCTTATTATCAGAGTTCAATACTGATCTGCATAAACTGTATGTTTTATAATCTGAAGCTGCTATGAACCATTCTCCAGCAGAACAGAAGATAAATGAATCGTAGTAAACAGGGGAAGAGATCAGAAGTAACTGTTAGAAGGCCAACCACAGGGCTAAATGCCTTTGCAAAGAGATCAGTGTTAGGTATGACTTTTGCTGTTGGGCAAAGTATTGTACTTCATAAAAATACTTTGATCTGGTGGGTTTTAACTTATTTGCTCCTATCCTTCATCTCTCAACCAGCACTAAAATGTATAATTAAGAAGAGCTCCCTTGATGCAGTCCATGATGAAGGAAGAAACTCTTTTGAATCAGAAGATCCAATTAGGTCAATAACAGAGCAGGGGTTGAGTTACTGAAAGCTGCTGAACTGGAAGCAAGAATATATCTTCATGAGTTAGTTTACTTCATAGCAATCAACAGTGCCCTCCTTGTTCACTTGCGATTAAAAGGTCCTGATGACACATCTTCATGGGCTTCTCTATGCACATGAGTCACCTCATGATTGTTGGAAACATTCATGTTAAACACACAAAATGTTTTCAGGTCTAGGTCTTATTCAAGTCCTTTAGAAGTGACCAATACCATTCTTTTGACCTAAGTAAACTCAAGATCAAGCCTTTTGGTTTAAGGTTTAAGATTTTTAACTTAAAGCAGTTTCTAAACAGATGTATACAAGGTGGTTAGCCAGGAGAACTGTACATTTGTGAACAATATAATAGAAGGAATGTTACAGGCATTATGTATGCTCATGTTCTGTAGACACTGAATTCAAGAAGTGATGTAATAGCGTGAAGTGCTTTAAAGAACGAAACCTTCCTAACTCATCATTATAAAATACTAGGCTGTTAAGTAGTATGGCTATGCATACATGTTGTTCAGGCTAGATTTACAAGGGTTGCATAAAAGTCTCTGCTCAAAATGCCTTGCTAATGAAATTCTCAAAGACTTGCCTTCTGCATGTGAGTATCTGAACTGACTGTCTCCACTGGCAGACTTTACTACATGCCTAAATACTTGCTAACAGGAGTATACACAACTGCCTCTGACACCACTGAGCAGATGAGGTGGCCCTGTTCAGCCTTGCCTCTTTCTAACACAGTCATATTACAATAGGTTTTGCCTTTTTTTTTCCTCTAATAAATGAATTAAGCTTAAGGAGGTTATTGTCCAATAAAAGGCCCAAATGCTCTTGGAATTGCAAGTTAATAAACATTGGTATAGTTATATTTATAAAGCATAGCTATATAGAAGAACCTTATAATGTTACATTTAGACAATTAAGTGCAAGAAACCAAACACCTGAGGGATGAATTCAGCAACCATAAAGAGAAAGGAGATGCAGCTAGACCCATAACAATGACCTATCTCATTATATCTGTATCATCATTGCCATTTCATTTTATAATTGTTATTATAAAACTGTGTAGAAGCTAAAACCCCTTAATTTCTTGCACATATTGTAAAATCTGTTATATTAATTGCAGACTGTAATGACTTTCCTGCCATGAATTTTATTTGGTTTGCCTGTATTAATACAGTTGACTTCTACATAGATATTAGGCTAAATTCAGCTGTGATTTCTAGACCACACAGATTTACTGACTTTACAGGAATGATGTTAGATGTGACCCAGCAGGTCTTCTTCTCATATTAGGAATCCAAAGCAGATGGAAAAAATTGTATTGTCAACATATCTATCTCACTGTTGGCTAGTCAAGGATCCTGACAGTTTATCCCAGATTATTCATGTAATCAATTTGACCAAACAGCCATGTACATCTGAGCAGCTCAATTTATAGTCCCTTAACTGCTGATGAAAAGGCACATGATCTTTGAGGATGCAGCTGCTCACATCTTGCTTTAGATAGCAATAGCTGGTGAAAGGATTCATTGTATCACTGTATTTAATATAACGAGAATCAATTGCAATTCTTTTAGTTGTAAATTTTGCGTCACAGAAGACTAACTTTAGCTGATATAAATCCCAGCTGAAGTATCTAAATTTTAGATGGCTTGAGTAAGTAGCAGCAGTTCCTATCATAAATCAAATTATTTTTATTTTTGATAGTGGCAAATTCATTAAGCCATTAAGAGAGAATGTTGATAATGTTGATCATTAGCTTCTAAACTAATCTGCAGATTTAAATGTTATTCCAGTTTGCTCAAGATCAAGTCTAATAATCTTTCAGAATATATACCATTACATAGAAAATCAATGTTTTCTTACCATAACCATAATAATAATTAGATAGTATCTCATCCTAAGCAGATCTCTTTAAAGGAGACTGGAGACAAGTTACAGATTGTAGTGTTACAGCAGCAATGCCTAAAAAGAAGCATCTGACAAGCATTTGTACAAAAAATATGTCACTTTCCTTATCAACATCCAATGGGAATAGGATGAGAGAGTAGAATGAGGGAATAGAAGAGAGTATGCAAATTAGAAAGTACTAAAGAAAGGTTTTGGAGGTCTGAACTTTATAAGGCAACATTAAAATGTTGTATTTTTATTAATTAATGCTTGAATTTGTAATGTTTGTGTTTCAAATCCCTGTCTCAAATAATTCCATTAATTTTAAGGGTAGCATGAAGATGTTAACTCAGTCAGCAGTGTCAAAGGGAGACAGAGAAGGTAAATGATAAAGAATCAATCCAGACCTTTCCCAAATTTTTCTGGGGGGGAGTCGGGGGGCTTGTGTTCCTACATAGTTCTGTATGCCAAATCATTTACCCTGCTTGTTATTAATTGTCGTAAGATTACTGACTGATTTGCCCACATCTACCAAATAAATTGAGGTGACTATTGTGGTTTAATCCCCATATGCAGCTAAACCCGCGCCTCCAATCACTCACTTCCCACCAGTGGTATGGTGAAAAGAATCAGAAAGGCAAAAATGTGAAAACTCATGGCCTGATGTTTTATAGGTAAAGCAAAAGCTGTGCAGGCAAGCAAAGCAGAATAAGGACTTCATTCACTGCTTCCCAGGGAGGTAGGTGTTCAGCCATCCCCAGGAAAGCAGGGCTCCAGCACATAATTGTAAAAGTTACTTGTGAAAGCAAACCCATAATTCCAAATGTCCCCCTTAACTTCCTCCTCCTTCCCCCCAGTTTTTATTGATGAGTATGACATCATATGGTATGGGATATCCCTTTGGTCAGTTTGAGTCAGGTGACCCTGCTGTTCCTCTCCCAACAGGCCTGGGGGAAGGACTCATATTGGAGAAGTTCATGGACAACTGTCTCCTGTGGGAAGGACCCCACACTGGAGCAGAAGAGCATGAGGAGTCCTCCCATGAGGAGGAAGGAGTGCCAGAAAAAACGTGACAAAACAACTGCAATACCTATTCGCCATTCCCCTATGCTGCTGGGTGGGGAAGAGGTAGAAAACTCAGAAGTTAAGCCTAGGAAGAAGGGAGGGGTGGGAGGAAGGTGGTTTTATTTTTTTAAGATTTTGTTTTATCTCTTGTTATCCCACCTGATTTTATAGGGTTTTTTTGGTTGGTTGTTTTTTTTTCCCAAGTTGAGTCTGTTTTGCCTGTGATAGTATTTGGTGAGTGATCTCCCTGTCCTTACCTTGACCCATGAGCCTTTTGTTATATTTTTATCTCCCCTGTCCAGTTGAGGAGGGGGAGTGATAAAGCATCTTTGGTGGTCAGCTGGTGTCCAGTCACGATCAATCCACCACGGTAACTGAGTTCTGTGTGAAAGTGTATCTTAATTTCAATATCTTTATTACAAAATTACAAATGTTTCAGGAAGAGGAATGTCCCCGGGAAATACAGCTTGGAAGAATAATAAAGAAGGTCGCACAATGCCTTTATCCAGAGTAATAACAGGAGATGTACTTTATGGTTCCAACTGATAATAGACAACTAAAGGTGGAAGCTAAACTAAATAGCTATGAAATTATTGCTAAAGGGTGTACTGTGGAACTTGTAAATAGGAAAAATAAAGGCTTTTATTTAACATATGGAATTTTATAACAGGAAAAGCCCTTTAAATATGAAATGAAAGAATAACTATGCGTCGTGGTTTAAACCCAGTCAGGCAACTCATTAACTCACTCCCCCCCCCCCCCCCCCCCCCCCTTTCCCTCCCACTACTCAGAGAGGAGAATCGAAAACTCCCATGGGTTGAGATAAGAACAGTTTAGTAACTAAGGTATAACACAAATCACTACTGCTACTACCAATAATAACAATGAAATAACAATAACAAGGAAATAACAAGGGAAGAGAATACAACACCTCACCACCAGCCAACTGACAACTCGCCCTCCCCCCCCAGCCCAACCAAGCACCGACCGATACCTCCTCCAACCCTGCAGACTCCCAGCCCTTCTGGGTAACTCCCCGTTAAATCCTGGGCATGACGTGCTGTGGTATGGAATACCCCTTTGGCTAGCTTGGGTCAGGTGTCCTGTCTCTGCTTCCTCCCGGCTTCCCCCCCTCCCTGGCACAGCATGAGGCTCACAAAGCCCCTGGCCAAACCAAAACATCATTGTTATCAGCTCTGTTCCCAGGCCGAAAATCAAAACACAGCACTGCACCAGCTACCAAGAAGGAGAAAAATGACTGCTACTGCTGAACCCAGGACACTATAAATCAGACTATATTTCTAAATACGTTGAAATAAGAAAGACTTTTATGTAGATTTTACTATTAATAGCATTATTATTATCTGATTCTAACAGTTAACTTATGTTTGCAAATAATTTATTTTCATTTTAATTTTAATACCATAATGTATGTTAAAATTGACAGTACTTGACAAATATAAAGGTATATAGTACTACTGATAAGCAGGCCACTCTGGACGTGACTTGGAATGTGATAGACACAGATATAAACTTGATTCACAGTTTCACAGTGTTTTGAGGGGAAACTGCCATATAGTTCTACAAAGCACATAGGAACTATAACTTTTAGACTTTTTTTGAAAGTTAATTATCATATATGCTAGTTTTCTAAACATCTATGCCTAATTTTATGAGAGGAAGATGAGATCTACCCCATCCTTAAAGTAAATACAGGACACACAACATGATCTGTAGCACCTCAAGTAACATACTCAATGAACTACAGATCTTAGGCTCTGTTTCCAGAATAAATATTCTGACAATGTTGAACCTTAGTTTTCTAGAATCTCATTTACAACTGTGCAGTCCCAATCAAAGTTTGTAATTGGCTTCTCCACGGGTAAACAAAACAACCAGAGAAGAGCTGAAAGAAACTGCAAAATGCTATCTGCAGCAGTCAGTGGACAAGCTCTCCTTGAAGCCTTTGAAATCAGACAGCACAACACCACTATGGCAGATGTTTCTGAAAGCAGAAATGCAAAGCTGTCTTCTGAGATACCGGGCAATGAAGCCAACTTGTATGTATATTACAATTTGTATTTGAAATTTTTAAATATAAAAATATAAAACTCTTTTTTCCTTTTTTTTTTTTTTTTCTTTTCTGAACACTAAGTCATTAATGGTCAAATTCTGTCTCATACTGGATACAAATGTTCTTTAGAGTATTACTGAATAAGCCTGCTGTCTGCGGGGGACTCTAGCCAAAATACATCAATAAAGGAAATTAATAGGCTATCCACAGATCAGAGAGCAATTGAAGATTTCAGTTTACATGGAAAGATTTTGTGGTCACAGTTCTCTGTTACAGACATTCAAGCATCAGCTAACAAGGATTGTTTATGTCCTCAGCATGAGAACATCTGAAGCTCATAAATAGTTTTATAGGAACTAGTTCTGGATTTCATTCTAGCATTGTAATTTGAAGTGATTCACATCTCTTTTACTCTCACCCTTCATTTTATCCTCTTTAAGCCAGAATCTGTCATCTTTATTCAGAATGAACAGTAATTTACATTGTGAATCATTCCAGTGATATCACCAACACCACTCAGTGAATGAAGCAGTACTGAGATAGAAAACAAACCATAGACAAAGGAGTCTTGATGTACTCAATATATACTAGATATATTGTTATATTGATATAGCTGGTATACTTTTTTTTTTCCTATGAAAGATATGGGAGGAGCAGTTTTCATCTTTGGACCAATTTTGCATTTTATTTTTGTAAGCATAATTGAACTGTTCTTGAAATAACAACAAAGCCCTGGAACTCCACACAACTCTCCAGGCAGTGGAAGTCTTAATTCATTTTTGAAGGCAGCTGTCCTTGTAATGTGAACAGCTGCTCTGCAGACAAGCTGAAGTGACATTCTAGGCTGTTGTTGTATCACATATTTGAAAGGAAAGTAAGAATTTTTAAAGACCATTACAGTTAGAAATATCAGAGTGCCAAGCCCTTATATGGAGGAGAATAGTCTTTACACATAGCCAGTAGCAGTTAAGATGTAAACTTTTATTGTTTATGTTTTTTATTCTATGTGTATCTGCTTATTTTATTGTTAGAGATGACCAATTGATAATCACTTGACGACAATGCAACCAGGAAAGCACTGTCTGTGGTTCCTTTGCCTCGACTATTCAGGCTTCTTTTTATTATGCCATGAATCTGAAAAGGAAAACTTACTGAAGACCTTGGTGGTGACCTTTACTTGGGATTGATTTTAAAAAATTAGTTAGGCAATTAGAATTGCATATTATTTTGTTCTGAAATCATACTTTGATATTCAATATTGTTATTACTTTATGTAAATATACTACAGTAGAAAGGAACCTTTGCAAGTTTTGACATGATTAGTGCCAAGGTTGACTTTATAATGAGAGAAGACTCTAAAATCAAGGGCCGGAATCTTGGTTATCAGCTTTCTCTGTCAAATGTAATTCCTTTATTAACAATATTTCTGCTTTTCCAAGTAACCTATGACAGACTCTACAATTTTCCTAGGACTCAAAAGGACTGGGTGACTATGACAGCAGAGGAGTGTGTCTTCTCTAGTTATCAGGATGTTTGAACCTCATGTTCAACTGTATGATGAGACATCCACAAATTTAACTTTATTTTCTTTTATCTGGTGATGAAACTCAAAAGTGAGTGAGAAAAAAAAGAGAGAGATATTGAAAATATACTAAACTAATCACATGTCCTGGTTAATGCCTCTAGGAGTGTCGTGGTTTAAACCCAGTCAGGCAACTTGTTCACTCACTCCCAGTGAGTGGTGCTGGGCTGACAACAATCGATGGCCACCCCCGCCCCCCGCACCGGGGCTCTCCCCTTCCCTGCTCCCGGAGGAATGGGGAGGAGGATCTAAAGAGTGCAACTCCTACGGGTTGAGACAAGAACAGTCCAGCAACCAATGTACAACACAAATCACCACCGCTACTACCAACGACAACAATGATAAGGGAAAATAACAAGGGAAGAGAATACGATACCACCGGCCAAGAAACGAGTCCCACCCGGAAGCCCGTGTCCTTCCGGGTAACTCCCAGTTACCCCCCACCCCGGGCATGACGTGCTGTGGTATGGAATACCTCCTTGGCTAGCCTGGGTCAGGCGCTCCGTCTCTGCTTCCTCATGGCTTCCCCTCCTCCCTGGCAGAGCATGAGCCTCACAAAGTCCTTGGTCAGGGTAAACATCACTTAGCAACAGCCGAAAACATCGGTATCACCAGCACTGTTCCCAGGCTGGAAGTCAAAGCACAGCACTGCACCAGCTACCACAAAGGAGAAACATGACTGCTACTGCTGAACCCAGGACAAGGAGACAGATGAAGTTACAATTCTGGGGCTATTCTAGTAAAGAGATGAAATTATCTAGTTGGTTATTTTAAACTATTTTCCTGGTTTGGAGGAAGCAGAGAGATGAAAATTTTTTATTCAATTCTTTATTAACTCAGAAGCAGCAAATCAGGTGTGTTGACACCTTTCAGAAAGTAAATTAAAGTACTAGAGACATAAGTGAACCTCTGAAAGGTAGCACAAGTCAGCACTTGCTCAGTCAAGAACAGGTATATAAAAACACTGGCACTTCAAGCTTTTTACCTGTTATTTACCTCCTAATTTAGGAGTTAAATATTCTCAATCTTAAGGAAAATTTTTTACACATAAAGAATCTTCCTACTGTATCTAAATGTATGATGCATACAACAAATAACTAAGTAGACTAGACCTATTCAGCCTATAAAAGAGAAGTCTGAGGGCTCTGGTCTTTCAAATCAGAAGAGCCTGAGACATTGAATTTAACAAAGGGATAGAAGAAAAAGCCATCACCATTGTTAAAGGAAGTTTGTAAGCAGCACAGTTTTAGAATCTAGTGAACTTCCCTGTGTGCCTAACCTGCTATGTTCTTTCTCAAGATATCTATTGAGGTATTTGTTAATAGATACAGACTGCTGAGCTGAAAGGATTTTTGGTCAAATTAAGGACAGTTAGGTTTATATTCTTATAAAAGTAATTCTGTAGGAGGTTACAGTGAGGTTTGCAGCAAAGTTTAAGTGTCTTAGCTACTACAAATGTTTGACAACATCTGAAGTTTTCGTTTTGGTTTTTTGTTGTTTTTTTTTTACGCAAATAAGCTACCACAAAACAGAGCTAAATACCTAAATCTGAAAAACCCTCACAGAGAAGACGATAGTAAAATGTAGCCGCACATCTGTAATTTTTTATGTCATTCTTTTATTGTAGAAGGAAAAGAAGAAAAAGAGAAACACTCTAGAAACATTTTGTTCTAAATTTAATAAACGATTCTAAAATTTTGCCTTTATGTAACTGACTATATATTTTAAATTTTCCTTGAGTATTTACTTGGAATTGTTGTAAGCATATTACGCAATCATGGTATAAATTTTTCTAACTCATTTTTCTACATTAGAAACAGTAGGAGAAAGCAGATGAGCATAACATTAACATTAATTTCAGATTATAAAAAAATAAACAAAACCCCAAAACCAACCCAAAACTACACCACCTTTAGCTTAATAAAAACGTAAAAAAAAAAATAATTTAAAAAAGCAAACATTGTGTAGGGATGGAGCCAGTGAAAAACTGGAAACGAATATGTGAAAAACTATGGCACAGATACTCTTTGAAATGACTGTTAAATGTGGAAAATTGAAAAAATATTAAATATTATAGAAAAAAAATCAAAGCATTGTACATACCTTGTAATATTTTTTAAAAATTAATTTTTCATTGTGTTGTTTCTCTGTTTTTCCCCCGTACCCTTATGCAAAGTTTTTTCTATGGCTTTTCTTTCCCTTGAGAAAAGTCAGATATTTGAAAGGCAACCCATACCTACAGACCAAAAGAGACTGAACAAGATGTATAACAGTATTGACTGAAAATAGTTCCTAGCACAGAAGAATGTAATTCCTTACAGAAACCAGAAAAAGAAAAGAAGAATGCTCTTCCACTCATGCAAAAAGAACATTTTTGTGAGATGCTAACTGCAACTTCATATCTTAGTTATTAAGAAGAAAAAATCACAAGACACTGAAAGAAAATACTGAGATAAAATAATTGTAATCAAGTGGCCAACAATATTTAAATATCTAACACAGGTGCCTCACCTGAAGTATCTTACATTAGCTTAAAAAAAACAAATCAATTAATTGCCTGAAGTCAAGCAATTGTCAAAGAACAACAAAAGTATTTTATATCATCAAACCAGTTTGTCACAGGCTTCTGTCCAAGATAATTGGATGCATCGTTATAATTCTTGCTCATAAAAAGATACATATAAATTAGAAATAATGTGATGAACCATCTTCTGGTTAATATCAACATAACTCCACTGACTGAAATGGAGATGTACTGAATTCTGTTAATTGCATGTTCTGCTTTTCACCAGCTGAGCAGATGCGACAATTTATATTGGTGTTATCACTAATATAAGTGTTATTACTGCATTAATATTATTTTCTCTGAGTCCACCCATTCAGATTAAAGACAGCAATAAATATTCTACATTTGAATATTGTAGAATTTGAATTACAGAAAACAGTCATTTCACCACAAAATTTCATGGGAGCTAAACATTCAATAATTCATTGCAATAGTTTCTTCCTCATAGTATATTTCGTATCCTATTGGAATTTTTAAAGAGTACAGGCAGAAAAATCCCACATGTAATTTTAAACATAAAGAAAACATAAGTTTAGATAAAATACTTGATGACAGCTTTAACAGAGAAATAATAAGGCTGTAATGACAGATAAAGTAAGAATACAGCAAAAATTCAAGAGTGATTTCGAACAATCTGATTGCAATCGGATTTTACTAGAAATTTTGTTCAAACACTTAAACTGGTTGTCCAATTTAGATATATCAGTTCCTGGGGACAAAGATTTAGAACAATTAAGTTAAAGAGCAATCAGGTTTTCAATCTGGGTAAGCTGAATTGCCTCTTGGAATACTAGCACAATCATAAAAAGACCCTGAAAGTCATACAGCTCCAGAAATTTTCTACCTAGTGCCAGGCACTTCACTCCACTGTTGTCTCTAGACTTACTAATTTTCTACGACTCTATAGCTGTGCAGAAAAAAACTATTTTGTGAGTTTACATACCTACAGCGTGTAAACCAGAAACCATAGTGCACCTCATAAGGCAAATCTGGAAGTAACTGAGATTATCCTCTGTGAAAATAGAAGCAGAATATTTGGATTTGGAATGTATGTGGTGCTAGGTTGTAAACTAGTTTAACCATGTACATACAAATCTGAGCTTTATTGTCTATTTATAAAAAAAAAAAAAAATTGTCTGAAACCCTCTTAATGTTTTACAGATAAACCATTAGTCACAAGCATAAAGTCATTAAGATTTTACTTGACTGAGTAGAGTCCTTTTATGTTCAGGATTAATTTTTATCCTGTTTGCAGGGTCACTTTCAGGTTTTTTATGCAACTTTAGCCCCAGAGGACACCTCAGGGTGCAAAGGGTGCATGTGGTTTGTTGGGAGCTTCTTTCCCAGGGGAACTGTTCCAGACAATTCTAGCTTCATGTTTGAAGCAATTTACTTTTCTAGTAGTTTTGCAAACTGTATTTCAGACAGCAGATTCTATCCACTGAAATAAATGAACCATTGGCATAAATGAGGGATAGAAACAGAAGAAAAGCTATGCTGTCCTATATTGTATCTAAAAAAATCCAAAACAATAAACCAAACAACAACAACAAAAAATCATAAAATCCCTAACAAACCCAACTCATAATGCAATGTCTTTGAGGATTTAGGGATGCAACAGGCACCAAAACAGGAAAATATTGAGGTCATTTGTAAGTAGCTTAGCTGTAAAGTATATGATCCATTCAAATAACAGGAAATAGCTTCTCATGGTTTACTGAATATTGTTTAGTGAGGGGGGGGATAAAGAAATTTCTTAATGATTACATTATAAGTAATAGCTGTGCTCAGTCCAGTGAACATGGTTATAATTAGAAAATGAAGCCTGACACTGAAATTGATTCCTTTCACTTTGACTCTCAGCTGTGATAACATTACTTGTAAAAAAAGAGAAACTCCACCCCCTCACATTGGCCCTTTTACTCTTTCCTCTGCTATTTGTTCTCTTGGGGCTCTCCTAACCCTTAATTTTATTTTGGGAATAGGAATCATGTTCTCTGATGATTCTGCTGCAAATGCAGAATACATGACAGGTGAAAGGCAGTTTTCTCAGTCCATAAAATCTAAAAAAATAAAATTGGAATGAAATTCAAAATCTCTTTCATGCATTCAAAACCCCAAAACCCCTCAATTGAGTGAATACATCATTTGTTATATTCACAACCCTTTACATATATTTTGACTGTTTTAAATGGCACACACTCAGATTAATATTCAAAATTAAAAGTCAAGTTGAAGAGGAAAAATATTTTTATATATGCTGGTATCATACATATGCATAATATATTTTCATTGAGTATCTGGTTTAATCTATTAACTCCTCAAAAATACTTCTTTCTGAAATGCAGAAAAGTCTGAACAAAACTTTTAAAATAGTGTCATCCTTTTTAATGCTTTAAGAAATATTTGCCAATTTAATTGTAATATTGCCTTCAATTTTTATATTAGCTTTAATCATAATAAACTATATTCTAGTATTTTTATGTCAAGGTTATGGCATTGGTGAATAAGGGAAGGGCAACTGATGTCATCTACCTAGACTTGTGCAGGGCATTTGATACTGTCCTGCACAGCATCGCTGTCTCTAAACTGCTAATCATGTATTTGATGGACTGGAACAGGTTGCTCAGAGAAGCTGTAGCCAACTAAAGGAGTAAGATTCAGATTTTAAACCTAAAATTGGATGACAACTGCAGTAGCTCATGAATAAGAAATGCTCATTGTGTTTTATCAATAACTGGGCATAACATAAAGGAAATATAAGGCGATTAAACAAAGAGATCTGAAGTGATTTCGTTCCCCTATCTTTCTGACACAACGTCTCTGCCAGGATTTTTCAGACAGTCCTCACCAAAAATTCTTAAGAGTTCATCAGTAAGTTCAAAAAGTAAATCTTGCTTCTCCTTTCTGAATAATTAAATATAAAATCATAGAATAGTTAGGGTTGGAAAGGACCTTAAAATCATCTAGTTCCAACCCTCCTGGGCAGGGACACCATGTATTTTGCAATTATCTTCCTTTTGGTAATTATTTTTCAGTATGTCCTTTCTAAAGCATGATAGAGTGTGCATATATATATATATATATATATATATATATAAAATTTTTTTTTTTTCCTCCTTAGATAATACCCAACCTTGTTGGGGGAATGCAATCAAAAAAAGAAAAAACAGAAATCCACAGAATTTACAAAATTCTATTTCAGTGATTAAAATTTGCATTGGGAATTAAACAAATATTTGATGCTGCCTCAATCTGAAGCTTTTAATGAGAGCTGCTATCAGTTTTATCTGAATTTTGAAATTTTAACTACATATTTTTATTGCAAGAGGTAATAATCAGACTGTTCAAAGATTCACTCATGAGTTAATAAGATTATGCTATGTAACTTTCTCAGATTTTCATTCTGTTTTCTAAAGCAGCTAGGGATCCCGTTGCATGACATGATTAAATGGTATTATACAGTATTCGATTTCAATAACATCTGGAAACATCCATATATTTGAAAATAAATTGTGCTGGCACTGTGCAAGCTTTCTGGGGAACTGGGACTTTATTTCAGATATGCACAGTGCAGCGCTCATGCAGCATATTGAAAAGTATAGATGATGAAATGATAGTATTCAGAAACACTTAAATATTCTACCTCAGACAACACTGAACATTTAAAGATAGTGGAAAACAAAATATACATGAAGAAGTTAAGATTCCTCTCTAATATTTTAAAACATTTATCAACAATATTTTCTGCTGTTGAAGACACAATTACTATGAGCAGTAGGATAGGTCTCTACCTGTGTTAACCTTCATACATAATAAATAAGCCTTCAATATATAATTAATGTAAACAAAGAAACTGAAAACAAGGCACCTTCCCCAACCAGAAGATTATTATGTAATACTACAATTACATAAGATCTTGAATTTTATATCTGAGCATTGTGTGACTGATTCGTTTCCTCTATTGTAAACATTGTCTGTCCACAGTAATCTTTATCTGCAATTTCATACATCCTCAGTCTTATTTAGATTTTAACACAACAGTTGCTTATTTTGGTCTTGACTGTCTGCCATCAGAGTACTAAATATAGCTGGGTTTTGTTGCTTTGGTTATTAACTGATGAGCAAGATTGTTTACTATGTTAATCAGTGCATTCTTACTCCTGCCCTGAAGGCTATTTATACTGATGCTGAAAATTTCAGTTAATTAGAAGACGAAGTCATGCTGGATCCATAGATTTTGTATGTAAGGTTAATTTCAATGTTGCACTTACTCCTGCTATAACCACATATCAACGGTTTAACTATCCCATTTGAATTTATTTAGCCTATGTAAAGATCCCCTAGAAGTACAAGGCACTGTGCAATGTCTCTTAGAATATCCACACTAAATATCAGTAGCTGAACAAAAATTATATGGTGATCTCAGTCATTTAATGTCCACTATTCCTTGCCAACCCTGCAGAATGCAGCAGTGGAGGCAATGTTGTTTTGAATGCCTGCATGTATGACAATGCAGGAACCTCAGAACATTGAATGCAGTAGAAAAAGTTAATTTCTAAAGTACTAATAAGTTTTCTTAAAAGAAAAAAAAAGGCTGATAGTTTTGAGACAGTTTGTTTATTTCATGATTTAGAAATTAATACTGACATGCACTAGGGAAATTAAACTCCCATGGCCAAATAAAACAGTAAAAGATCTTTCTGGAAACATTTGGAAAAAAGCCTCAAAACACTGGGAACTGCATGCTTGGAAATGTGGCACTGAATTTAGCTGATGTAGCAAGAGATTAAAAAAAAGAATATTAATGATGAGAGGCACACACCCACAGGTGCAGCAATAGTCTGCACCCCATGATGATGTTTGGATTATCTTTGATTACATATTATAATTGGCAAAACAAAAGGTAGCATGAGGAAATCAGGGTTACAAATGGTAAAAGAACATGGAAATGTGGAGAAAATGCACACCATGGAAAACAATCAACCCTATAAATTCATAGGCTCCTAAAAATATTATGTGATAGCAAGAACCTAGTAAGAGCTACAGATAAATATATGACTGAAAAAAAACAAAATGTATAAAGGAAAAAAAAATCCATCAACTTCTCATTTGATGACATGATGTCTGAACTCAGTAAAGGATGGAGAGCAGGACATTAAGTAACAAATTAAAAGTTCTGATTCCTGTTGATATGATAGACGTATTTTGGAAATTGTAGCATCAATATATCTTTGACTGCTGTAAATGTTTTAATGAAATACAGAAAGCATCACGAAGTGTCTTTAAAAAAGATCTAAGCAAAGCATGAGATTTCTAATGGGAACATAAGTGGGCGGTTTTTGTCTTCATAAAATATATTAATTTAAAAGGAGATTATACTATACCATAAGAGCAAAGTTATAATTCATAAATTTAATCTATGTTTGAAATAGATATGCATCGAGAAATATTCACTGCAAGCACAAAAAAAATTAGGAACTATATTAAGCCTATAAAATGGAAAGAAATTGTGATGATTTACAGCACAACTTCTATACTAGAAAACAGCATTTGAAAATGAATTGTGATGTTGAAGCCCTGGAAGTCAGCAAACACTGGCAACATGCAAGTAGGTTTGAGAGTTATGAATCACCTAATGATTAATTTTTCTTATGCCTAGTGAATTCAGTCTGTAGGTAACCAGCAGCAGAGCAATAATGCTGCTCTCAGAGAATATTTCAAGACTGTGGGGCTACTGCTCTTCTCCAGTTCTTCCTTTCTGCAGTATATTTTGCATTTCTTAGCTGTCTTTTGGCATGGTACTCTCAGTCCCAGAGTTTGCCTTCTGCTTCTCCTTTCCCTTCTCTAGTTTGGCCTTTGGCTCCCCTACTGCTCTCTTGGGCATGATTTCAGTCCCTTAGTCTCTCTGATCCACTTTCTGAGCCTCTTCATATCTTTCTACATTGTTGTCTCTCTCTTTCTTTTTTGTCTTCACCCTTTTATAATGTCGCACAGTTCCCATATGGCTTTGATTAATGCACTCTTCCCTACTACTGCATAAGTAGGACTAAGCTGAAGAATTCCACAAAGTGTTTTTAGAAGCAATTTCCAGATACACAGTGGAAGAGAATGGAAAAGGAACAACTTACATGCTAGCACTCTCACGAAGCCTGTGTCCTGTTGCAACCACATGAGGGATTTACTACTAGGACACAAAATTTTGTAGGTTATCTCTTTCTACAATCTCCTTTCCCAAATTCATGGATGCAATCTGCTTTAGCCTACTGTCTGGGCACTAACAGGCTTCTACCATATGACGATTACCATCAGCCTGACCTGAGTAACTCCTTCTTGCCAGAGTGGGAGCTATACTTCCCTTCTCACTATGCTACCTAGTTTTCGGTCAATAGAAACTTTATTTAAGCCTCAACCAAGAGGAGCACTTGTCTTTCACATGCTTTTACAACTTTCCCTAACTTCAGCACTCTTTTTGCTTTTATAGCTCATTCTTCTAGCGCAGATTTGGTGAAATCAGCATTAACCATAAGAAAAAGTAGTACATCTAAATCACTTTTTTTTTTTCATGGAGGAAAGAAGTAAGATGGCTAAAAGAAAGTCTTCTGAGTATGTGCTTTTATTTGCAAAAGCAGTGATTATATTATCTACCTATAGTAATTTCATTTATTTTTCATGATTAGTAAGAAAAAAGGGATTAGATCACTGCATCTCCTCAGGGCTGAATTTTCAGGCCTGCTTGAGAAGAGGCACAAAAGGGTCTTGTGGAGAGAAAGATCGCAGGCAGTAACTCATGATGTCATCCTACCTAATTTGAGGCATCTAAGTGAAATAATGAGGAGTATAGTCAACCTTATAAAGTCAAAAGAGAGAGCTACTTGAAGGAGAGACCTAGATACTCTCAGAAGAAAGTTCATATCTTGGGCTGAAAACCCTTCTGAAGGTCTGTATCTCTCCCATTGATCCAGGAAACTAGAAATGTTACAACCCTACCTTATGTGCCTTCCTCCATTCGAAGTGGGATGAACGCAGCTCAAAAAGCATATCTTAAAATAACCTGGGGCATGTGAAGCTAGGGATAGGTATCTAATATAAAGATACAAACAGCTATTTGCTTAACTATTGACATGTACCTTTCATAGCTGTCAGGACCCTGAGGGCACCTACAGCTCTACCTGTCCTTGTCCTGCCCATGGCCCAGGACCCTATTTCACCCCTCTGGCCCACCAGCCCCTGCCCCAGCAGTGCCATAAGAGGGCTAGTCTCCAGCTCCCTACTTCCCTGCCCCGGCCAGCTCTGGGCCCTGCTGAGAGACCAGACCCACTCGCAGACCCATGTCCTGAGCCAGCATCTTCCATGCCCATCCCCAGGGAGGTGCCTGGTACCCAGGCTGGGGCTTTCCCAGTGCCCCATGGCTGCCCTGCTCCTGTCTAGGGTGGTGGGATGGGTCCTGTCTGCCAAGCCTTGCCCTGATGAACCCCAGGGAGTCCCTGCCACTACCCCTGGGGAGCCTCTGGCCCTGCTGCGCCTTGGTAGCTTTTCTTTTTCATTTTCCTCTTTCCACTTCTCTTTGCTTCATTTCCCCTTTAGTTGTGTCTCTGTTTTTAGGAATAGTTTTGTCTTATATCTTTTAAAGCAGGATCCTCAGGGGCATTTAGGTGCTTAATGAAGCAGATTAGGACTAGTAGCATTTTTTGCACTGCCTAGGCACTTCAGTTCCATTGAAAACTCAGCACAAGACCATCCTTTCCTCTTTACATTCACCTATGTTGTCATTTGTATCCCCATTACCCTACATTTGGCAGGGGCTTGGTGGATTACCTGAGGTAAGATGGCAGATATCACTGGAAATCTGGAGAAGAAGAGGGGAAACAGACCAGAGCAAAGGATAACCAAGTGGAAAAAGGATAACAAATCAAGTTTATATGTAATGGTCTACCTCACTGCTCTACAGAGCTTCCATTACTCAAGGGTGCCAAACAAGCTCGGTCTATTGCACCTATGGTGCATGTGCAATCAATTGGCACATGTGCGGTGAATTTGCTTTTTGCATGCTCATGAGCAATTCAGCCAGAAACTTGGTAAATCCTCATTTAAAAAAAGGGAGCAATAGATCACCACTAAAAGCAGTATGCCTACCTCCAAAACCATTAAAGAAAGCAGTCTGATTCAGTGTTGAATGACAAAGGAAAGGAGTGAATGTCCTAAACATAAAAGAATGCTTACGCATACTCAGAAAGGCACATATGTAAGTGTGGGATGGGGATCTAGAGTTTTTAAGAACAAGAAGGGAGCATTAGAAAACATTTAATGTTTGCTATTTGTTTCTAGTATTGAAAGATAATTCAGAATGTTTGTACTGAAGAAAGCTGAAATGGACATTCAGTAGTTTTATTCTGAAAGATAAGCATATTGTGGGCTAAATCTTCCGAAATCAACTAGCATGCGACAGAATTCAAAATTTTGTCCAGGGTCTTTTGAAAATTGGCTGCTGCACAGACTTTTGAGGTGTTTTACAGACAATGATGTGTATTGTCTGCCTCTTTATATGGCTCTGGAGGTGATTGCTGTTCTGAGAATAGATAAGGTAATTGGCACTACGCTGAGGTAAGATTAGGAAAGGCAGATTTATATTACATTGGGTGATGTTGTGAGGGCGATAATTCCAAAAGAATTAAAACCAAAATGAAATTCAATGTCATATAAACATGAGCCCTTTATCACTCGGGGTTGAGAGCAGAGGGGAAGTCAAGCAAAAACCTTCAAGTGAGCAAACATGTCACAAAGACATTGCAAATGTAGTGACAGGTGGTCCACACAGCAAAAGAAAAAGACATTGTTTGCCAGCTACCAAATGACTAAGACAGTAACACAGTTTCTTTATAAGCGAGCTTTTGTTTACAAGAGTTTTGCATCACAAGGTTCTAAGATCACTTTATAATTCCCTCATTTGGTTTGTTAACACTGTTCCGTGCAAATTAATTGCCAAATAATCAGAATTAACCAGTATCTTTACCCAGATACTAATTCGGACATTCCACAGACTTTCTCGATGAAATGAGAAAAGTTTGCTTTTCACTGGGAAGATCAGCCATTCTTGCAATGTCAGCCATCCTACTCATGGCTGGACTAAACCTTGAAGTCTGTTTCCTGGAAGAAGCTTCTGTACAACCTGCAGACTTTATGCATGTGGTTGGTTTCCAATTAGCAAGCACAGGGGAGGACTAGAGCATTCCAGACAATGTGAAAACTTACATAACGCTACTGCTTGTAAGCTAGAGATAGCTCTTGAAAAACAGGTTGAGATGGCATTTGTATTCATTAATAATGAATGCCTTCCAGGAAAAGCTTTGTGTATAAAAGCATATCACTGGCTTAGGCCCAAAATTAGGATGCTTCTATTAATTTAGGTCTGTGCCTGCACCAAAAAAACTGATAGTCTGGAACTTGCTTTTGTGAATCCAGTTTTGGTATCTAAGCATGTCTGACATAATTTTCACAGGATTTATAAACTATACAAGTTTTCTATACACAACAGAGTTCATTGTCTAAAGTTGTCAGGCAGATTGAGTTGACAGTTAATCAGTTAGTTAAAGAGCAGAATTAAAATCTGTTAATTACCCAGGGATTGTGGTCTTCCTGTGGGATAAAATACATAGAAAAAAGTTCACCAAGAGATTTTGTTCAATCTCCAGCTCTTAGTTGTGAGGGAGAGAAAAAAATCAGGTTTTATTTTATTTTCTTTCAGACATTCTAAATCGTACAGATATAGGTGACTTTAGTCGTGGAATTACTCTTACATGATTCTACAAGTTCATCACATATCTATAGCCATGCTGAATATCATGAATACCATGAGACAAATGGACTGTTTTTTTTCCTCTGGGCAAGCTTCACCTTACTCTTTTTTAATATTTTAAGAGGAAGAAATTCCTGGAAGTGCTAGCATCTCTCCATTGTCTATATAAAAGGGAGTTTGGATGATTAGATCAGATGTTGATGTACACTGCAGACACACATTTGGGCAGATGAATCCCATTTGAAATAACTGCTGTGATGATATGATGAAAAAGCATTATTAAACTAGCTTACCTTGCCAATCCTTAGCACAGTCTGAAGCAGAGATTCTACACGTTGCTGATGTTGCATGTTACATTCCAAATCTGAACTATCATACTATCCTGAATGCCAAATTCTCAAAAGGTGTCATGTTCTTTTAGGATGAAAGGCCATAAAGAAAAGTATGGAACATCATCAAGAGAATTAAAGAAGTTTTAATCTTTAAGGAAGAAAAAAGAAAAGTTCTTTAGTACGGCTTGCATAAAATGCTCTTTACTTATGAAAAAAGGGACCTGATTCTTAAGTATTCTATGCCCTTCATATCTTACACCATTGATGCCTTAAACCAGGAATTACTTAAAAGCCTCAAGGCCTGCTTTATATGTATTTGGTTTAGGACCAAAACATTATATGCAGAGAAATATTAAAATGTAACCTTCTGTAACATTTATATTTCTTTTGAGAAAGCATTTGAACATTTCTAGTCTTCTGTAGATATTACATAGTTTAAGATATTTGTACTGTTAGTCAGATGTGCCAGTGTACTGTCATGGTGAATTGCTCTTAACCAAAGGAAGGCCTTTCTTAGTAACACTAGTGACCTGAGGAAACTAAGGACGTGTTAAAAACAGGTACAGCTGATCAAATACCTATATGAACACATCTGTCATCTTGGAGCTCTTTTATCACATTGGAGTTTTTTGACTGGTTTGGGGGTTGATAATTTGAAAGATGAGGTTATTGCTTTTACTTAAAGGCATTTTGGTTAAACTAATGTGATTGCCAGTTAGTACAAAACAAAAAATAACTCTCTTTACCCTCTCCACCCCATCTATGGAAAGCAGTCAGTACAGCTTAAGGGTGATTCAGAAAGTTACAGAAATCTACCAAAATGTGTTTGGCAAGACATGATACACAGAGGGATCAGGCAGACCACAAGTCCTTCTTCAGAACAAGAATCAAGCTATAAATTAGATTTCTCATTTCTTGTGATCCAGATCCCAGAATGTTTTAGGAGAATTCCAAGAAACCAGGACTCATTCTTCTCAAAACAAAGCTATTTCATTCTTAAAAGGAAGATGTTTCTGCTGATGACCAAAGATGGTTCAAAAAAGAAGGGCTGTTTGTTGTTTTTTTTACCCACACTGCATTTTGTGAGACTGATCCCATAGATGTGATAGTGTTTCCATGATGTTTAAAAAAGCTAATGCCTTGCCTTTGTTTGGGTTAAAAGTAGATACCACATAGTTTCATTCTGCCAGAAGAGAAGGACTTTGTACTTATGTTTGAATCATGAAACTTGCTGATAAAAAGCTGAAAGCCCTTTATAATCAGATGCCTTAAGTTTTAGAAATCAACTAAGTAGGAATTTTCACAATTACAGATTTGGATCTGAGCTCCTAATTTCAATTGAAGCCCAATTTTAGATGTCTAAATTCTTTTTTTTCTTCCCTTTCCTTCAGTCCAGTACTTGGTGATTAGCAATAAGAAAATAAATCTGTCTGCCTAAAAATGCCTTAAGTTTGGCAATCACTGAGAAATAAAAGCTCCTGTTACAGAATGGGAAATAACAAACATGTGTCAAACCTAACAGCAGACAAGGTGTGTTTAAATGGGAATCTAATGTCTTTGACACAAACACGGCTAGAGAAGACTTATTCCTAACAGAAAGATTTTTTGTATCTTTTTTTCTAACTGAAACATCTGAGCTATCAGCATGAAGGGATTCCAGAAAATACCTATTAAATCACAATAAAGTGATGGAATTAGAACACTGCTTAATTCAGTTGTCTTACAAGTCATAACACCAAGGACATGTCTAAAACATGGATCGACTAACTATACCTCCAACAACCTTCAAGAGAGAAATGGAGAAGAAAGGGCAGAAGCTTTTTAATGTGTTTTCTTCTGAAAGACAAGGATAGAATTATTTGATGTGGATAATTAAAACAAATTATGTTCCCATCACAATGTTTACTGTATTTATGCTTGACAATACAAACCTTGCAGGCAGCCTAAAGCAGTGTCTTAAATGTTAACGAAGGAAACTGAGATGAAAGACTACATGTACTGTTTGGTGGCAGAATATGTTAGAAACATTACCACTGTAGAAATTTTTCAGGTTAAAGGATAAAATCATCACAGGAACACAAAACCATTAGACTTCTGAGAAAAAAGAGTCCTTAAATTGTTTGCTATGCATAACACCAGCTGAGGTTTCGGGACAAAAGGAAAAAAAATAATAACATTGATAAGAAGCAAATTACAGGGAAAAGATTTAGTTGGACTATAAAACAACATAAGCAGAAAATCTGGGATAGATCATGTTGATCTAGCTAGAGCCTAAAATTGTCATCAAAATCTAAGTTTATGGTTAGGTTTTTTGTTTATGAATTTATCTTTAAAACTGTTTTTTTTTTTCATAAAACAAAAACCAGAACACCTACACTATTCAAGTTAACAGAATTTAAAAACTGCAAACATTAAAATATGGTAACAAATAAATGGTAAGAAATAGTAATAACAGTTCTGAAGAAAGGTTTTTAAAATGATAGATAATATGCATGTGGTTTAGAGGATTTCAGAATTTTGTGAACACTAATAAATAAAAGAGCTTGCCATTTCAAGACAGGGCCCTCTGAGGGAATTTGTTACCTAATCTCAGCTTTTGGTATCCAAATTTGAAACCTCAATCCACAGTGTTTTCAGTGAGCTGGCACCCAGACTACCTGGACATGTAAGTTCCCGCTAACATCCTTGCTGCACCTCATGAATGTCTGGTGCTTAACTGCTAGGTGGCATTTACTCCTTTCAAGCTCTTTCCTATTTATATTGATAGTAGCAACTGTTCTCAATAATGATCACCAAATTGGTCCTTATGTGAAACACTTCAATAATAAAGTAATGCTTGTAGAACCACTGGAATATTGAAAATCTGGGAATGGGAGATTTGAATTTATAGGAGTGTGTGGCATGTTCTGCAGAAAGCTTCCTAACACAGTGGGTCTAATTCTTGTTCTATGGCTCTTTCACATAGTGAAAATTATTAAAATATGAGTGGCATCAGGGTGAGATGTATAATTTGAGTGTACTTACACACATGCCTGTAAGACAGTGAACAATCCAAGTAAAAGTCATCATGCTGAATAAGAAATTGGAATACTTGAATTTCTGCCTCTAGGATTTCATCTGACTACATTTGTTACTTGACTATTAAATGTGTGACCAGAAAATAACAGAGGCTGGCATTTTTATCTCCAACAATGTATTCACTGAAGTGAGATCACAGGAGAAAGAACAGTCCCAGCCTCAAATTGGATGCTTATTTCACTGACAAAGGAAGGCAGTGTTCCATTTCCCATCTACATTTTCTGTGCAGTAAATGTCTCCATAATCTGCACAGTGTGTTTTGTAATTCTTATTGAAAGTTTATAAATTTTCCTCAGTGTTGTTCTGCCTATGTCCATCAATTAGCAATGCAGACTTCACAGGGTGGCAGAGTACATGAGAAAGGGATACTGTCAAAGAATCTCAGGCACCTTTGTGTATTTAGCTCTTAAAACTTTAGGATTGTTATATTATGGTTCAAGGAAATGTAGCAAGCATGGCCCATGTACGGAAGTGAATACAGCTGTGGTGTGGAGGTGCTGGGTTTCTTCTTGGGAATACGACTGCATCTGCAGTCAGAAAAATGAAGAAATAACTGACAGCTGTAAATCACACAAGACAGTAGCATACAAAGAATTTAAAAATAAAAAGGAAAAAAGGAAAAGATTACAGTTAATAAGGTGACTGGCCTAAATACAGTTCCACCAGAGTTGCCTAACAAAGAGGCAGGTCAGAATATGGAACTGAGTAGCATAAGAAGCAATATGGAAAGAGCTAGAAATCAATCTTGAGATAAAGAAGATCTCCAGACAAACTTTCAGGAAACTGCAAAATGAAAGATTGCATAGATTAATGGGATCAAAATGCTGAGATAAAACTTTATATATATTTGCTTGTGGTAATTATAAGCTGTTATCAGGAGTCATTTTGTTTTACACCAGTCATAAAGCATTTTAATGTGTTTGTGTGCCATATTGGTGTTTGAGCTTCTCATGGACTGAAACTTTCAGACTGTTATTTCTATGGATAATAGAAAATAATATATATTACCAAAACATTACCTAGCAACTTTTTAAAGACAGAATATCTGCCTGGTCAACAAGGAGTTGCACAGAACATAAGGAAACTTCAGAAGGTTTTTCTTTCTTGGTTTGAGTCAACTCTTTTTATTGACCATTACTGATGCTTTAAAGCCACCTGCTCATTTTCAGATCTCTAGAGAAGTGCTTTTCCTTATGGTCTCCCTGTTTTTTCTACAGTGAAACGGGGGTAGCAGACTTTTAACTTGCATGACTGATTCTTATTTAACTTACTTACTGCAGTGGTTTTGCTTTTGAAAACTGAAGATACGGTCCTTCTTCCCCCAGAATTAGAGCTAGTAGATGATTGTCCTAGAATGGAAGCTCAAAGTGGAAATTCTTGAAGTGCAATTATGCATTTGTAGAATAACAGAGGTTGCAAGGGGCCTCTAGAGCCTTGCTTAAGCCCTAAGGCCTGCTTAAAGCAGGTTCAATTACTGCAAGTTGTACAGTACAATGTATTTTTGGGTTTTGAATATTATCAAAGATGGAGACTTCACAACCTATAAGGGCAACCTGTTCCAACTTTTAACAGTCCTCACAGGGGAAAATTTTTGTCTCATGTTGAGATGACACTTCCTGTATTTTTAATTTGTGATCATTGCATCCTGTCCTTTCATTGGATATCACTGAGATGAATGTGTCTTATTCACAGTTATTCACATACTGCCTTCAGGTGTTTGTACACATTGATAGAATAATCCTCTCCTCAGGGCTAATAACAGGAGGCAGTTCCTCCTCCTATTTTAAATGAGTGCCTTGCTGAAATTACAATATGAATCTATCTCTGTGCTTTCACTGAAGAGGAAGAAGCAATAACTTTCATGTGTTGATTATATGCAGATAAATAGATACATAGATAGATAAACAGCTATGCATCTAGATAGACAGATGTACACATATGGCCAACTTACCCTTGGAAAGCCAAATTGGTAAAATAAACTTTTAATTTAGCTTTGAATATTCTTGGATTTAATAGTTATTATTCTCTGCTGAGCATGTACTGTTACTAAGTCTAAATCCTATCAATAAGAAAGCTTTGACTTTATCGCTGATGAAATGTTTTCTATTTATGTATCTTAACGCAGCTGGTTTTTCCTCAGATGGGAAATTCTCAAGTATCCAATGTCAATTCCATTGAAAAGTTATTCTTTATATTCAATGGTAAGCTGGAATAGAGAGAAGAATACGCAAGCGATTTGTTCACAGCAACCTGTGAATTTTATCTGCTGCATCTTACACTAAGAACAGGATTTTCAGGATGTCTTCTTATTTCCAACCTAGAAGTCGTAAGTTTGGGGATTACCTTGACATGCAAGGTCTATCCTTCATAAAATGAGGTATCACTCTGTTAGTTGCAGAGCAAGGTAGATTTTTCAAGCACTGCCATTTGCCATGGGAAAATGTCATGGTAACACTGGAGCCAAGGCTAATGATCTATTTTATAATCACTAGTTAAGATTTGCCTCAATAAATGGGAATTATGAAAGACAGATTTTGCAGACATGTTCATATTTTGGCTAGCAACCCTATAGCCTTGCCTGTGTTTGACTTACTTCACTTGAAAATATCAAAGACTATATAAATAGACTAGCCCTTCCCTATTCACCCTTGGCTATAGAGATATGAAGACAGAGTCTGTTTGACATCAAAGTCATGGTGGGGAATCTCAGCCTGATCCAAGTTCAGGGTTGCACCAGCTGTGGGTTTTCTTTCCAGCCAAACTGTAACATAAACAAAATTATTTCCTGTCCCCATTTTAAATGTAACTGAGTTTCGTCATCATCAGTATTCTGAATGCAATTTCTACTGTCTCTTGTAAACAGGGATTTTTGCAAATGTTAGATCACTGTATATTGTGCATTAAAGGGTAGGTGTCTCTAATTCTCAATAGTTACTGTCATTCCTGTATAAGAAAGTCTATGTTGGGATCTGGAAGGTACTGAGATGCCTTTATAAAAACAATCAGATTTGGGGCTTACCTTCATAAGTAAAAGAGAAGCAAGAAATCACGTGGCGATAGAGAACAACAGCTCTTGAGAAAGAAAACAATGACAACTAGAACAATTAGTTTGTAACCTCTGTAATGACAAAGAACTTTGAGAAGCATTGATGCTGTGGAAGCACTGCTCAGCAGTAACTAAGACATGGGTGTGTTGCTAACACTGTTTTAGGGACAAATCCAAAACATAACACCGTGCCAGCTATTATGAAAAAAATTAACTTTCTCCCACCCAAACCCAGTTCAATTTTGATAAGTATTAATATATATTGGTATGAAGAATTCTGTACATCAATCCCTGGTTAAAACATATATGTATTATCATGTAGATCTGATTGCAACATGGTCACACCAACCTTCAGGAAAGCAAAAGTCTACCTTGCATCAGAAGTTCTTTTTACTTAGAAATGTTTGATTGCTCTGAGAAACAGGTTTTGAAAGGTAATCTCTAGCTTCTATATTTGACCATACTTGGGTATGCATAACCATTAGTATATCATATTAAAAATACTAAAAACATGACCTCTTATGTAGTTAATCATAAAGTTCTATTTCTACTTTACAAGACAATCACAGTTCAAATTAAATAAATAATAAGCATTCGTTTTTTGCACAATGTAAATTTTAGCTACTAAATAGATATTAATATATTGAATACCATAAGAATTGTATTATTTCAGCTTTCTACTCTGCTCTTGTGAGATCTCACTTGGAGTATTGTGCGCAGTTCTGGTGTCCTCAACATAAAAAGGACATGGAACTGTTGGAACAAGTCCAGAGAAGGGCCACGAGGATGATCAGGGGACTGGAGCACCTCCTGTGTGAAGACAGGCTGAGAAAGTTGGGGCTGTTCAGCCTGGAGAAGAGAAGGCTGCGTGGAGACCTCATAGCAGCCTTCCAGTATCTGAAGGACAGCTATAGGGATGCTAGGGAGGGACTCTTCATTAGGGACTGTAGTGACAGGACAAGGGGTAACGGGTTAAAAAACAGGGGAAGTTTAGATTGGATATAAGGAGGAAGTTCTTTACTGTGAGGGTGGTGAGGCACTGGAGTGGGTTGCCCAGGGAAGCTGTGAATGTGCCATCACTGGCAGTGTTCAAGGCCAGGTTGGACAGAGCCTTGGGTGAGATGGTTTAGTGTGAGGTGTCCCTGCCCATGGCGGGGGGGTTGGAACTAGATGATCTTGAGGTCCTTTCCGACCCTAACTATTCTATGATTCTATAGAAACAGCAACTATCGTATCAGTTACTGAATCAAAAGCAGAGTGATAATTAATGGAAAACAGTGAAGGTGCCTTTTCATTGACTGACTAAACCTGTTTCTATATTAAAGATAACATTTTCTGTTTAGTACTCTGAAACTTGAGAGTTACAACTATAGTTCCTCAGCTTGGCATATGATTAATGAGTTCTATCCTCCGCTGTATTAAAAAATTGAACAAAAACTTAATGGCCAAAAAGCTTATATATATCTTCAAAAATAACAAATAAGCAGAGAGATAAAAAGTGTCTAAGCTGTTCATAATTCTCTTGGAGCTGATATTTTTAGAAAATTAATCACTGGCACACATACACAATCAATAGTTGTACATCCTGTGAGACATTGAACCAACCCTCACTCTAATGGCTCACATAGTTAAGTAAAGCTTGCAATATAGATAGACTTTGTATCACAAAGTTAAAATAATTTAGTAAACTAAGGAGAAATAAGCTGACATCCCCAAAAGGAAGGTGAAAAAAGAAACGAATTGAGCATTTGCTCAGGATGGCCCTGTAGCTGAAAGGGCAAAAGAAAAATCATGTTGACAACTTCAGATATTTATCTTAAAAGTAAGCCTCTCCAGAGTCCTTTGTTGTAACTGAATATTTGTACATATGCATATGTGTACATGTTTATGTGTATGTATGTGTTTTAAGCAATTGCAGATTGCTGTAATGGAAGCGTTTAGAAGACTGACAGATCATGCAAGGCATTTACTTTGGAACACAACTTCAATAAATTAATTCATTAAAAGCACACTGTGCTAATGGTAAACTCTTATCATTATCAGTGACCTTCTCTACAGATACAAAAATCCTAGTGTTCACATTTATGTCCCAATGTAGTTGTGGGTATACAGTACCACTTGGTTGATTCTATGTAGTCACTGAAGATGGGAACTGCCCTTGATGACCTTCAGCCCCTCAGATTGAGGCCTTTCTCTCAGAAGTTTGATTTTCCTTCTTTATACTTGTTGCTTTTATGCTGTCGTCTCACTCCCAAAAGACAAGGTCTCATTTTCTCCCAGTAGAGCTTATCTGCTTTTTCCTTTTGCCTGCCTCTTGCACATTTGGCAGGAGATCCCATCTGCTTGCATTCTCTTATTCATATCTTGTTCTTTGCCAGCTTGAGTGTCTCCTAAATTCAACTACATCTGTTCCTTACTCCTTTAGTGGTCACACATCCCACATGCCTATGTAAAATACACCTTGTTCCATCTGTTGTTGGCAGTTCCAATCCACAGCTACAAAGTGCTCACCTACTGCTTTTTTTAATATGTTTTTATTTGGGTTCAAGGCAATATTTATTTATATCGTGATCAATACAAATAGAAATATACTTGAATGCAGAGTGAAATACAGTACAGTGTTTGAAGTAAAGGAACTTAGCAGCTGGGAAGAAATAAAACTGTAAATGGAGTAGACAAGGATATCCTTCGTATTAGTCTCCTGGGTTGGCTGGAATTTTTGTCTGTTGGCTTGTATTGGGTTTGCATGGCAAGGTGTTCACAGCAGGCAGATTGCATGGGTGGCTTCTGTGAGTACCTGCTAGAAGCTTCCCTCATGTCTCATACAGCCAATGCCAGTGGGCTCCAAGATGGACCAGCCATGACTAAGCCCATCAGTGATGGTGGTAGCACCTCTAGGATAACATATTTAAGAAGGGGAAAAATCCTTTACAATAGCAATTGCAGCTGGAGAAGAGGGGAGTAATATTATGTGAGAGAAACAACTCTGCGGACATCAACGTCAGTGCAGAAGGAGGGAAGGAAGTGCTCAGGCACCAGAGCATTTTCCCCTGCAGCCTGTGGTGCAGACCATGGTGAGGCAGGCTGTGCCCCTGCAGTCCATGGAGGAGCAGATATCCACCTGCAGCCCATGGAGCACTCCACATCAGAGCAGGGGGGATGCCCAAAGAAGCTGTGATCCCATGGGAAGCCAGCACTGGTGCAGGCTCCTGGCATGACCTGTGGCCCATAGAGAGGAGCTCACGCTGGAACAGGTTTGCTGGCAGCACTTGTGACCCTCTGGATCATAACTGGGGCAGTCTGTGCCTGAAGGACTGCACCCTGTGGAAGGGACCCATGCTAGAGCAGAAGAGTGTGAGGAGCTCTCCCATAAGGAGGAAGAAGCAGCAGAAAAAATATGCAACAAAGTGAATGCAATGCCTATTCCTCTGTGTGCCTGAGTGTGGAAGAGGCAGCGAACTCAGAAGTAAAGTTAAAACTGGGAAGAAGGGACGAGTAAGGGGAAGTTGTTTTTTTAAGATTTCTTTTTATCTCTCATTATCCTACTCTGTTTTGCCTGTGGTGGTAATTCCTGAGTAATGTTCCTGTCCTTATCTTGACCCATAAGCCTTTTGTTATATTTTGTCTCCCCTGTCCAGTTGAGGAGGCGGAATGATAGGGAGGCTTTGGTCTGAAGCTGGTGTCCAGCCACAGTCAATCCACCACACTGATTTTCTACTTCTGCTCTTTGCTCAAACCTTTGCTTAGTGACACACATTGGTTTCCACGGGCTATGATACCAAGGATGAAAAAGACCAGGCGACCAGACAACCTCACAGTCTTTCTTGACCTAAGGCCTAAAGCTACAACTCCTGCAATTGTTTGTCCCTTTTATCCTCTTTTTATGAAAAATTACAGTAGTCCAAGAATTAGTAACATGATTACATGAGATCTTTGGGTTGCATGATTTTAATCATAGTTTGGAATTGGTTTTGTTTACAAAACAAAGCAGATCTTTTGCAAAGCTCAAATATAGATTAGAAATAATTTTCAGAGGGAGAAAGCCAAGTACACAGAGGTTAACTAAATAGCCCAAAGTCACTTACAGAGCTGGAATCGGAAATAAGAACTTGTAGACACAGGTCAGTGAGCAACAGTGGTGGAACCTGCCTCTATTCTGGTATGGCAATCACGATGATATGATTCCCTTAAGAGTTCCATTTTAATTTGTCCTGCATGGATAAAAAGCAATTTAAGTTGAAAAATAACAAATGTCGTTGTATTCTATATAATAAAAAATGGAATAGAAAGAAGGTCAGAGAAATTACTCAAGCAAAGAAACAAAATTTTCACTAAAGCAGTGGTGAGCTTTTAATCCAGAAAATGTTGCTATTTTCATATTTATTCCACATGAAAAAAAAAAACAGACTGAATTATGAAAGGAGGAAACTACCACTTTAGATTTCCAGATAAGTTTTAAAAAAAAAAGTCACTAATATTCTGGTCTTAAAATAGATGCATTGTTTAATAAGCAGTTACCTTGTCATTTAAATAGAAATCTCCTGAGCATACTTTAGCTGCAATGTGTTCTTCTTAAACATGCCAAATACTAAACTTTGTTTCATATTTTCTAACAAACAACTAGATGACCTAAAGGGTACTTACAGACATCAAGCATGCATAGAGTTCTAAACTATAGCTTTATGATAAAAAAAAATCCCATAAGAGAAAACAAAACATAAAAGACTGCACAAAATGGAGGAAATACAGGAATCGGCACCATTCAGTATTGAACACTGAATAAAGCATGTGGCGAGGCCAGAGCAGAGATAATAGCAACTGAGATGGTCAGCAGAGAACAAAAAAAAGAGAATAGTGGGATGTGAAGGGGACATTTACAGGCATACTGGCATTGTAAGTTTTCAGACTTTCACCGACATACACAAAATGATACACTTGCCAGAGTGTTTAGAACCTTGCAGGTGTGTAAAAAACCCAAGGGCTCTGAGCAATAGTTAGACTCCAGGAACCTAAAATGGGGCAAAGGGACCATAGTTTTAGATTTTTTTTTCTTCTAGAAAAAAAACCTAAATATAGTAGAAAATCAAAGTAGCTTAAAATCTTTTTCATATGATAAAGGCATATTTTTCGAAATAAAAAAAAAACACAACCAAACAGCCACACAACAAACACAACAGAAAAAACAGGTATACTCTTTTGCCTTGTTATCACATTAGTACCAGATAATTTAGTGAGATAAATTAATGAGATGTACCATTCCCTGATAGCTACCCATAATCCAGTGAATACCTAAGGTTGTTCTTTGGCATAATGATTCACAGGATAGCAAATATAAACTGAATTATTCATATTGAACACCTGGGAACATCAGTAATTTAGGAAAACAGAATGCCAAAATACAGAAAATGGGTGCTTATTTTTGGACATAAGGACTAAGCATTGGGTCAAAGTTGTATAATTTTTAAAATATTTCTTAAAAAGCTGATCATAAATTAAGCAAGAAAGCTAGAAAGCAAGCAAACAAACCAGCAAGCACTTTATTAGGGTCTGGCTTATGCTTCAGAATCCTATGTCAAAACTGATATAAATGAATTTTATTTTTAGACAGAAAAAAAGAAAAAAGTAGCAGATGCTAAAATTACTTAAATACAGTAAATTCAGTATTTAACATATCTTATTATATAATCCATAAAATCTCACCCAGTCTTTCGGATAAGCTGGTTCTATTATTTTTGTCTAGCAGAATCAGCCGACTTTCAGCATTCTGGAGATTTTAGTGCACTTTGCATTTTGCAGAATTGGGCAGAGGACATGAGGAGACAGAAAAGAAATAACTCTTAGGATGCTTACATCAGGTTCTGCAAATTTGACTTTTCGGATTAGCATGCCCTGCTTTGTTGAAGGGAAGAAATTCTTTCCTGTTTAAGTCAACACTTATGAACTCCAGCACTAATGTGCTATGGTAGCAGTATATTATGGTAGCTTATGCTCTGCTTATTTTACAGCATTAAATTGGCATCTGTATTTGTTTAACTGGGAAATTAAGTGTACTGATATCCTAAAGCAGGACATAAGGTGTCATTTTTTATTCTGCTGTAGGCACTGGAGGAAGAATATAGTTTGTGTGAGTTTCTTCTCAGATGCCTTCATCTTTTCTGGAGTAGAACAGAACATGTTTGAAATCTCCCCATGACCTCTCATCTTTCAGGGAGCTAAAGCAGTTTCTCCAGGTTTCTAAATTACTCCCAGATTATGTTTAGATTGGTCTCTGCAGGGCCAAAGGGTACATATTAAAATTAGATAATACCTTCTTCAGCTACTTTGTCACACATAGTCAAACCAATCAGCAGTGGCGACATGTGGCAAGAATATTCAGTGATAGTATTACAATAATGAAGTTAAAAGAAAAAAACACCTGTGTGATTAATCATTCTTTGTGCTTCTTAGCACCATTCAAATAATTCAGTTGTTTAAAAACTTCCTTCTTAGCAGACAGAAATCACCAAAAAAAATGCTGATGGAGTCATTCAAGCCACTTGAATCATAGAATCATACCTTTCATCTTTTCTATTAGGTCAATGCTCATTACACTATGACAATCTAGAGAAGCTATAAAACCTACCAGAAACAAACAAAAAAATACAATACACATAAGATATTAAATACAAGGCACTTTAACTAATGTTCAGTGTAACGGGAGTCACATACATAGCTAAGTAATAAAAGCAATACTCTAATTCATACTGATTCTACTGCAAGAGCTATGAAGTGACAGATATTAAGAAAATCTCATGGAGACCTTATTTAGATGGATAATGACTGTGATGCTTCACTTGCACTTAAGCAAATTAATAACAATGTAACCAATAAATACATCATCGGAATCAAGACAAGTAATACTTCTCAGAAATGACTGACTCATTCATTTGGAATATTGTGTATTGGACTACTTCCACACTGCCTCTCACTTTGCCATCACATTTTCCCTCCTCATGTACACTTGACAACCTTCTGTATTTATCATCTTTTCACTCATTATTCATTGTTTTAAGAAACAGCTGGACTTTTAAAACAACTGGCAAAGTCCTACACATATATATACATCCAACATGATGGCTGACTTCAGTCAGCTCTTCAGCCCACATATACATCGAAACACAAGCAAGAACATTTCTTTCAACTGCTTCACAAGGAGACTTTTCATTTTCTAAAGTGCCTGGAAAATCTGAAAAGGCAAGCATATTTATTATAATGTAGTCCTTCAAGTTAGAAGTCAGTGGTCTTAGCTCAGCTAAAAACTCTTGAAGACAAGAAAATCAGATTGAGAAAAGGATGGATGAAATTACTACCTTACATCGTTGTGCTGCCAGTCCTCCCTTGCTGTCAGTGTTTGCGAGTCTTTTTCAATTTCCTCACTATGCACTCATGTTAACATTTGGTGGTGAGATATCATTCTGAAGTCCTTAAAATGCCCTTGAAGCATGCTAAATTCTGCTAACTTCTTGAGGCTGAAATAAAGGAACATACACATATGTGTGTCTGTGCATACATATGCATGTATATATATATATAAATACAGTAAATTAAGTATATGCTATTGGCGGGTATCATAAGGATCTGATTCCAACAGCCATGCTCCTTGTGACTAAGGAAGCAAAACAGAGAAGGTATTACAACTTCATATCATCTTTCCAGAAAAAAAAAAAAAAAGCAGACTGACTGCAACAGCAAAATAATTCATCAACTTTGATATTCTGTTTTGCCAGTCACCTTCATATCAATGTGAGCCTCTTTAAGTTTCTTAAATATTAATACAGCCTAAACATTATATCATGCTAAATTAAGTTAGCATTAAGTATTATAGTATGAGGAAATGATTTATAGAAAAAGGTGATGAAGGCACAACTTCAAAGAAACCTGTGATTCCTGCTTTTCAAATAGTGAAGGAACAACATTAGGCATGACAGAAAATTCAGCAGCAATGATTTATCACCAAAAACTGTGAGAAGAGGGAATATTTCACTAAAATTTGGTCACCAAAAAGTCTTCATCAATACCCAAATAAAGATGGATCTATTCCTACTACAGAATAATACTGACACTTGGGGATGTCCCTGAAACGGAGAAAGGTGTTTTAACTTGCCTGTATGAAATCTTTTTTCACCTCATTTGTGATATGGACTAGAATACATCCTGTAGTCAAGGATAGAAATATATCTGAAAAGGTTTCAGTATGTATCCCAAATGCATTCCAAAAATGTATCCCTCAAAACCAAATATCTTAAGGGACACTGACTCATTTTTGAATATTATAGGTTTCTAAACTATTTGTACTAAATTTACTGCATTATTTATTAATTTAATAATTTACTCATTATTTGCTGTATTGTGTATAATTAAATAATATATTGAAATATGGTACATACAATTAAAGCTAATATATAGCATAGATATGTTTTAAATCATGCACCAGTACATTCATTACATGAAAGCTCTTATTTCCCTTTCCATTTGAAAGTTGGTCAATACCTGCATCTTTGGACAAAATCTGATATCACAGTCTTTATTATCAGAGTTTTGGTTATGGATTCAGTGAAACAGACACAGAGAAAATCTGTGGCATATGGTGACCTCAGGAGTCCATGTTTCTCTGTTACAAAAGCCTTGGATACGGCTGCATTCCCCCTCACTTTCCCACCCCAGAAAACATCCATTACATGACAGTCGACATTTGGTAAGCATCCTGGAGATGGACATAAGAACACACCCATCTGTCTTCATAGTCCTTCAAAACCACAAGCTAAAGAGCTCTACATTGGAACTGAGTGTAATATTGTTTTTGGATTGACACTGCTTAATACACTGACATGGTTTGAAATTTTTCAAATAATACATAAATTCCTAGGGAGACAATACTTCAGCAAATTTCAGTGTCAGCACATTTTCCCTGATTGTTTTCAGACTACTGTTTTCAGACACTCGTCATGATCCTTCTTAATTTTTGACCCATTTTCACAGAGTGGTAAGAGTATTTTGCTACCTGTGGATAGATAGCAAAGGTACTTTAGTTTGTGTCTGACTTCAGCCTGGGGTTGTTTCTGCTTATAAAATAGTGTATTTGTTTTCCAAGTGGGAGTTGGGGCATGGACTATTTTGTTTATAAAATAAGACCATTTACATGTTATCATCCTGAAAATATCTTTTAAGTAAATTTACAGTAAATGCATGTACAATTTATACTGTATTTTGACATTCACTTATAGTGTCAAAGCAAGGAGATAAACAAGGGTTATTAAACAGTAATTAAATACTAGAATACCCTTTTTTATGTTGATGGTTACAATTTCCACAAATATTTTACATTGGTAGACCCTGTAACAGATTATTTATTTCAGACCACGTTCTGTAATGTGAAATGTGTTTTGGCTAAAAAGCTTAGTAGGTTTATGAAAACAAGTTAAGATACTCATAGCTTATGGAGGCATATATTTGGTAAAAACTTGAGGAGGGAGGAAGGAAAAGATGACTTACTATCAGCAAGGAGGCAGGCGAGGGAAAAGGGGAAGAAATAAAAATGGAAGGTAAAGAGATAAGCCTTTATAAAAAGTATTTAGTGAATTATAAATTTCACACAATTATGCTAAGTTACCTTAAATGTTAAGGTTTACATTTTAAATTCCTAGGTTTGTATTTTTTTTTTTTTTTTTTTTTGGCTAGAGGAAAGCAGCGTGATCTATCTGTACAGAAACTGATCCTGTGACACAAACAGTACTAGAATTGTGCACTTGGCAGCATTTATCTACAAAGTATGTCCCTGAAGGGACTCTGATCATCCTGAAGTCCCTGAAAGTTTGCTAGCCTAAGTATCTGCATTAAATATTAACAACTTTAAGAGTTTGCTAATGATATGACATGGCTTACTTGGCAGTCCTGGGGTAAAGGTCAGACTTGATGATCTTAAAGGTCTTTTCCAACCTAAACGACTCTATGATTCTATAATAACATGGGAAAAACAAACAAACCAACCCGGGTGACACTGCAGGCTTTAGCAGTGCCTTCACTGAAGGCTGAATGTAGGACTTGAGGAGGAAGATGTGATTCACCTCCTGAAGCAGAAGAGAGATTGAAACAGTCAGCAAAACTTCAGTCGAATTTATTCAACTAAAAATATGCTTTGTCCATTACTTTATAGTTCTTCACCAAAACTGCAAGCTATAGGATACCACACGTATTTCACTAGGAAGGTTCAAAAAGAAAAACATTGTGAAATAAAATTCCATATTAAAATAAATGTAGGTAACCGCTAGGTGATTCACCTTTGTTCATGCATACACACACACAGAGCACACAAATATCCACGACAGAAATAAAACCAAAGCAATTCCTCTGATTTGACTGCTCTCTATAATACGCATGATATTGGGTTATGACAATTCAGCGAAAACATAACCTCAAAGTTCAGCTGCAAGTAGTAAAACTGGCCCCCGGCAGAGGTCCTGCTGCTGCACCTGCACCTGCCCCGCGACCTGCACTTCCTCGCCCGGGGCTTCGTAGTGGGGCAGCGGTGCGGAGACTCGCGGCAGGCGCCCCGTCCCCAGCTCCTCACGGAGGAGCGGCTCTACTTCTACGTGGGACACGTGCTGAAGCATAGTGACTCCTTCGCCCCCCTCAGCACCTATGCCTGGGCTTCGCGGCCAGCTTCCTCTCAGCGCCGGCAACCTACCCGCCTCCCATGTTCTCTCTCCCCGCCCTAAGGCGAGCCCCTCCGCTGCACCCGCCCTTTTTTTTCTGTCAGTCGGAAGCAGAAGTGGTCCTTGGGCTGTGCCCGCTCCTCGGCGCCCCCTGCCCGCTCTCCACCTCTCCTCCCCGAGTCCTGGCCAGCCTGTTCCATGTCGTCCACCAGAACTTCCCTGTCAGCCCCAGCTCCCCGCCCTGGGCGCTGGACCCTGCCAGGAAGCGCCCATGTCCGCATGTCACCGCAGCGCCGTGCGCTCCTCTCCTCCTCCGTTATCCTATCCGTCCCTTTGCTCCGGGCCCTGGCCGTCGTCGCCGCTGTATCGCTGTGGGGTTGCTGTCTGCCCCGGCTCTCCGCTGTGGGAGCTGCCCCAGCCGTAGCTGTACTTGAAAGGCCGAGGGCCTGTTAGCACAGTATGTTAGCCGTGCGGTGGGGCCTGAGGATGCTGTACAGCAGTGGCCTGACTGATGGATCCCCCTTTTGTTACTATACTCCAGTCATCTGGAGGGTGGCTGGTTCCCACTGGGGAGGCGTATTTGGTCACTTGCCTGCCCAGCTGACTTCTCCAGCAGCCCTGCATGGCCCTGCAGCACAGCCTGGGACAGTGGGTTGTTAGCTCTTCAGACAGCCCTTCCCACCAGTGTCCTGCAGTTGGTGTTGGTGTATGAGGCTGTTTTGTGGGAGCTATACTGTGGGGAAACCCGGTACTCCAGTGTGGCAGTGATGGAGTAACAGTTGGATTTGATGATCCTAAAGGTCATTTCCAACCCAGTTGTTGATTCTGATTCTATGATTCTATACTGGGATTACAGAAGAAAATAATTATTTCACTGAATAAATGTGTGATTCATCCACATCTTAAGTATTCTTTTCAGTTCTGAGCCCCTCATCTCGAAAATGCTTTTTAAGTTGAGTTTAAAAAGTAGAAATAGCAACAAGGAGGTTTGACACTATGAAGTGGCATCCATATGAAGAAGAATACAAATAGTGCAGGGCTATCAAAAGTGGAAAAGTGGTAAATAAAGCCCTACAAATCTATGAATGGTGTCAATACTGTGCAGAGGTACTAACTGTTCACTACATCTTATGCCACAGGTACTGTAAAGCCCATACTGTCCAGTTAGATCCCAATTCAAAACAAGGAGGAGGAAGCAGTTCTTCAGAAGCTGAAGCAGACCTGTGGAATTCCTTGACAAGAAAGGGGAAATTTACAGACTCAAGAGGAGAAAGGAAGATGAGTTAATGTAAAAGAAATACAGGATCAGGTGTTTCCTGTTAAGAAAACAGTTGGGGATTGAGAGAGCATTAGGTAGAACTTCCTGGGTAGCTTCCCAGGTCGTACTCTTATACAGAAAAATTAAGTGTCGATGAGACAAGGTACTGGGTCAGATAATCCATCAGTTTGAGCCCATACATTCTAACTTTTCCCTGAAACAGGGCAGTTCAGCTGGAGAAAAAAGCAAAATGGATTTTTTTGGGGGGTCGGTAGTATCAATAACAATAGCTTTTGGTTAGGCCACAAAGGACAAGTGCTAAGCATTAAGAATTTGTTCTTCGAGGAATGCCCATACAAAGCTTAAGGAAAGAAAAAGAGAAGAGAAAAAAAAAAAAAAAAAGGAAATGCATGAAGACTTTCAGGAAAGAAAATAGCAGATGATAGGAATCATCAGAATAATTCACAGTGAAGAACTGGAGACTACCATGAAGACTGGAGCTATATTGATGTGAGTACTACATCAGTGATGTGTCAAGCAAACAAAGGTTCTAGTTTTAGCCCTGAAATGAAGTACTTGAGCGACTGGAATGGCACTGTGCCTGACTCTAGATTGACCATGAATAGAAAGAATAAATAGTAAAGGACTTCAAACTACTTGCCCATATTTGTTATAGCAACTAATTTATACTCTCTTATGCTTCTTCCCTTCAGTATTGAACTAAACTCACTAGGAAACTGCACAGGCATGGAAAGATGTATAGCAGTGTATGAGCTTTCATCATTATCTGTATGGGTTTTAAAACTAAAAGAAGCAACTATATTTCCTTTAAAAAAGTTGTCAGACTTGTCACATCATTCTGTATTCCAAGTATGCATTGTAATTAATTAAAGTTTGTTAAATCCTTTTTTTTTTTTTTTTTTTTACTTGAATCATTTAGGGCTTCAGATG
Source organism: Pezoporus flaviventris (assembly GCF_033815535.1). Taxonomy (NCBI): domain Eukaryota; kingdom Metazoa; phylum Chordata; class Aves; order Psittaciformes; family Psittacidae; genus Pezoporus; species Pezoporus flaviventris. The sequence continues at coordinate 16,120,372 of NW_026892579.1, forward strand.
AGTCTTTAAGGATCCTAATTTTTAATATATTTCCGATATTGATTACTTCAGCAACTTATGCCTGAGCAGAATGAAAAATCATTATGTACCTTTATGAATGAACTGGAAGAAAAAATAAACAGTGCATTAATTACGTTTTCAGATTGTATTAAATTGAGTGGTGTTGCAAAAAACAGTGAGAAATGAGAAGTACAAGAAGTACTAAACTAAGACATGAAATGTGTACTGGAAATAATTGAGTTTCAGACTGCAAATCTACATATAAATATCTGTGCGGATTAATAATCCAAGCCATAGATATTTATAGATGTGAAGAACTTGGAATACGGTAACTCTGAGTGGGACTTTGGGTTCTAAATGGACAGTATATTAGAAACAATGGAGCTTATAGCTGCTTGTACAAAAACATAATGTGATGGAGAAAAATATTAAAAACCAGGCAATTTTATCTTCCATGGTTTATGAACTAATCAGAAACTAAAGGAATGAAAATCTTTCCATATGGCTATGTGTGACCTTACATGTAGAATGCTTACACAGTTCTGGACAACTCGTCATCAAGATGACATCAGGAACTAGGGTAAATTCAAGGAAGGACAATCACGTTGATTAAACATATGAATTGAACAATTTTTTTTGAAAAAATAAAAATTTAATAGGCTTTCACTGACTAAGTTGTAACTAATTCTATTGGTGTTCCAAATACAGCTGCTTTTTTTTTTTTTTCTGAACTGTCTGTTGAATAAAATTTCCTTATGTAATTTGAAGGTTGCATTTCTTTTTTGTTCTTTTACAGATACCAAGGCAGGAGAACTTTTTCTCAAGAATTTGCAAAGAAGCAAAATTTTTGAAGATAATTGTAGAGAAAAAGAAAGTGAGAACTTTTGCACTGGAAGTGAACATATAATTGTTTGGGAAGCAGCTTTAAAATATTCCAAAAGTGGTTCCTTGAAAAACTGCAAACGTTTCTTTTATTGGTGAAGAGGAGTAAAACTTTGTATTTCTAAATCTGTGGAGAATAAAGTGCGAAAGAGACGATACCATATGTAAGAAGTGATTAATGGGACTATGCTCCTGGCAATAAGTAAGAAAATAAAAGGAAATGTAATAAAATGACCATTTAAGAAAAAAAAAACCTGCAAACTGTGTATCAAAATATTATTACTAGCAATAAACCTACATTTTGCAAGTGCTGTAAACAGGTATTGAATTGCAAGAACCATGATCCAAACCTGTAAAAACTGCAGGAACGTATTCACTTACTGCAGCCCAAAAAGGTCATGTTATACAATGACTAAACTTAGGGATAGAGCTAGTGGTGTTCACATAGACATGCTCAGCATTCCTCTGGAGAATTTTACTAATCACATTTTCATAGTCAACTGCATATTTCAACACTTATTTGAATACCTAAAACTTAGAGTGCAATTGGTTTTCTGTTAGAATGAATGTCTCGGGCTCCTATGTTTTTTAGTATCAAGTTCAGGTACAGTTCTCTGGTCACATGCATATTTCTAAGTGGTTAATTTTCTGCCTATGACAGTCCTCTAGCTTTTGTTGTTACTTGATATAATAATTGGCTATATTTCCTTTTTAAAATTCTGTTTTATTTTATTTAATTCATTTTGTCTACTGACATGAGAACCAAAGTTATCATCTTTCACAGAATCATAGAATCATAGAATAGTTAGGGTTGGAAAGGACCTTAAGATCATCTAGTTCCAACCCCCCTGCCCTGGGCAGGGACACCTTACGCTAAATCATATCACCCAAGGCCTCGTCCAACCTGGCCTTGAACACTGTCAGGGATGGAGCATTCACAACCTCCCTGGGCAACCCATTCCAGTGCCTCACCACCCTAGCAGGAAAGAATTTCCTTCTTATATCCACTCTAAACTTCCCCTGTTTAAGTTTTAACCCGTTACCTCTTGTCCTGTCACCACAGTCCCTAATGAAGACTCCATCCCCAGCATCCCTATAGGCTCCCTTCAAATACTGGAAGGCTGCTATGAGGTCTCCACGCAGCCTTCTCTTCTCCAGGCTGAACAGCCCCAACTTTCTCAGCCTATCTTCATACAGGAGGTGCTCCAGTCCCCTGATCATCCTCGTGGCCCTTCTCTGGACTTGTTCCAACAGCTCCATGTCCTTTTTATATTGAGGACACCAGAACTGTACATAATACTCTAAGTGAGGTCTCATGAGAGCAGAGGGGCGGGATCACCTCCTTCGACCTGCTGATCACGCTCCTTTTGCTGCAGCCCAGGATACGGTTGGCTTTCTGGGCTGCGAGCACACATTGTCAGCTCATGTTCATTTTCTCATCGACCAACACCCCCAAGTCCTCCTCTGCAGGGCTGCTCTGAATCTTTTCTGCCGAGCCTGTAGGTGTGCCTGGGATTGCTCCAACCCAGGTGTAGGACCTTGCACTTGGCATGGTTAAACCTCATGAGGTTGGCATCAGCCCACCTCACAAGCGTATCGAGGTCCCTCTGGAAGACATTCCTTCCCTCCAGTATGTCAGCCGAACCACACAGCTTGGTGTCATTGGAAAACTTGCTGAGGGCGCACTCAATCCCACTGTCCATGTCAGCGACAAAGATGTTGAACAAGACTGGTCTCAACACCGATCCCCGAGGGACACCACTCATTACTGGTCTCCAGCTGGACACTGAGCCATTGACCACAACTCTTTGTGTGTGGCCATCCAGCCAGTTCTTTATCCACAGAGTGGTCCATCTATCAAATTGATGTCTCTCCAATTTAGAGACAAGGATGTCATGTGGGACAGTGTCGAACGCTTTGCACAAGTCCAGGTAGATGACATCAACTGCTCTACCCCTGTCCATCAGTTCCATAGCCTCATCACAGAAGGCCACCAAATTGGTCAGTCAGGATTTCCCCTTAGTGAAGCCATGCTGGCTGTCACCAAGCATCTTCTTGTTTTTCATGTGCCTTAGCATGCCATCCAGGAGAATCTGCTCCAAGATTTTGCCAGGCACAGAGGTGAGACTGACTGGTCTGTAGTTCCCTGGGTCATCCATTTTCCCCTTCTTGAAAATGCGGGTTACATTACTCTTTTTCCAGTCATTGGGAGCTTCAGCAGACTGCCCTGATGTTTCAAATGTGATGGCCAGTGGCTTAGCAACTTCATTCGCCAGCTCCTTCAGGACCCGTGGATGGATTTCATCAGGTCCCATGGACTTGTACACATTCAGGTTCTTAAGATGGTCTTGAACCAGATCCTCTCCTACAAGTGGGCCTAAAGTCTTTGTTCTCACAGTCACTGCATCTGCCTTGGGTGGTGTGGTCAGAGCATTTGCCAGTGAAGACCGAGGCAAAGAAGTCATTAAGAACCTCAGCCTTCTCCAAATCCAGGGGAACCAGTTCTCCTGATAGCTTTTGGAGGGGGCCTATGTTGTCCCTAGTCTGTCTTTTATTCACTACGAATCCCTTCCTGTTACCCTTAACATCGCTAGCTAAGTTTAATTCTAACTGGGCCTTAGCTTTCCTAACCTGGTCCCTAGCTTCCCCAACAACATCCCTGTATTCTTCCTAGGCTGCCTGTCCTTGCTTCCACCTTTTATAATCCTCTTTTTTCCCTCTACGTTTCCTCAGCAGCTCCTTATCCATCCAAGCAGGTCTGCTGGCCCTCCTGCTGCATTTCCTTCTAGTCAGGACACAACACTTGTGGGCTTGTAGCTGGTGATCCTTGAATATCAGCCAAGAGTCTTGGGACCCCTGCCTTCTAGGGCTATATCCCATGGAACCTTACTAAGCAGGTTCCTGAAGAGGCCAAAGTCTGCTCTTTTGAAGTCCAGGGCAGTGAGCTTGCTGCACGCTCTTCTCACTGTCCTGAGGATCTCAAACTCGACCATCCCATGATCACTACAACCAAGGCTGCCCTGCAGGGTCACATTTCCAATGAGCCCTTCCCTGTTGGTGAGCATGAGGTCAAGCATGGCACCTCTCCTTGTTGGCTCCTCTATTACTTGCAGAAGGAAGTTGTCTTCTACACAATCGAGGAACCTCCTGGATTGCTTGTGCCGGGCCCTACCGTCGTGCCAACAGATGTCAGGGTGGTTGAAGTCTCCCATGAGAACAAGGGCCTGGAGTGTGAGGCTGTTCCTCTCTGTCTGTAGAGTGCTTCATCCGCAGGTTCTCCTTGATCAGGCGGTCTGTAACAGATCCCCACAGTAATGTCTCCCATAGCTATATTCCCTTTAACCCTGACCCACAAACTCTCTGTGGACTGCTCACCTGTCCCCAGACAGAGTTCCATACTCTCCAGCCTATCCCTAACTTAAATAGCAGCTCCCCCTCCCCGCCTGTTGGGCCTGTCTTTTCTAAAGAGCCTGTAACCTTCCATTCCAACATTCTGGTCATAGGAGCCATCCCACCATGTTTCTGTGATGCCTATTCATACCCCGTAGATGTACACACATCTCTAATTCCTCTTGTTTGTTCCCCATACTGAGTGCGTTTGTATAGAGGCATCTGAGCTGAGCTCCAAATGAAGCTGGCTCATTGGCTGGAGTGGCTGGAATATCTCTACATTGCTCTGAGCATTTATTATAGGTGCTGACAACTGACTGACGGAATGATGCCCTCCTCCCCCAACACATCTAGTTTAAAGCATCCTTGACCAGTGTGGCAAGCCTGCTTCCAAAACCGGAGGCTTTACTTAAACAAAGTTTTCCAGACTCTATTCTAAATACAACTTGCAAAAGAAAATAAGTGTGTTGATTCAGATTCATATGTTTTCTGACTGTTCAAGATACTTTGTTTAATTCTTCCTCATAAACTTCATAAATTCCTTCTCAATATCATGAGGAAGTTGTAATATTGTTTATTTTCACATCTTATTTAGATCAGCAAAACATGATGGCATAGCCTCTCCTTCAAACACACACTCACACATATTGGATGAGTAACTGCTTCTCAGCAAGATCCAGAAGATGGAGAACTGTGATATGAGAGAATAATAATAACAAGCTCCTACTCAAATACAAGTATCTGAAATAATAGCAAAGAATGAAAAATACAAAAGACATTCCAGTAAATGTGTTTTTTAAATTTTCTTTTTTCTTCTTTTTTTTTTTCTTTTAATTTGCCTTAGCTTTTAACTGCCCTTTTTAGATCTAAATATCAAACATACTGGTTTTCAGTGGTACAGTTATCATTTGTTTAACTGTACAGGAATGATACAAGTTGCATGCATATTGAATTTGGTCCCTTGGATTTTATCTCATTTTATCTGAACAGTAAATCTGCAAAATGTATTAGCCTTCAATTTTAATGTAATATTGTAAAGTACCATGAGATGACTTGGCATAATAAGGTACTATAAAATTTTAAGTAGCTGTTCTTATGATAACTTTGTGGTAAATGACCAACAGCTACTTGCCAGAATCTAATTTGCTATACAGTTTTTCCTCAACCAAGTGGCTTATAGCTTCAACAAGTATAAACAGTGGTGAACAGGATAGGAAAGCTTTATACTTTTCAGATGTTTTAGGTATCTACTGCATTCATAATACTTTTTTTCTCATCTTTCAGCAGAGATAACTGTGAATGGTCACTTTTTCCATTAGGAATTGTGTTACTTTAGGCTGAAATAAAGCAGAGTACCTTTCTATACTGAAATGCCAAGATACAATAAAAAGTCTGAAACATCACAGACTTCTCCAATACTGTTTACTGCATCACCAGTCTAAGTGGAAGCTGGATAGTATGGTGATTTCCCATCATTTCATTTGACTTTTGTATTCAAAGTTATTTTTGGAGTGTTAGAAAAAATAGCAAAGTACTGAAAGCCTAAGACTTATTTTACTCTTACAAAGCTTATCTTACTTCTTTCAAAGTACTCAGACTGAGTACAGTCAGATTTAAGTTTTTTATGTAATGTCCCCTGTAATTCTAGTGATAAAAAAGTCACACTTATATATTTTGGTTATAACTTGAATTGTGATTTCTTCTATTATAAGTGTTCAGAATCAGTGTTCATTTATTACTAATATCTGGTTTCACTTTCTTGTCATATGCCTTTATATTAGTTACAGGTCTTAATATGCCTAAAACAGTTACATGTACATACAGTAAACATCAACTATAAAATCCTATAAAATCTTTTTTTTTTTTCTTTAGACATACATTTGCTTCAATATTATATAAGAGAAAGCCTATTAATGCAATTATTTCTTATGGTACTGAATTTAAATTTCATCATCAATAATTTCTTTACAACTTTATGATTTCACTACTTTCCTATAAGAATGATGTTATAGTTTTAATATTATCAAAAAACTTAAGAAGATGGTGTTACCACAGATTTGGACTGTCAAAACGAGTTTAGCAAGGAGTTTGGGTTTCTTGAATGTCATCTCTGCATAACCTTGAACATGACAAATGAGGATTTGAAGAGCATTAATATGTATGGAAAATGCAATCTATTTTCTGGCTCCACAGTCATAATTAGGTTCTGATAGAGCCGTCTGTACCAATTTACCAAGAAACTTTTTCTCAAAAAAACCCTCCACTTTTCAGAGTATTTATCAGTGATAGTGAGAAGACATCAAGGCCAAGTTTAGAAGTAAAATGATTTGGAGGTTGTTGTAAGTTAGTTGCTTTTATACCAGTTATTGTCACCATTGGATAGGTGAGTCTAATCACTTTTAAGGCAAGTTGTCCTATAGTTTATGCAGAAACAACAGATTCTACAACACGAGGCCCCAGTGAATCTAGATCTATATTACCCAAATAATTACAAAACACAAACATGTAGCAGTAACTTCTATGCTAATATTTTACATTTATTTGGTAAACTAAATCCACTAGTTTGCAATGAAACTACTTTTTGCAATGTAACTATAGAAGCTCTTTCTGTTATCTTTCACATCCCTTGCCAGATTTAATTCTAACTGGGCCTTGGCTTTCCTAACCTGGTCCCTAGCTCCCCAGACAAGGTTTTCTTCTTTTTTTTTTTTTTTTCCATTTGTTTGTTTGTGTTTCCCCTTTGTATTACGACATCTGAAATACGGGGGCACCCAGTTTAAAGCTTTTGTCCTTAACTGTTAAAAAACATAATTTTACTTATGGCAATAAAACCTGATATGTCAGACAATTGCTAATGGTTGGTTTGTTAAAGCTTTAAGTATTTCAAGATAAAATACTAAATGCAGAGTCCACTATGTATTTATATCTAGTTATTTGCTGCCTTTTAAACATCCAAATATATGTTTGTGTATGTAATCAGAGGCTTGAATATGTAAGTACACATACATACATGCAGACATCAGATATTTGTGTGTACATAGATGAAATTGGGGCCTCATCAGACAGGATGTGTATTCCCTTCACAGCTGAAAACCCTCTTTGCAGAAGTTAATGAATTATAATGGAAACATCTATGCCATCCAAAAGAGTAGCTCCCTCCGTTCTGTGCAGGATAATGCTTTTCAGTTTTACTTATCTCTCCTGGCTATAAAATAAGACTATTTTACAGGAAGCATTAATTGATAGCATACACAGGGATCTGAAAATGGCACCATGGTTTTGTTCAGTGTAAAGAATGAGAGATTACAAAGCATTGCTGGATAGGGAAAATTTGCTAAACACATGTACAGTGAGTGTCTTGGACTGCACAATGTATACGGTAGTAGAAGGAATGAAGTCTGCATCAGTCCTCAACAAAGAAGTTTCAGGTAATAACCACAACAGTGGGGTTGTGAGATCTCAAGATTGATATTGTATTGTTATTAGACTCTTTAAGTAAAGAAGTTGGAAGCTGCTCGAATTCTTCAGGGAGCTTTTTTATTTTTATGTAATTTAGTCAACATTCACAGCAAAAGCAAAATACATCTGCAGTGCTACCTTGGGTGAGTCTGTTTTAAAAAGAATGGTTACACCGGTGAACTCTTCTATGTCTTTGCTCTGTCACATGTCAGAGTAATGGGCAGCTTGTCATCTGTGAAGATAAAAAGGCAGTACCTATGTTTTTTGTGGATATTTTTTTTTTCCATGCAGGCAGATGGACATACCTTAGCCCCTTTTAAATGGCTAGAGGCACAAGTTTAGGTAAGTGAACTGACCTAAGTGATGATATAGACAAGTGACTTGACTCAGCTCCCTGCATATACGTGCACCGTGACCTTAATTGTGGTCTGGGTTTACCTCATGGCCTCCAACTGCTGCTCCAGGTGGAAACAGCCCCATATAATTCCTGTGTTGTACTTGTTAGCTATGGAGGGTGCTGTACTAACTGCCCATATAGCAGCTCAGATGTCATGAAACACTTATGCACAAGGCCCTAGGGTAAGATCCAGTTTAGTATTAAGACATCTCTCGACGTTTAGGGGTCTAAATGACTGTGGGGTGTTTAGACATTGTAGTGAATGACACTTACGGAGGGAATCTGCTGACAAACATCAATATTCAGTTGTAAACATACCGAGGGACTTGTGCTGGGGTGGTGGACATACACCAAACGAATAAATGTATGACAAAGTAAGTGGAAGACAAAAAGTGTGAAATGTTGATCTGTTTAAGAAAAATCTTTCATGGGAATTGGAGGAGGGAGCATTATTTGATAATTGAAATGTATTATTTTGCATTGCCTTGGCAAAGAACAGTATAGAAAGGTCATAAATTCTGTACATGGAATAATATATTTTATAATGAGATTATTTTATAGTTGTTGATTCTATAATATTTTAAAATTCTAGGAAAATTGCAGGTATTCTGAAAGAACCAATCTAAAAAAGGTTCAGAAGCAAATGTTTCAACATTTTCCCAGCAAAATGGAATTCAAAATGAAGTTATAGATAGGTTTTCATTCCTGAACTTGTTGGTTATAAAATATCTTAGAAAAAAACCCCACCTTTTTCTCTGAGAGTCTCTAATGTGAAAGAAAGGAGGTTTCTTCAAATGACACAGACAAAAGAAGTAGTAGAATTTTGATGAAACTTAAGTCAGGAAGTCTCCTAAGATCATATTAAGAATAATATCCTTTATTAAGGATTAAAAAAAAGGTGAAACAAGAAAAGCAAAAGGAGAGAATGTCTCCCACTAGAAATTTTGATCTGGCACCAGGAGCAGAAGCTGGACAAGCATGCTTTTAAAGATGGTTCATTACCCTTTTTAAGTCAGGAAATAAAGAGGAATACGGTAGCAGTGCTTGGGAGTAGTCCTGGAATTGAAATTCTGGCATCTCACTTCTCTATGTATTTTCTGTGGAAAGCTAGGAGCTTCAGACTGGGTTTCACTGTACCCAGCAGCCTGAGTGAGAAAAATATAAACTGAAAAGAAAGGCTGTGTTTGTCTCCCACATAGCAAACATCTCTGACATCAGAGGGCATCTGAAAGCTGAAGGGAAGTCACAAACAAGACTAATTTCTTGATTTTCAGGTCTTTGTCACCCTGGTGAACTGTTAGGGTGAACCTAACCCTCCCTGAAGGGTTGACATGAGTTTACATTCATGAGGTGAGGAGCATGATCTGGGTGAAAACTGGGGGACAGACAGGGAAAGGAGGGAGAAGAAAAAACCTGCAGCAGTTGCAGGAATCCTTGAGAAGGTTTCTTTGGCTGGTTTCTCATGTGATACTGATTTATTATAGATGTTGCTTCTGACATTCTGGTCAATTTGATAATGAAATTATTTGTCACTACCAGCTGAGAAAGAATGAAAATTAGTGACCACAAAGGTGATCATGTTAGTCACATCATTTATTAAAAATGTAAATCCTGTTAAATGAATGAAAAGAATCCAGTGATTTAAAAGGAAATAAGTGTGGCATAATGTTATAGTGGTAAAAAGCAATACCACCACCACTGATGCCTAGTAAATAATATAGTCTGTTGTTTTATAAACTGCTGTGGGTCCTTAAGTAATGGTCAAGGAAGATCTTGTGGAATATGGTTGCCCTTACAAAAGCTAGTTGATGTATTCCATAACTGCTGTTCTGCGTTTTGCTGCTTGTAATTATAAAGAGCTGTTTCTGTGTGAACCTTTCAGTCATCTCTTGCTAGGCTGTCAAAAGTATGATGGATATGAAATAATTTTTTTTTTTTTTTTTTAATAGCAGGTATTCAGGCAACAAGGTAGTCTAGCCCACATCTTGTACTAATCAGTAGTTTTATAATTATTGACAAATCAGATAAAGTGAAAGCTTTATTCTGAACTATTTTGTAAGAGTTTGCTCTCCAACTATTCTGTTATAATAAATCTGTTTTTCTGTCAAATAGATTGAAACTGTGTTTCTTCATTGCATTAAAAATGATGGCAGTGATAAGAATGTACCGGGTAGCAGAAGCTGAAAAAGCTCAATTTAAGTGCTGTCAAGAGATTCCAGTTAGTCCTTGGTGACTTCATTATATATTGTGCATATAAAATCTTCTTGAATTTTCTTGTTAGGTGGGCTTATATGTCATTCTCAAGCTTTCACTTGATTGACAGCTTGCAATAGAGCAATCAAATTATTTTTTCTATGTATCTGCTTGATTTTTCACAAGCAATAAATGTAAACTGAGCATCTTGTAGGCTAATATTCAGAGCTCTCTGTGGGTAGTGTGCATTAAATTAATCAGTGGCAACAGAATTTCTACCTACGTCTCTCACAGGCTCATTTCAACCCTTTTTTTTTTTCTTCTCCTTAGTGCTTGGAAGACAACATTTAAACCTTAGAAAAAAAAGTGTATCTGTCTGTTGTACTAAATACAGCTTTCATTTCACCACCTCACTTAAACAAATGTTGCCTACATGAATGCCTGTAAAGTAAGAAGTTACTAAAACCATTCTATTATTGGTATGAGACTGAAATGTTTGGATGCTGTACAGCCACAATGCTAGGAATGCTATAGTTGCCTGTTTGATGTACAGGTAGAGCTAAGGGTGTAAGGAAGATGGAGTCAGAAAATCCAGCAAACTGGGTAGTTATCCACAAGCTTAAGTGAACCAAAGGCAATGTGACAAAAAAGAGCAAGTTTATACTCCTGCCTCTTTCCTTGACACAAAGTACATGCACAGAGGCAATGTGTAAATTCATCTGTTATATCAGTTAAATGCACCTACCCCTTCACCTACGTGCACATCAGCGCAGAGGGTATATGTGTGTATGTCTGTTGGCGTCATGTAACATACAGGTACGTTTTTCATATGACACAAGCTGTCTCATTTTGGTTATGTTACTAGCAACCATTGTATTCATATTGCTTGATAAATGCACTGCTCATTGTATGATCAGAACTCTATTTAACAGGCTCCTTAGCCCTTTTCATTTGAAAAGATATCCTGTACTTCTCAGGCAACGTAAATGATTCAGACATTTCTTCTTCCACTTGGGTTTTAACTTGAGATAGTGCAGAAATAAATACACAGGCTGTGTTAACCTTGTCACTGGGAAAAGTTAGCGCACCTATGAAGCAGCTGTGGAGCTCCAGCCCAGTAGTGACATTGCTTGGGTAGGTCACCATCTCCTTTAGTAGAAAATCCTCAGTAACTCAGAAAGGTAATGAAAAAAAAAAACCAAACCAACAAAACCAAGTAGAAGTTGTGTCAATTAAAGCCTAACTTATTCTCTGACTTCTAGGCCATTCTTCTTTCATGGAAACGGTACTATTTTATAAGAGTATATTCTCCATTCATATGCAGATATAAGCACGTATCCAGTCTGAAGCATGAAGAACCCATCAGAAACTCTCTCAGGGGGTTCATTGAGTTCTAGTTCCATTTTAATGCACAGTTCAACAGACATCGCTGTTTAGACTTGTGTTTCAGGCAGCAAAAAATCATGCTATAGTATTAGAAACTGTTTCAGATCATGATGAGGCAGTTAATAAGCCTTGAAGGATGTAAGATACGCACAGAAGAATCAAAGCAATGATACCTAGCTGAGTCATCAGAGAAGACTTCTTCCCTCATCTATTCTGGCATCTGTTAAAATGAAGATATTTCAATTTATTCCATTAATGACTGATTAATGATGTATGGAATTTCTCTACATGCTGAAAATATGCCTACCGAGTCACAAACCTTTTCATGACTGCTTATTCTATTTTATTATGGTGTTCCATCAGACTTTGCAGAAAGGTAGAAAAGGTAGAAAATATCTACCTTAAAATTTTCTTTGCAGCCTCTAGCAGTATCAAAAGGTTGTCTTTGTCACTCTGATCTTTGTCACACACTGTTTTATTTTTGTTTTAACGTTTATATTTATTTTTAAACCTATAATTCCACATTTTTTTTTTACTTTAATCTGTGATTATTTTCATAAGGTAATTCCTACCTAATTTTCTTTATAACCAACTAGTGTACATTGTATATCCCATCGAAGAAATCATATTATGCATTTACTGCACAATTCATACAATTAAATAAATGGTAAAATATTTTCCCTTTTACAAATATTTTAGAAAAATGATTTCTCCATCTACAAGTCTAGTATTTTATTGCCTCAAAAAGCACAGAAAGACAAAATCCAAACAAATAACCCCCCTTTATGTTCCTTTAAAAGATTTCTTTTTTTCTTTCGGTTAAAAAGAGACTAATTTCACAGACTAAAGACTGTTAAATTTCTAAAAGGTCTAGAACAAAACATTTTGGGTTTTATATTTTTTTTCTAATAATTGAAATATAAAATAAGAGAGAATAGCTAAGAGTTTTGACACAGTGAACATTTCTGGTTTAGGTGGTTGTTTTTCTCACAATGAAGAACAGCAGAATATTATCCTAAATTTCTTTTTAAATTAAAATTTCACTTCTCAGCTCTACTTTTAACTTAAATGCCACTATAAATCAGACCAAGATTTAACAGAATGGGGCCTGTTGAAGATCTTGACATGCGGAAGGACTCCACAACTCGTTAAAGTTGTAAAATAGGTATGCTTTATTCAGCACTGAGGCACATGGGGGATTGCTCCTCAAAAGGTATGTGCACCTCAGCTTCATTTCCCTCTACATTTATCCTCTAAAGTTATACATATGCACGAGGTTACAAAACACGCCTATGCATATTTACGTCCTATTCCCGCTTCATATTATAATGAGCTTAAAGTCCTTTGCCCTTGCGCAGTACCTCCTGGTGGTCGTGGGCGAGGTTCTCAAGATGAAGTAAACGAGTCTTCCTTGAGCCTGAACTTTTTACCCCTAGTCGTTGCGCATGCTTCCTGGTGACTTGGTCATTGTCCAAACTGCAGAGCCAGTTTCAGCTGGTCTGGATGCCCAAAGAACGAGAACCAAATCATGGTCCCTACCTCTTAACAATAGCCATGTCCATATATCCTGTTCTAGCACACACAGTGAGTACGATAAGCATGAACGAGCAGTAACATTGTGTCGTGGTTTAAACCTTAGCCAGACAGCTTGTTCACTCACTCCCAGTGAGTGGTGCTGGGCTGACAGCAATTGAGCCACCCCCCACCTGGGGCTCTCCCCTTCCCCCCTCCCAGAGGAATGGGGAGGAGGATCGAAAGAGTGCAACTCCTATGGGTTGAGACAAGAACAGTCCAGCAACCAATGTACAACACAAATCACCACCGCTACCACCAACTACAACAATGATAAGGGAAAATAACAAGGGAAGAGAATACGATACCACCGGCCAAGAAACGAGTTCCACCCTGAAGCCTGTGTCCTTCCGGGTAACTCCCAGTTACCCCCCACCCCGGGCATGACGTGCTGTGGTATGGAATACCTCCTTGGCTAGCCCGGGTCAGGCGCTCCGTCTCTGCTTCCTCGCGGCTTCCCCTCCTCCCTGGCAGAGCATGAGCCTCACAAAGTCCTTGGTCAGGGTAAACATCACTTAGCAACAACCGAAAACATCGGCTTCACCAACACTGTTCGCAGGCTGGAAGTCAAAACACAGGACTGAACCAGCTACCACGAATGAGATAAATGACTGCTACTGCTGAACCCAGGACAGTGCCCTTGTGGTCTATTGCTAGTTTTTAATACACCAAGAGAAGAAGCAAATTAACTGGCTGAACAGCTGTCTGTTCTTTTTAAACTCATCAATAAAACAAGACCAACATAAATGACTTCTGTAAGTGCTTTTGTAAATTCTATTTTTTAATTAGATCCCTGTTTCATTCCACGTAAGAGGAGCACAGCTAGTTTTTTAACATACCATAGGTCCTTTATGTGGCTCACCATCAAGAACACCGTGCACTGAAATGAGCAGAATAAAAATACAGTCATAGAATCATAGAATAGTTAGGGTTGGAAAGGACCTTAAGATCATCTAGTTCCATCCCACCTGCTATGGGCAAGGACACCTCACATTAAACCATGTCACCCAAGGCTCTGTCCGTCCTGGCCTTGAACACCATCAGGGATGGAGCATTCACAACCTCCCTGGGCAACCTATTCCAGTGCCTCACCACCCTGACAAGAAAGAATGTCCTCCTTATATCCACTCTAAACTTCCCCTGTTTAATTTTTAACCCGTTACCTCTTGTCCTGTCACTACAGTCCCTAATGAAGAATCCCCAGCATCCCTATAGGCTCCCTTCAGATACTGGAAGGCTGCTATGAGGTCTCCACGCAGCCTTCTCTTCTCCAGGCTGAACAGCCCCAACTTTCTCAGCCTATCTTCACACAGGAGGTGCTCCAGTCCCCTGATCATCCTCGTGGCGCTTCTCTTGTTCCAAACATTCCATGTCCTTTTTATGTTGAGGACACCAGAACTGCAAACAATACTCCAGGTGAGGTCTCACAAGAGCGGAGTAGAGGAGCAGGATCACCTCCTTCGACCTGCTGATCACGCTCCTTTGGATGCAGCCCAGGATACAGTTGGCTTTCTGGGCTGCGAGCACACACTGCCGGCTCATGTTCATTTTCTCATCGACCAACACCCCCAGGTCCTTCTCTGCAGGGCTGCTCTGAATCTCTTCTTTGCCCAATCTGTAGCTGTGCCTGGGATTGATTCGACCCAGGTGTAGGACCTTTCACTTGTCATGGTTAAACTTCATAAGGCTGGCATCAGCCCACCTTACAAGCATGTCATGGTCCCTCTGGATGGCATTTCTTCCCTCCAGTGTATCAACCGAACCACACAACTTGGTGTCATTGGCAAACTTGCTGAGGGCGCACTCAACCCCACTGTCCATGTCAGCAACAAAGATGTTAAACAAGACCAGTCCCAATACCGATCCCTGAGGGACACCACTCGTTACTGGTCTCCAGCTGGACATTGAGCCATTGACCACAACTCTTTGTGTGTGGCCATCCAGCCAGTTCTTTATCCACAGAGTGGTCCATCCATCAAATTGATGTCTCTCCAATTTAGAGACAAGGATGTAGTGTGGGACAATATCAAAAGCTTTGCACAAGTCCAGGTAGATGACATCAACTGCTCTACCCCTGTCCATCAGTTCTGTAGCCCCATCACAGAAGGCCACCAAATTGGTCAGTCAGGATTTCTCCTTAGTGAAGCCATGCTGGCTGTCACCAAGCACCTAGTTGATTTTCATGTGCCTTAGCATGCCTTCCAGGAGAATCTGCTCCAAGATTTTGCCAGGCACAGAGGTGAGACTGACTGGTCTGTAGTTCCCTGGGTCATCCATTTTCCCCTTCTTGAAAATGTAGGTTATATTTCCCTTTTTCCAGTGGTCAGGAACTTCATCTGACTGCCATGATTTCTCAAATAATTTGAGGGCCAGCAGCTTAGCAACTGCAGTGATACTGCAGATATTTTCAAGATATTTGTAACGGTCTCATTATATATGTAGCACTCATACATACACATAACATGACTGAAATAATTCAGTAAACATTTTAAAAAGGTAGCAGGTAGGTCATATTAGTTGCATTAATAACAGCTCCTAAGCTGATTTAAATTGACTTAAATGACTTAAGCATTGCCATGTGAACCTCTATCAGATGAGGACTGGCCTCTACCTGAAGAAACATAAGAAAATCAATAGCAGCAGCAGCTTAATGAAGATAGGGAACACTGTAAATGCCAAAATATCCATCTAGAGAGCAAAGAGGGCTGAGGAGGTCTGACAACTTAAAAAATACTTAATTTATAAAACAAATAAATCATAAAATTACTCAAAATGAAAAATTTATTTTTATTTCAAATGGTGACCAGTTGCCTCCTTGCAACTTTCTTTCCATATGTCACTTCTGAATTATTAAATCACCTGCCTCAATAAAGATAGATTTATAGTATTTAGCATGGAACATCCAGTCTGCAATGGAGTCATACAAAATATATCTTTGTTAGTACCAGTCTTCTGGTAGGGTTTTAGCATGAATGATATCTAATAGGCTGTTTAGAAAAGACAGGCCCAGCAGATGTGGAGGGGGAGTTGCTATTTATGTTTGGGATAGACTGGAGAGTATGGAATTCTGTCTGGGGACAGGTGAGCAGTCAACAGAGAGCTTGTGAGTCAGGGTTAAAGGGAGAACCGCAATGGGGGACATTACTGTAGGTATTTGTTACAGACCGCCTGATCAAGAGGAATCTGTGGATGAAGTGCTCTATAGACAGATAGGACCAGATTCATGTTCACACGCCCTTGTCCTCATGGGGGACTTCAACCACCCTGATACCTGGTAATGCACAGCACAAGCAATCCAGGAGGTTCCTCGACTGGGTGGAAGACAACTTCCTTCTGCAAGTAATAGAGGAGCAACAAGTAGAGGTCCCATGCTTGACCTCGTGCTCACCAACAGGGAAGGGCTGGTTGGAAATGTGACACTCAAGGGTAGCCTTGGTTGTGTGATCATGAGATGCTCAAATTCAGGATCCTCAGGGTTAGGAATGGGTGGCCTGGAAAAAATACAGGGCTGTTGTCCGTGAAGCTAGGGACCACATTAGGGAAGCTAGGGACCACGTTATGAAAGTTAAGGACCAGCTACAATTAAACTTGGCTAGGGTTGTTAAGGGTAACAGGAAGGGATTCTATAGGTACATAGTGAATAAAAGACAGACTAGGGACAACATAGGCCCCCTCCAGAAGCTCTCAGAAGAACTGGATAACCTGGATTTGGAGAAGGCTGAGGTTCTGAATGACTTCTTTGCCTCAGTCTTCACTGGCAAAGGCTCTGACCTCATCACCCAAGTCTTGGAAGGCAGAAGCAGGGACTGTGATAATAAAGACCCTGGACCCACTGTAGGAGAGGATCTGGTTTGAGACCATCTTAACCTGAGCATGCACAAGTCCATGAGACCTGATGAAATCCATCCACGGGTCCTGAAGGAGCTGGTGAATGAAGATGCTAAGCCTCTGTCCATCATATTTGAAAAATCATGGCAGTCAGGTGAAGCTCCTGATGACTGGAAAAAGGGAAATTTGACCCCCATTTTCAAGAAGGGGAAAATGGATGACCCAGGGAACTACAGACCAGTCAGTCTCACCTCTGCACCTGGCAAAATCTTGGAGCAGATTCTCCGGAAGGCATGCTAATGCCCATGAAAAACAACCAGGTGCTTGGTGACAATAAGAACAGCTAGTGGTATACAGATCTGGGAGACTTCTTTAGGAAAATTAGGATATCATGACAGCCATTCAGAAATTTCTGCAATAAGATGGGGATTTGTAAAACCTGCCTGCGCACCTCTGTCATATTGCTCAATGCAATATGGCTATAATGACTATAAGAGATATACCAACAGAGAAAGGGAATTATTAATGTCATTATATAAAGCATTTTGAGACTTCCTCTGTAAAATGTGTGCAATGGTTAACCAAAAATATGAAAGGATGAGGGAGAGTAAAAATAAGCTTTTTAAAAGTATGTGTATGACATAAAGAATGAGAAAATTTTGTTTTGGCTATTAGATAATTCTGGCAGGAAAATAAATGAAAAAAAAAACACCTTTCTATTAGTTAAACCATTTATCTGATTATTCATGAGCTTTCTTTAATTGCCATGTTTATAAATCCCTATTGTATCACTTTTCTGCTGCCCATCTGAGTATCCTAACTACTGACTTATAAAATACAGATCTCATACACTCAAATACAATTAATGCAATTATTTAAATAATGTAGAAATTATTATATGTCTAAGAATCCATGAAAAAAGAAAAAAAAAAAAAGAAGTTATTTCCATGGTCAGGCAATCTGCTGGGAAATTTAAACCTTAAATTTGAGCCCAGTGTCTGCCTGTACTGTGTTCAAAGGTGTCCCATATTTTAGGTAATAGCTATTTTGAAACCTTGTAACTTGCTGTACTTCATTCAAACTAAAAATCTGAGCTGAGAGACCTTTCATAGGTCAGAATTGTCTGTGCCCCCACCCCCCCAAAAAAAAAAAAAAAAGGTTATTTTCAATAAGTCAAAAGTTTTAGAACAAAACCATCAAAGTTTCAGTCTTTAAAACCACATTTAAAATGTATTAGAATAGACCAAGAACTTCCAATTGGAATACAAAGGGATTTGGTTGCAGAATATTTCATTATTTGGGAACAACTAACTCTGGAAAGCAATAAATTTGTCTGAATACAGTGACTCTGAACAGCTAGAGAACTGGAGAATGACAGCTTTTAATTTGTGTTTGTATTGTCCTTATCATCCCAGGGTTGTTATGGGGTGCTATCTTACAAATGATCAATGAAAAAAAGAAAATATCTCATCAGTGTCATCTTTCTTGTGATCCTAAATTCAGTACAAATACGAGAATGTCTTGAAAATCACTGCATTTTGTTGTTTTTTTTTAAAGCTGTGAGGTATTTATGATGATATTCATTGTATCCAGTGTAAGACCTGCCTTCTATTTAGTATAGTAATGGTTTGGAAATAGAACAATTATTGCTATACTGAGGGTTGCATGCAGTGTACAGCACAACATCAGTGGCAAAGACAAAGCTGTAATCTGCACCCTACTGATAAGGTCAGGTTACTATCTTCTCTAGATCTTACAAAAAATTGAGGTGCTTCTCTGTCAGTCATATATTTTTTACCTAGCACTAGGCTACCTGACTTTCTTCATGTGCCCTCTCTCCCCTAACCACCCCTTTAACATATACTTGTAGATTACACAATCTTTCTCTAAGATTGACATATTGCCTCACCTGTATCAGAAAGATGTGCTTAGCCCCCTGACAGAGCTTGACTTTGTTAAGGAAGGGCCCTAGCTGAAATAGCTCCCACTAGCCCTGTAGTTTTTTAAGTCTTTAAAATTTTTTAATGTCCTGATTATTTTTTAAGTTCTTGAAGTAATGGAGTCCCATTCCTAGATATGACTTACAAGTACTCTTAGACTATAAATAAGAATAATAGGAAAAAAGCACTATAAAATAATAAATAGCCATTAAAAACTGTGTCTTCTTCACTTGGTCTTCTCCCAGATTATTACAGTAGTATTTATTGCAATTTCTATTTCTCATTATAAATGGCAAATTATTAGATAAGATTGAAACTTTCATGCCTTAAAGTTATGTATGTCCCTCCTTACTTTGCCAGACTACTAGGTGGTAAAGCACCAGGTTTGTTACAAAGGTGCCAGCTGCACTGAGAGCTTGAACTGTGTTATATGCCTCTCTGAATAAGTGCTCTTTAGAATGGATGCATATGTTATTTCTCTTTATTCCTCATAACTTAGTTGCCCATCACAAGCACCTCTCTTCTCCAAATATGGACATTTAGCATTTAATAAACCTTTAGATATAACTAGGTAATCTGAGTAATAAGTAGGGGGCAAAAGATGACTTCTCTGAAATACAGGTGTAGAGCCTTGTATCTTCTTTGTACTCCCATATTTCATATTTTAGGAATAGGGTCACCCTCAGATATTTTTTTTTCCTTTGGAGATAGGAATGATGATCCATTCAATTTCATTCAACCCAGATATGAAATTAGTTCACTACTAGGAATACTGTTTTAGGTCATTCTAATTTCAGTATCTGCTTTTTACTAAATTGTATAACTGCAATAAAATTTAAGCACACTATTTGAATATAAATTCATTCCTCTCTTTATAAAAAGAGGACCTAACAAAGTTGGATTTGTTTCAACAGAGTTATATATTAGCTTAAGCCTGGATTGGAAGGTTTTAAAAATAGGAATTAACTTTTACTCTTAAAACAATTTATGTTGGATTCTGGAATACATCATATCACTGAGATCAAAAGTTTATTAATTTGTTTAATTTTCAAGAAACTGAAGTCAAAACAAAGAAATGTTTCTATTATGCGATGCTAATTTATGGACAGAAATAAATACAGCTCAATTACTTCTGCTTGGTTTTGATGTCTCATAATTCTTTTTTTCTTCTTTTTTTTTTTCTCAATTTCCATTCAGTGTTAATCATTAATAAAAATATTCAAATGCATGTAGGCTAGGAACTAATTGCCTGTAGAACAGTATTAGAAAAGCATCCACTTAAACATTGCTTTATCAAGTGTCTGATCAAAGAAACGTGTTCTATTTTATTTTGCTTTTGTATTTCTGCTTTGATTTTTTATTCTATATTCTTAAAAATGACCAGAAGCCTTCTGAATTCAAAGTGTTCTGGAAAAATTAAAAAAAAACACAACCAAACAACAAAAAAAAGCCAAAAAAAACAAACAAACAACCAAAACAGTTAGCTTATGCAATTTATTTTCTATAGCCCCATTGCTGATGGCATTAAAAGAGAACTAAAGAGGGCTAATACAGTCAGTCAAGACCTACACTATCACTTTCATAATTTTTGTGCAACATATATATTTCAAACCTGTAATATGTGGTCACTCTGTTTACAGATTTTAAAATATTGATAAATCACTACCTTTCTTACAGTTCCCTGGAGCTTTTCGCATCTCCAGGACTTATTGAAAATCAACATTACTGGCTCATAAAAACCCTTGCTCAGCTCTTCTAATAGTTTTGGATTCAGATTATTAATCCTGATTCTTTGAAATATCTAACTTTACTACAAACTGCTGTTACATATTTTTCTGAGTTACTGTTGGAATGGAAGATATTCGTGTATTATTATACTAAAAGAAACATTTATTAGATGGTTCTTTATTGTTAGAAAGGCTGACATTTCTACTGCAGAAAAATACCATAGGATTAATCCTTTTTTCTAGTATATTTATATTTAAATTTCCTCTAATTCAAAGCATCCTAGATTCTGCTTTTTTTCTTTGGTGTCTCTCAATAGTCTTCTACAAGTTT
Source organism: Pezoporus flaviventris (assembly GCF_033815535.1). NCBI lineage: Eukaryota > Metazoa > Chordata > Aves > Psittaciformes > Psittacidae > Pezoporus > Pezoporus flaviventris. The sequence goes on from NW_026892579.1 coordinate 16,141,477, forward strand.
TAGGTGTTACAGAAGTTATGACTTTGTCACCTTTTCCCACTTGTTTCTTAAATTAGAATGCTCATTAATGATCTTTAGTTGAATTCACTACATTAGTTGTGTTGGTTTCAGGCTTTGGGTTTTTTCCCTCCCATAGTTTTAAATTTAGTCTTTGTTGCTTTCTTACTTTCCATTTTCACTTGTGCTGTCTTGTTTCCATTGATCCTGCAAGCAAACGTTTTCTCTCTTCCCAAATAGTGCTGCCAATAAACTACATGGAAAAAAGCAACATTGAGGCAATGAAAAAAAAGCACCTTTTCCTTGCCAAAGAATAATTTGGTGTTACCAATAGTGCAAATTTCCTGAGAATAGGAAAATTATTAGACATCTGGAATGGTTAAAGAATCATTAACATCCTGTGCCTTAGGCATATTTGCTATAATTAACTCTGCCAGGGCAGTGAACTAAAAATTCCCAATAAATTTTACTATAAAGAAACATATTTTGAGAGGTAAAAAAAAGCCCAAAACTACCTAAGGTTGTGTCCTACAAAAAGTTGTCTCATTATCTACTTTTTTCTTTACTTTGGGCTTGATGATGCATCTACCATTCCTGGTGGCTAGAATTTGCAAGCTCTAGTTTCCTGGGAACCGGCAGTGTTGCTATTCATCTATTGTTGGTGATGTACACAGGTCCTTCTTTTGGTGAGTTCTCTGTATCGCTTTTCTTACATGATGGGCTACACTGTACATTGCTGCTCCGTACCTGTAAAACACAGCCGAGGGGAGGTGCCATGCTCTACAGTAGAGCGGGAAGGCTCTGGAGATCTTCTAAAAGGACATGTGACTGAGCAGGAAAATGGAGAATTGGAGCTTGCTGCCTACTAATTCAAGGCTGAAAAGAATGAAATCTATGCAAGCCCTAAACAAGAAATGTAGCATAAAAGTTAGGTAGAGAAATATATCCTTATCTTGCAGTTGGATTTCTCTTTACATCTTGGTAATAAAAACAAGTATTTCTGGCTATATTGCAAGGATGAAATTTT